>NC_142009.1:179058464-179390964 GCF_049901735.1 Notechis scutatus
TTCCCTTTAATTAGACATAAATGAGAATGTTGGCTTGTTGAGGATACACACATCCTTAAGTTTTCTTATTTTTTTAGGGAGACCTCCTTCTAGGAGATCCACAAGATGCTGAGGTGAGAGAAGTGAGCTTGGACAGAAAAAAAAACTCTTATTCAGATCTCAGTTTAGTTTCAAAGCTTGCTTGCTGCCTGTTAAAGTCCCTCAGAAGTCAAATAAATTAACCCTTCCATATTGTAATCAGATTCTTAAAAGAGATCATTTTAAGCACCTACTTCAGCCTGTATGAGTGTATGAGAGGAGGGTAGGACTCCATGTGGGAGTCACCTGGCTAAAATAGGATATTCCTATCAAGTAGAGGCTTGTAGTTTTCAATAACTTTGGTACTGTTAAAACTCTCTTAAGATCAGCTAACTTAAAGTACTTACTTTGAGATTAAGAGTTGTACTGGTATCTTTAAAGAAAATGAGCCAAAGTGGCAACTCTATGCTCATATCTATATATCTCCATCTCTATCTCTGGTAAAAATGAAAGAATATATAAATGTAGACTATAAGCCTAATCTTTGTATAAAAAAATAAGTTAAAAATAAAACTTTAAAAAAAGACATCCAAGTCTTAGCCAAGACGTCTAAGACCGCACTTCTATATTAAAACAAGTGGCTAAGAGGGCAAAATGTTTCGCTTCATTGGATAGTGCCCACATCCCTCTTAATATGGGAAAATCATCCCAAACCCAAATTGCCCCAAAACTCTCCCCATGTTATTGCCTTCATCTTGCCTCAGGTCCATGAGAAAATACAGTGGTACCTTGGTACTCAATTGCTTTGAAACTCAGTGAGTTTGGTACTCAACACATTTTGATGCAGACATTTTATCCTGATACTCATCGTTTGTTTGGTACTCAACACACAAGCTAGAACTTGTAGGTGTCGGCTGCCTTGTGACTCATTACATTATTTCTTATGAGAAAAATTTGTTTGATATTCATCATTTTTGGTACTTATCACACCTCCCGGAACCAATTAACAATGAGTACCGAGGTACTGGTGTAAATCTGAATTTTCCATAAACTATATTGGTATCAACACAAAATTTCCCCCATAAGCTGTCACCAGTGCTTCAAGGTACGCAAAACCAGTAACACTCACCTCCTATATTGGAGGTGAGGTCAAGTGATCAGCTGAGGTATAACCAGAGGTATATTTAGCAATGTTGCACATGTGCCTCTTCCTCTCCTTTGGTGATTAACCAGCCACTACTGAAGCAATCAGGAGTACTTTAAACTTAGTACAGCATGTATTAATTTTAAATAATTGATTTTTTTTAATTTGTAAAGGTTTGCTATTTATTTATTTATCAAACTTCTTAATAGACTATCTTCCTCATAAAGAGGGAACTACAACTGTTTGGGTTCATTTGACCATCCAAAGGAGTGTAGTTTGATTTTCCTTTTTCCTGACAATACCTTTTATAAGAAACATAATATTCTATTATCTATCTTATAGCTGAGAGCAATTTATTCTTTATTTATTTAAGACAATTTATATGGCTGCCTAAACTCACTCTCAGCAATTCCAGGTGTCTTACAAGGATTTTACCTTCAAAACATTGTCATTTACATCCAGCTTTCCCAGCCCCCACTCCTCACACTCACCTACCCCTTTATGTTTTCAGATAGGGGTTCTAATTTTTGACAACAACAAAAAGACATCCTCCCCCAATAATTTTATTTAATTAGGTGCCTTTCAAATCACTTTTGACTACTGGAAACTTCCTGGATTAGTCCTTGCAATTTTCTTGGCAAGGTTTTCGGAAGGTTTTCCCTTTTCCCTTTTTCATAGGGTTTGGAAAATAGGCCCAAATTTACCCATCTGGTAAAGGCAAGGTCAGAACTTGGTTCTCCTATTTTCTAGCCTGATGTTTAACCATTATACCAAACTGGCTCTCTTCTCCATTATGGAATCTTATTTGTAGAGTTATCTCCTTCCTGCAATATATTAAATGGCTCCAACACAGATACTGTTATTTTAGACCCATTTTGAAAACTTGTTTTAATATATGTTGGCATTTTTCCTCCTAGGAGAATGCAGTGAAGAGGTTTTCAAACAAGACACTCAACAATCTGTTTCAAAGAACTGGAAAAAATATTGATCAGAACTGGTTACAGTTAACAAGAGATTTTTGTTCAATGTAACACTTGCCTCTGGGCAGAGGGAGAATGCCTCATGTTGGCAGCGCTTATTAAAATTAACTATGGAGAGAGAGGGATCCACAGACCACCCACAAACTAGGTCTCCACCTCTACAATTCCTTTTCCTTGTAGTTATTGCTTGATACCTGTTTTTTTCCAGTACCTAAGGGAAAAATCCCTCTGCTTATCCTGCCAAAGTTCTGGAATCTCTTCACCAACACTCATCCCCTTTGGCTGCTTGCACTGGAGAAAAATAAAACCACCTTAGGATTATATAAATGAGTAAACAATCATAATTATATGAGCAGTTCCCAGCCGGGTGAGCAAAATATTCCACTGATCATTGTAAGGATGAAGCATATGCTTAATGATTACAGGCTCGTGTTTTGTTTGATCCGTTTGTAAGGCATTTTAAGCCTATAGCTCAAAATATACAGTGCATTTTCATTTTATCAAATCTGTGTTTCCAAATAAGCAAATCATCAAATATACCACTGCAAAAGTTAGGAGGAGTTCTCATTTTTCCTGTGGACGTGCTTTATGTCAAAACTTAGATGTGGCATTTTATAAGGTATGAAAAAGTATTTAAGAGCAAAAGAAATAAGGGGGAGGGACAAGAGTTTCAAAATGGCTGGGCCTGACCACTGGATGTCAGTCCTCCAAACCACATATCTCCACTTGTCCAAAAAGCCAGATTCTTTTGTGAGGATGTTGTAGGGAGCTTTAAGATTTTTCCTCTATGGCCTACCCAATCTAGCTCTTTAGATTGAAATGTTGATCACAAACTCAAAAGGGTCATGCCATCCAAGGATGTTAGCTACATGGGGCACTGCTTAAGTTTCATCTTGCTACTTGTGCCAATGTGGACCTTCTTCTGCGGTGGCACCTTTGTGCTGGAGTTTTCTCCTTTTTGTTATCTATGAAGCTCTATTGTCTTTTATGCTACTATTTTAAAGCATTTTTTCACCCATAACTTAAGAAGGCTCTGCTTCCACAATATGCTTAACACAAATAGTCACAATCCTAATCAAATCTCCCTATTAGAGGTTTTGGCAAAAGGCAATCCCACTAACTGGTCAAAATTGATAATTTAGGTAACACGGTGGTCTTTAGTACTTTTCCCAGGAACTACTTAGCATCCCACAAGCACCTGTGCCAAGACATGATTGACAAAGCTTCGTTTAATAACCAGACTTTCTCCATTGGCTAGGGAGAAGCTCTGGGCAGGGCTTCATCACTGCAGCAAATCAATGTTTAAGAAGAGTTACGTTTTATGCTGCCTGCCCATAACAATAACCTTTAACTGACTACTGCAATTACAGAAGTTTCTCCATATGAATTGAATTTTTAGAAAATTGATTAGAGAATCAAATATTCATTCTTGCCTTGTAAAGAAAAAACTATTCAAATAGTTTTGCAATCGATGTTTATGCAAAAATCAAGAATATGAATATTTAGCAGGACTTAGTTTCTTTTCTATGGCTTACAACTTGGTGTAATTCTACAGCCCCTGGAACACTTAATAGCCAGTGATTCAGACAAATACTAGAATTTTCTAGGTGGGGAAACCCTCCAAAGGAGTCTCTCTGTTTCCTCAAGTCCTTAATGTTTCTTTTCTCATATTTTTAATGAACTGTGTTACTGTAATTTACAGTAAGTGTATCTACTGTATAGTGTAATACTTAAGAAGTAATAGGTTTTCAATTCAATTGTATAGAATGTGAAGGATGTGTGTTTTTGTTTTATTTTTATAGTTTTCTTATGTATGATGTACACCGAAGATGGCATTTAATTTTGTTGTATGAGGTGCAATGACAATTAACCAAACTAAACTATGGTTGAAGGCTCTAAAAGTTGGCTTACCAAAATTGTAGTCCCAAGCTTACAGGTAGGTAGCTAAAGGTCTCACTTTGTTGATTGGTGATAGAGAAACTGCTGGATGGTATTGGCAGAAAAGCAAAAGACAATACGTGGTGCTGTTGCAAAAATTTTGTGAATTCTCAAAATTCCATTTCTTTCTCCTAGACGTATCCTTAAAATGTCCCTCCTTAGTTTTAGTGTTTTCCAAACTCAGCATTTCTAGTCCATATCAAAGCTCCAAAGTCCAAAGGGATTGTGCAATTGGCATTCCATAAGAGAACATATTGCAGATAGCTTCCATGTTGAGTAACATCCCCCCTCTTCCTTCTATCACAAGCTTTGCATTGCAGAGGTGCCTTTATTTTCCTTTATTTATAAATTGTCTGGCATATTTGTTCCTGCCAAAAAGAAAATGGTTTCACGTATTTCAGAAGTAGGTAATGAGCATGGTGAAGTTAATAATGGGACCACTTCACATCTGAATACAGCCAAATTGTCTTAGACAAAGGCTACTTCTTCTGGACTAATCTTCTTCAGCTATATGCTCTCCAAGGTAAAGGTAAAGATTCCCCTCGCACATACGTGCTAGTCTATTTTTCTACTTGCATTTTTACATGCTTTTGAAGTTACATGCTAGGTTGGCAGAAGCTGGGAGAAGTAATGGGAGCTCACTTCATTACACGGTGCTAGGGATTCGAACTGCTGATCTTTCTGATTGACAAGCTCAACGTCTTAGCCACTGAGCCACCGTGTCCCTATGTTCTCCAAAGAAAGGTGTAAATAAAGCGGGGTGTGTGTGTGTGTGTGTTTCAACATTTTCATCTAAACTCTTACTCCTAGTTGGCCTGTTGGCCTAACTTTTTCCCTTCTATAGTTACTCAAGTTAGTCATCCCAGATGTTGCTGGAATATCTGAAAAGCTCAGGAACATTTTTCACATACTTGTGCATTTTAAGCCCAAGAATACATTAAGGCAGAAACTTGTCCACCCCAAGTATAAAACAAACTGAACAATGTGGTATATGCAATACAATGCAGTGAGACGTGCACATTTGTACATTGGTAAAACAAAGCAGCACAAGTGCATGGTACAACATAGGAGATCTAACCCACCAAGACAAGTTTCAGCAGTCCATCACAGAAGACACCACAGTTTACATTTTGGATAGAGAGGACCATTGGCTTGAAAGAGGAGTAAAAGAGGTCATTTGTTTTAAAATTGAGCAGCCCTCTCTCAACAGAGGAGAAGGGATAAGACACTACCTATCCCCAATTTAGAATGCAACCCTTTCGGCTGTCCCAAGAAGTTTCCACACCTCTGATTCAGGTGACCCTGAAGTCACAGATGAAATCCCAAGTAACCACAATCGTTCTCAGAGAGTGTTAAGATGAGTCAACTGCAAAGAAAACACGATCTTTCCATCCTCCTCCACCATCCTGTCAGAACCCCTCCCACCAACTAATTTCAACTGCCAATAACTGTCCTTCCATCTCCCATAGCATCCAATACAACTGATGAAGCTTTCATGATAGGAAGTGAAACATCTTGTTTTTCCTCAAAAAATCAGTCCAGTTGCCCTTTCAAAATAAAAACCACTTTTGATACAACTATGACCTGAATGACTGAGAATCCTCATAGACATTTGCTCAAGAGAAACTTCCTACCTCTATAGTAAGTCCTTCTAATTGGCTGTTACCATGAGAACTAAAAGGCATCCAATCAAAATGTTTTTCTAGAAGTCAGTGCTGTCAAGACTAATTGAATTGCAAATAAGTAAGGACAATGGTTCTGCCACCATTATTTCTCATTGGATGTGACAAATGCGGATCTGTGAAGAAATCTGTAACAATCAGGTGACTAATCGTAACTCCTTCTGATTCTCAGTTGCAGTTTCATAGGAATGCACTAAATCCTAAGTGGGAAAGAGAATAGGATAAATAGAAAGAATGTCCTTATTTTCTTTAATTTTATGAACCATTCTGAAGTTCTATAGGTGGCTTACAAATATTAAAAATAATTCAACAGCCATGCTTAAAATCATAGACCAGGAAGGGACTTTAGAGGTCTTCTAATCCAAGCCACTGCCCAAGGCAGGAGTCCTTATACCATCCAAGAAAAATGTTGTCTAATGTTTTCTTCCAATGAGGGAGCACCTACAATTCTGAGAGGCAAGGTGTTCCATTGATGAATTGTTCTCACTGTCAGGAAACACCTCCTTAGTTCTGGATTGGATCTTCCTTTGACAAGCTTCCACCCATTGTTTCTTGCCCTGGACTCAGGTGCTTTGGGAAATAAATTGACACCCCTTTTTCCTGTGACAGCCTTTCAACTATTGCAACAGCTACCTTCTCTTTGTTAGGATAAACATACTTAGTTTCCTTAACCCAGAGGTAGGGAACTATCACCCCTTTATGACTTGTGAACTTCAACAGTTGAAATCCACAAGTCCTAAAAGGGCCATAGTTCCCCTCCCGCCCCATCCCCGCCTTAGCCATTCTTTGTATGATTTAACCTCCTTATCATATCTGTTACTCTTCTCTGTACTCTTTCTAGGATCTTGGCATCTTTTTTTGAATCCTGGTAGCCAGAACTGGATGCACTGTTCCAAGTGTGTCCTTATTAGCGCACTATAGAGCAGTACTATTGCTTTCTGTCATCCGCTTGGTGGAAACTGACTCTGAGGGAGAGGAGAGGATCAGGGAAAAACGTGGTCTACTCAGGAGGAGAGGGCCATGATCCTCATGGGTTGCAAGTGTGAGATCTGCATAAGAATTTGGACCTGCGTGCTAACAAACGCTGGAGACAAATTAGTGTTTTATTCCTAGAAGAGGTTTATCTTGGTTGGCATTCTTCCAATGGACTGTACCTGGTTATCTTCCTGAAGCTGGTAATTATTTATCTTGGTCTGTCGTGGAACTTTATTCAGTGCGGTTTGTTTTTGGTTTTTGCTTCGTTACCTGCTCTTTGAATTTGTACTGTGTTTTCTTTCGCTTGGAACGTTATTTTGAAAATAGTTTAATCTTCAACTGTGAACAATTAAACAGTGAAGCCAAGTTGAAGGCATTAAAGGACCTTTATTTAAGTTTTGGTTTTTGTTATATTTCTGATACACTCTGGGTCATCACAGCTTTCCACATCTTGATAATATCCTCTCTTGATGCAACCTAGGACCTTTTTTGGCAGCTGCAGCACACTGCTGGGTTCATATCTAAACAGTGGACCACTAGGACTCCTTGATTCCTCTCACAGGCATTACTGTTGAGCCAGGTAATGCCTATTCTATACCTGTGCATTTTGGGGGTTTTGCCCAAGTAGGATCTTACTTTTCTCATGATTGAACTGCATCTTGTTGGATAGGGCCCAATGCTCAAGTTTGTCAAGATCCTCCTGGATCTTGAGCTTATCTTCTAGAGTGTTACCAATTCCCTCCCAGCTTGGGGTCATCTGCAAATTTGATGAGTGTCTCTTCAATCCCCTCCTTGGTGTCATTTATGAAGATGTTGAACACTGGGCTCAAGACAGAACTTTGCAATACCCCACTACATGCTTTATTCTATGTAGATGTAGTTCCTCTTTCTATATTTAATTTCAAAATCTTGCATCACTTCTTCAGTGAACAATGGTGAGTAGCAATAGCCTGAAGATAATTGTTAGACATAATGACCTGGAATTCTGGAATTCCAACACCAAGGGTTCCGGGCAGAAACTATGGAAGCTAGCAGGACAGCAATGAAGCTGGCAAGAGAGAAGCATGGGTTCCCATACTGAAGAGAACTGATGTCAACGCAACCAGCTTCCGCTCATGGACTTAGTATCTGAGAATCTTCTGCTGAACAGCAATTTTGTGAATATAAGATTACATATCTAGACAGACAAGTTGTACTTCCATGCCTACCATGAAGTTAAATTAGGAGCACTTCCATGTAGCCACCTTAAGCAGAATGTCTCCTTTTTGTAGGGGAAGTGGAGCCTTTAGCAATTCTTGACTCCTGGCAACTGCTTGAACAAGTTCCTGCAGATTTCTCCATGCTTCAGCCTTCCTAGAACTGAGACAAAGAGCTGAGCCCAAGAGCACCCAACTGGTTTAGTGCCTAAGGTGAACTAGAACTCACGGTCTCCTGATTTCTAGCCTGGTGCTTTAGCTGCTACATTAGACCTGGTCTCCTCTTATGGTGGATGGAAATTAAGCCAGTTTAAGAAATCACTATCTGGTTTTCAATCTTTGGCAATGATGCTGTATATATAGGTGCTTTAACAAAAGTAAAAGAAAATTATGATTAAAAAAAATAGCAACAGCAATAGCATTTAGACTTATATATTGCTTTAAGGTGCTTTACAGCCCTCTCTAAGCGGTTTACAATCAGCAGATTGCCCCCAACAATCAGTCCTCATCTTATCCACCTCGGAAGGATAGAAGGCTGAGTCAACCATGAGCCTGGTGAGTGTGAGTTTTGTTTTCTCTTTGACAGTTTATATACCACTTTCACTATTGTTTTCTTGTTTTTTGTGTTATTAATTAAAAAGCAATAAAATAAATGTAAGTCATTATGCTGGACGTCCATTCTTCCTGGATGACAATTGCTGTGGACCACAAGCGATGGATTCCCCTCCTTTACCTCTGCCAGCAGAGCAAACACTTCTCATTCATTCTACAGGCAGGTCTTTGGAGGCATGTGGTTTCCATTTGCATAAGCACACAACACCCAGAAGTCATAGCATTGTTCAGCTGAATGGCCATCTAGTCTTATGTTCTCCTCAGCACAAGAGCTGCTTACTCACAATGAGCATTTCATTATTTCAGTGGTACAGGGAAACCATCCCCATTTCACCCTTCTTGCTGCCAGACGGGGAAACTAGCAAAATTGTGTCAATTTCATCCCAGCTCTTGTGCCCAATCCAAAAAGAGTCCTTCTGCCAGGGCTTGGCTTCCCAATTCCCCTGAAAAGAGTTTCAACAAGCCAAAAGCGTTATTAGATTCTAGCTCAGCAAAACTAGGAGACACACCTTTCTGGGGATAAGGGTAGGAAGCAGTGGTGGTATTCAGCAGGTTCTGACCAGTTCTGGAGAACTGGTAGTGGAAATTTTAAGTAGTTTGGAGAACCAGTAAATACCACCACTGACTGGCCCTCCCCCATCTATTCTCTGCCTCCTGAGTCCCAGATGATCGGCTGGGTCTTCTTTTGCACAGGAGAATGGAGCTGGAAAGCAGGTTAGTGGAGTGGGGAGGGAATGGAGAATTTGCAGTATCCTTCCCCCACCAAGCCACGCCCACCAAACCACACCACACACCCCAAAGCCACACCCACCAAGCCACGCCCACAGAAACGGTAGTAAAAATTTTGAATCCCACCACTGGAGAGGAAGTGGTTTATACTCCCTCTTGTTTAAAATTTTCAGAGATCTGTGGGTTCCTTGCTTCCTTGGTATATTCAACTGCACACATACAGAGGATCCTTCCTCTTCTGCTGTTTTTCTTTCTTGCAGTTTTGCCTGCTCCCTTATTAACCACCTCAGTTTCCTGTGCCTGTCCCATTTCCCCAGTTCTAAGTCATTTACAAGTTTTTTAAGAAGCGGGGGGAAGCCCACTGTTTCACCAACTCACCAATAGATTGGTTAAAAAGCAAGGTTCAGGAACTCGGGAAAATATGTGCATAGAGGCAATAGCCAATAGAGTAGGAATGTGTCCAACATAGTGTATGCTAGATAGAGTAGTTGAAGCAGAGGCAGTGCCCACAATGAAATGAATCATAGCAGACAGATCATGCAGCTTTACTTGTGTTGGCAGTGGTTGGAAGCCATTACTTTTGATGCAAAGCAGAAAAGATGGGCAGTTGGTGAATGAATGGTTGCAAGTTGAGGACTACCTGTATTCGGTTGTTGACCTGATTCTGGGGACAGCCTGGAAAATGTGTATGTACAGATGGTACCCTGTATGTACAGAGGGCACCTATTCTTCTTCTTCTGCCATATCCGTCATTGGACGTTAGTGATCATGTTGGAGATCCTATTTTTATCAACAGCCACTCTAAAAAGTGCTGCTGAGTTTTGGCCAAACCAGTCCTGTAGATTTTGAAGCCATGATGTTCTTCTTCTGCCTTGACCTTGTTTGCCTTCAATCGTTCCCTGGCGGATTAAGTGAAGAATGCTGCATTTTTCCAGATATCGCATCACATGTCTGAAATATTCCCACTTTTTGCTTTTTAATGGTTTTGATTATTTCCCTTGGCTTTCCCAGGCAGCTTATCATCACCTCATTTCTGATTTTATCAACCCAGCTTATACGTAACAGCCAGTGGTGGTATTCAGCCGGTTCGCACTGGATCAGGTGAACCGGTAGCAAGAATTTGGCATGGGTCGCCGAACCAGTAGTAACTTCTGGCTGGCCACGTCCCCGATCCAGTCGCCCTCCTGCCCGATGCTCGCTTACCTGCCTGCCTGACATTTGTCTAAGGTATTTATTTTTTTTCCCTCCCGACAATCAGCTGTGCATAGATCACCTGTGCTGGGATTCCCCTTGCTGAGGCCCAGGAAGGCAAAAAATGGAGGGAGGAGCTCGATTTTTTGATTTCCAGAGCCCCCCAGAGAAGCCTTAGGGGAGCAAAAATGTCCCCCCAGAGGCTCCTCTGAGGCTAGGAAGCTCCCAAAAATGGGTGGGGGCAGCAAAAAAAGCCACACCCACCCAGTCACATGGCCATGCCCACCAAGCCACGCTCACAGAACTGGTAGTAAAATTTTTTTGAATCCCACCATTGGTAACAGCCACCTGTAAATCCACATTTACCAACTCTCTAGGGGGTGGAGACCAACTCTCCACCCCCTAGAGCAGGATAGAAAAGATGTAACATCTGACAAGCCTGATTTTCAATCTTAGGCTTATGTCATGACTGCAGAAGACCTTGGGCACCTGCAGGGCTGTGGAAAGTCCCCAGGAGAATGCCCGATGTCCTGAAATATCAGGGACCCCCCAATGTCCCTAAAGAACCTCCATATGTGCTAAAGAATATCTTGACATCTTATCTACTGTATGCCAGGCTTTCTGGGTGATTCCTGTGTCTCATGGCTGGGCGGAGTGTAAGAAAAATATATATATAAAAATGAGAATCTCGGTGTGATTGGGGCTTCCTCTCTGTTAGAGGGGCCCGTCTTTGTTCAGCTGAATAAATGCATCATCTATTCTAAAAGGCAATCTCTGGTTCTTTTGTATATTTTTACCAAGCCATACCTCGAATCTGGCACAACGCTGCTCTCTTCTGAGACTCATCAATGGTACCTCTTTTCTGCTTTGCATCAAAAGTAATGGTTTCCAACCTCTGTCTTCATGGTGGGCTAGGGGCCAATTTTGTGCTTTCATGTCTTTTAGAATCACTAAGAGGGCTGTCTTTATACCAGGGCCTGAAGGACATGCCATTAAGCCCCAGGACTCTGCTGTCATAGACTGGAAGCCTATGTTCATGGACTCCACAAGGTCATGCACTAAGTTTTTTTTTTAATATTTCTGAAAGCAATTCACACTGCAATATGATTAATCACATTGTCTATTAGGGTGTATCAAAATTGTCAATTTTCAATTTCCAAACATTAGGGGTGCTCAAAAATTGTGACATGCCTTGGGGGTTGTGAAGATGCTTTGGTTACTTTAATATCATTTCGATATGCATGGTAAATAACTATCTAAATATCATAATTTTTCAGACCAGCAAGTCCTCAGCAAACAATTCAGACCAGCAATTCCCCAGTGCCATCAAAGAAGAACATTATTCTGTGGGCAATGAGCCAGGAGGAAGATATATTTATCATTTCACTCCAGAGAAAGGCTCAAAAACAGGAAAAGCTGCTCAAGTGATTGCAGATAATCTGGTGTATTTCATGAATTGACAAAAGCTTGAAGGCCACTGGAGGAGATTCTACAAACATTAATACTGGCTGTGGAGGTGGTGCCATGCACTGGGTAAAGGTCATGCCAGAGCATCCACTCTGCTGGAGCTGATTGACTGGTCTGAAGGTGTATATGAGCCACCTTTGATGTGCAAACTGATTACAGCGGAAATAAAGGAGTTCATTGATAAACCAATGCAAGTACCACAGTGGCCCTGTCATGCTCCAGCAATAGACAGATGTGTGAAATAGGTCACAGAGACAGCAAGCAGAGTGTAGACATAGGAGAAACATGAGGGTGATATCAGAAGCCAAGAAGCAAGTCGGCAGCTGATGTTGAAGAACGAATCAAAACAAGACTTGATGAAACTCACTTAAACATTTTTGTAGTCCAGATCATTGCTTTCTGATGTTAGTTTATGATTGCATGGATTATTTTTTGCTCAGCTAGGTAAGATTCATATAGCAGCAGGTTGAGAAGAATGTTGAGAAGATAAAATTAATAGTATTTGTGGGGTATTTGATCAGATGTGGACTTACCATACCAAGCCAAACATTGTGCAAGTGCAAAAACTAACAGCAGATTTGAATTCTTGGTGTAAAAACACATATTTTTAGAACCCCTCACTGAAAAAAATGCAAAAATTAAATTTTTATCCCATTAAATGACATGCCCTATTTATGGTTGATGCTGGGAAAAATGTGTTTGCTGTAGTCCAATCTTTTTAACAGTTAAGAAAAATTAGTGCCTTTCACAGATAACAGCAGCAAAGTCCTCCCCTTTTGAATATGCTTTTAAATATTTAACATATTTACAGAATGTGAGGGAAATGGTCAGCGCAGACACTGGTAAAAGGAAGCATTTCCTCCTGCATCTCAATTAGCTACACCGTTAAAACAGCCCCTATTGCTATCCCCAGATAGATGGACAAGAGAATTTTGAATATATTCGCATTTGCTAATTGGAAAGATTAAAGAATGTACATAATCATTAATGTAAGGTTTGTGAGCAAAGGGAGCTTACAGCTGCATTTATGACTTTATATTTGTTAACCGTAATGCAATGAATCAAAAAATGTTTCTTTGGAGTTGTACAATCGTTTGTTTTAACCTTAGAAAGGAAAAGAGAAGCTAGCGAGCAAAGAAGAGCTGTTAAGCTGCTTGGCCCAATCCAGGGCCATCTGTTGGGAAGAGAAAGGGATGTGGCGAATGTCCTCCTCCAGGAGCTTAGGAAAGCAGCTGGGGTTAGAAGGACAAGGAGACACATGAGGCTTGATAACTCACTGCATTCTCCTTCCTGCAGAAGAAATAATCTTGAAATCTTGCTGGCTGATACTTTGAGACTGCTGGAGTGGGTGACAGAACAGAAAACAAATAGACTCTTCCCTATGAACTAGCAGCTTTTGAAAATCCATGTTAAAGCTCTTTCTAAATACACATACACACACACACACACACGACCCGTTTTCTTAGGGGAATCAGTTAATACAAAATGGCCCCATTTGCCTTTGCTTCCTTCCCCTTCTACCTCTTTCATACCTACATGAAGGTGTTCTAAATAAGCCCCTGCACTCTTCCTTTCAGGGGAATTTAGATTTTCTTTGGTTTTGCCACATGGAAGATTTGATACATAAGGTGGAAGATGCTTAACATTACCCAAAGTATGGCTTGCTGGCTTTCTTTTAAATCTGTGATGCCCTTTCATAGCAGCCTTCAAACAAGAAGGAAATAGGGACAGGAGCAAAGTAAAAGTGATCTGATTTAAAAGCTGTGAGATAAAGAATGGTTTAGAATTATTTGTCAAACTGCCCTGCCCCTATAACTGCCTTTCCTAAATGGGCATTTCTACACCAATGTTTTTTTCAAACTTGACCACTTTTAGATGCGTGAATTTCAACTCCCAGAAATCTCCATATGCTGGCTGAGGAATTTTGGGACATTTTAAAGTTGCCAACTATGAAAAACACAGTTCTACACTGTTTAAATACAGCTTAGAACAACATCAGAAGACACACATTCATGAAATTGTATTTCAGAATTAATTCTTTAGTGTATGGCAATCATGTTAAAAATGACATCACAATGAGCATATGAAACTATTTGTGTTGTGGTGGTGCAGTGGTTAGAATGCAGTACTGCAGGCTACTTCTGCTGACTGCTGGCTGCCAGTAGTTCGGCAGTTTGAGTCTTTCTGGTTCAAGGTTGACTCAACCTTCCATCCTCCCGAGGTTGGTAAAATGAGGGACCAGATTGTTGGGGGCAATATGCTGACTCTTTAACCCTCTTAGAGCTGTAAAGCACTGTGAAATGGTACATAAATCTAAGTGCTATTACTATTTATTTACACATTCAAAGGTAGACTATTTATATAGTCAGTATATAAATGGAGTTGCATACAGAAAGTCTCTGGGGTTTCCCTGATATGCATTCAGAGCAGGGGTGGACTGCTGGGGGTTCGCAGGGGTTGGGGAGATCTTCTAGCTAAGATTGTGTACAGTTTGGAGAAGCCCCAAATCCCACTCCTGGCTGGCCCCATCCACTCCACTTGTCCCCTCCCAGGAGTCCCATGTGGCCCGTTTTGGGATGCAGGAAAGTGCAGGGCATGTGTGGAGGCTGGGGCGGGGGGTGACAAACGGGCCTCCTGGAAGTTCAGAAAGGCCAGAAACAAACCCGTTTCCAGCTTCCAAAGAGTCTCCAGAGCCCAGAGAGGCTGTTTTCGCCTTCCCGGAGGCTCAAGAAAAGCCTCCAGAGCCCGGGGAGGGCAAAAACATCCCCCCACACACCGTGGTGCAAGGAGGCCAACTAGGCCGTGCCCACCCTGACCACACCCACCCAGCAACCGGGCAGAGAACCTGTTGCTAAAATGTTTGAAGCCCACCCCTGGTTCAGAGGGCCCTGTCCCACAGTATGTCACACTGCCTGCTTTGGAGCATTACATTCTGAAGAGAAGAACTTTCCCCATTTACAGAGGAAGCTAGCACACTCACCATGTTGACTCCGAATCCTGTTGAAGCTTGACCAGGTCTTGCAGGGTAGATTGAATCCTTTTGGTTCAGCTGTAAAGCAGGGAATGTTGTGACACTCTGTAGGAGCACTGGAGGGCCATTCTTGCAAACTGGCCCGAAGCAGATTGAAGGATTTCAGAATCAGGATTTCAGAAACCAGTTGGAGGCACCTGGATCATGTTGTTTCAACTTTGTCAAGCCATTCTTTCTAGTCATGGTTGATCTGCTTCAGTGATCCAGAGGCACTATGTCTTCTGCTCAGAACAGAACACCTCGTGGCAGGGGTGGGATTCAAATTTTTAACAACCAGTTCCGTGGGCATGGCTTAGGTGGTGGGCATGGCTTGGTGGTCATGTTATTGGCTGGGTGTGGCCAACTCAATATCACTCACATCGAGGCACGCATCTCCTCCCCTGGCTTCTCATGACTGTGGGGATACTGCAACAGTTGTAAGTGTGAAAAATGGTCATAAGACACGTTTTTCAGTGCCATTGTAACTTTGAATGGTCACTCCACACAAGCAAAGTACCAGCAAAGGAGGGGGGAAAAACTCCAGAGAAGTTACTGAGACAGGAAGTCTAGTCCTGCCAAGAATGTAATAAGGGTTAACGGAGAGGCAGTTTCTGTAAGCAACACCAGAATGTTTCCTTCCTGCCTTCCTTACAGGATTAGACCAGTAATTTCTTCTAACAACTGGTTCTCCAAACTACTTAGAATGTTAACAACCGGTTCTAGCAAATAGGTGCGAACTGGTAGAATCCCACCCCTGCCTCGTGGTTTACTGTTGAACTATTTGGCTAGGAGACACATTCTCGGGTAATTTTGGGCCAGTCTCTCTCAATAAAGCCACCTCACAAGGTTGTTGTAGTGAAGAATAGGAGGAAAGGTGCCTGCTATGCAATACCCTGAGCTCCTGTACAAAAGGTTATATATTAATTTAATTAAATGAAAAGGCAAATAATTGATTATGTGTCCAAATTATCATGGAAATGGATTGGCACTCGGCAAATATAGAAATGTTTGCTTAATTTGCATAAGGTTTGGAGAGGTCAGCATTTCTATAAGCAGACTTTGATTTAATACAGTGTATTTTATTGCTTTGTTCTTGGATTAATGATGCTTTTATGTTATCAATATTTCAGCACATTTAGGGAAAAGACTTCCGTAACTGCAACTAATGTCAGCTGAAGGTTAAAATGTATAAAATCCTACCACAAATGTATTTCCAGAAGACTGCAGGAAACTCTTGCTCTAACAAGAATCTGAAGAGAATAAGTCGTAAATAATGTGTCTGGAACTACAAACAATCTTATAAATACAGGGTCAGCAATGGTGATTTAAATTCCCTTGCAACTACAAATCTGGCTTCTGCAGCCTGAATGCCTGTTTTGTTCAGAGAAACAGATTATGCAGAGAACACAAAACTGATGCAATAACATTTCCTTTCATTTATCCAAGGTTCAAAGGACAATTTCTTTTAATTTGGGGGGGGGGGCAGGGCATAAAGTTCACTTGCTTCCAAGATATTTCACCAATCTCTTGATGTCCTCAACTTCAATACTAATCTTCCCTAACATGGCAAAATCCTGGGAGCTGAAATCCAACACACGTAGAGAATACCTACTTACATTTTACAGAAAGCTTTGAGTGGTAGTTACATTTATACATTTCTATTATTGATGTGTTATACCTTGTTACAATAACTTATTCGTTCTTTTAGTATCCTTAATAGTATGTGTATAAATTTACAATTAGTTACATGTCACCCTTGTTTCCAATATATTGTCAAATTATCATATGTCACCTTTTCTTTGACCAGTCATACCAGATATCCCATATCTTGTAATAATCACTATCTTGTTTATTTTTTAAGAGTTTGGTTAGTCTATCCATCTCTGCACACTCGTGTGTTTTGTTAATTAGCATGTTTTCTGAGGGGATCGTAGGAGTTTCCAGTTTTGGGCAAAACTTAATCTGGCTGCAGTTAAGATATGCAAAATCAGATATTGATATTTCTTTTTCAAGTTTGATTCTATCATGTTTAATAAAAAGATTTCAGGTTCAAATTTTAATTCCTGTTTCGTTATTTCTAGTATCCAAGTTCTAATTTTTTGCCAAAATTTCTGTGCACATGAGCAGGTCCACCACATGTGGAAATATGTTCCCTGAATGAAATTACATTTCCAGCAGTTCGGTGTCATGTTGGGGAACATCTTGGCTAACCTCGCTGGGGGTAGGTGCCAGGAGAATACCTACTTCTATTGTGGTTCCCTCCACCTGCAGATTTCTTTACATTCTCAACAAATTTTAAAGGCTTAATAGGATGGAATTTGCTTTCCCCAAATCCATGCTGATTTTTCTTCAAAACTTTCCTTCGGCTGCCTGATAATTTTATCTTTCATAATGTTTTCTATCAATTTCACAAAAACACATTGAGTTCCGCTGCTTGTAATTTTCTACATACCTTGCTACCAGTTTTTCTTAGAAACCTGTATATTTGTCTCTATATTATTGTGAAAAAATCAGCAATTTTGTATTTGATCTCATTTAAAGCATTCAGTTGGATGCTTAGTTAGACTCAAATACTTTTCAGTGTTTCAGGATTGTCTCAGATTTAATATTTTATCATCATCATCTATTTCCTCAGACTTCCTTCCTAAAATATAAACAGGAATTCATTTGATTTATTTGCAGTTGTCTTTTAACTGCTCTAACAGTCTAAACAATGCACAATTGGCTTCCTATTTTTTATATACAGTACTTATTAATTTAGTATTAATATTAGTTATATGCTATATAGGATTCTTTTATCTGGATGTTTGTGTTCTCATTTGGACCAATTTTTCTTTTTCTGAAGAAACCTTTCACAAATAGCATTTCTGACACTGTCCATTAACATGCAGGTTATTTCTTAAATTTGGTGCAAGATTTTTAGATCTCCCATTGTGGTTAAGGTACATATTTTCAAATATTTTGAATAGGCCTGAATTTTCTGCCTTTTCCACCAATTTCCTTTTGACCCATTCTCTCATTTTCTCTCTTGAAATAAAATGTTAATGTGAGAGACTTTGGGGCAATTTTTCACTAATATATTGCTTTGTGTTCTCTAGGCCAAATCACTTCAACGATACTGTTCCCTGCATTCTTTTCTCACAGAAGTGGGAGATTTGGAATGTGAGCTGGATTTTAGCCTTTTTGATGCCAAAGGCTTTTCTGTTATTCTAAAATTAAAAGTGGGAGGAGAAAAATTTCAAGCGATTCTTTCAGAGTACCTTACAAACAGATTTCGGAAAATATTGGTGAACGGTAATGATCCAGTTTGAAATAGAGTCTTCAGTGAAGCATTGTTCATTTGTGCGTATGAGGCTAAATACTTCAAATATAGTTCTCTAATATCCCTGGAATAGCCAAACAGGCCACGATTTGAAGAGGCTAAAAAAATGTGTATATAAACAAGCAACCGAGGATGAGTAGAGTTTGCAAAAGGAGAGAACCAGCACACTGTGTCAAAAGAAAGTTCAGCAATTTTCCCAGACAGCTGAATTGTGGGAACTTTTGCTTTAGCAATGAATAGTCATGCTATTTTTAACATTTTTATGACACAGTTTGTCACAAACTGTCTCGGGAGACTATCAACAATCTATTTCAAACAAAAAATTCAACCCTGCACATTTCTCCACTGGAGATGGTGAACATCTGGAGTAAAGGGATGTAGTTTCCAGGGATGTTAAGGAACAGAGAGCAGCAGTTCATTCTTTGGTTCTGACCTCATAGTTGATTCACATTTGCTTCATATTTGTCACACTGGACAATTGAACAGGCTGTGGTAACGCTCGGCTTTGATAAGAAGCTTTCCTCTAATCCATGAAAAGTTGAGGTTTTGTTCCATTCTATTATGTTGTAGGATTCCCAACTATTTGTTAATAATGTCCTGAACAGAAAGCATTATTTAACCTATCCCACTATTGAATTGTAGCCCTTTCAGGACTTGATGAACACCGACTTGTATGCGAAAGGTACATTTTATCACTGACCTAAATCTGTCCCTTTCAAAGTGGTTGAGCTGGCAAAAAGCTTCAGAAACCGACATTCAATAATCACATTCTCATTAAAACTGATTTTTTTTTAAAAAAAAAGCAGCAATAGCACATATAGATCTCCGTGATTCTTTGAATAGTCTCTCATTCCACTGGAGGGGAAATTGTCTTTCAGGAAACATAAAAGAGAAAGAATAAGAACTTCAAATCATTCCCTAATATACTGTTATTATTACCTGCATGTCTCCCTCTGTCTGTCCCTTTTGCACTCTGTGTAATCATTTTATTCAAGGTTACTAGTCTCCAAATGGTGGTGGGTAATGGCTGCTTGTGGAACATGAACATTGATTTATTTCAGTGTGCTGAACGAGCACTTGCAGCCATTGGAGCGTCAAAGAGAAAATAAGACCAATACCAGCTAAAGAAGAGTAATGGCATAATCTTCTCTCCTGTTTATGGGCTTGCAGCCTTTTAAATATGAAGAGGCCATGGGATGTCATGTGTTCTGTACAGTCAATTTACATACTGTAGCCCGCGTCGCGATTGGCTAAAGCGCGCGGCTGACCGGATTGGTCGAGCGAGCCGCACTGATTGGCCCGTTGCAAATCCCGCGATTGGTGGAAACTAATCGCGGGAGATTCAAGCGGTGCCATTGGCGGGCCGACGCGGCTCGGAAATAAAAGCCGCCGCTTTTTCCTCTCCAAGTTTAAGCTGTATCCAGAGCCAATAAAGAGCTGAAACCAAGTCACTGACTCTGAGCTTCCTTCCCGCGACGGACACGACACTGGCGACGAGGGTGGGATCAGAGACTGACCACCGAGCACGTGTCCCGAGGAAGACAAAGACCGACGAGATGGCCAGCATGACCCACCAGCACCCTTCAACCCAGCTACCGAGGACTGGGAATCGTCACGGATAGATTCCTAATGTTCCTCGAAAGTAGCAATTTGAAGGATGCGAACGGGCAAAAGAAAAGGGCCGTTTTCTCACACACTGCGGGCCCGCGGTGTTTAAGATGGCCAAAGCCCTAGCGAAGCCCGAGGATGTGAAGGAAATGGACTGGGCCGACCTCGAGCCACTCCTTCGGAACCACTACGCCCCGCTGTACCCATCCTCATCCGGCGGGATGAGTTCTATCGGCGGAACCAGCGGCAGGACGAGAGCATCAGCGACTTCATAGCGCTTGCGGGACCTTGGGGGGATGTGCGAATTCCGGGACCTGGACGACGCCCTCCGAGACCGCGTGGTCCTAGGCCTCCGGGATCAGGCACTAAAAAAGTCGACTGATGGCAAAAGGCAACATCGACCTCGGGACGCCCTGGTCGAAGCTTCCGCGGCCGAAGCCACCCGGAAGTCAGCAGCCAGACTTCGGAGGGCAGAGAACGGGACCGCACTGAAACCCCGAGGCCAGCCGACGGGAGACCACCACACACCACGGGACCTGGACTCCGCCTCCGAGACCACGGACGAGGAGGAAGACGTTCACCGGCTACAAACAGGACGGGACCGGCGAGATCAACGAGGTCATAAGTCGGGAACCAGTGCGCGGGTGCGGGGAAATCACCTTCGATCAGAATGCCGGTTCATCGACGCGATCTGCCGGCATTGCAACAAGAAGGGCCACATCGCGCCGAGTCTGCCAGCTCAGAAAGACACACAGCCCCGCCGGCGAGAACCAAGCAACCGGGACGAGACGACACCCCGAGGGCCAGAGATCGCCAAGCCGACAACCGCTGGAGCTGAGACAACCGAGGGCGACGGAACGGGAAGGCCGTCAGAGAGAAGAAACCCACCAGACGGTCACCATCGGCCATGCCGAAACCACTGATGCACGGAAGGTCTACGTGGAGGTGAGCATCGAGGCGAGCCATGCCAGATGGAGGTAGACTCCGGATCCTACCTCTCCATGGTCGCCTGGAAAGAACTCAAGCGACTGGTGCCAAACATCCAGAAAAGAGGACTGGAGAACCAGAAGCTGATCATCAAGGACTATCAGGGGAACCGCATCCCCGTCATTGGGACCGGACAGTTCGAGGTGACTTTCAAAAACCGCACCGCGAAACTCCCCCTGACTATCGTGGACCGGAACCGACCCAGCCTCTTGGGACTCCAATGGTTCGCGCCACTCGGGATCGAGGTCACGGGAATAAACCACACCACAGAGGCCGACTGGGAGCAGCAACTGGCGAGGGATTTCCAAGAAGTATTCGACGGCACTCTAGGCAAGTACAAAGGGCCCCCTATCTCTTTCAAGCTAGACCCAAATATCGCCCCCATACGCCTAAAACCCAGGCGGGTGCCTTTTGCACTCGAAAGAAAATAGACGAGCAGATTGACAAGCTCGTCAAACAGGGGGTTTTGCAGCCAATCGATCACGCCCGGTGGGAGACCCTATAGTCACCCCAGTCAAGCCAGATGGGTCAGTAAGGATCTGCGGGGACTATAAGGCCACCCTCAATTGCGCACTGCAACAAAGCGCCTACCCCGTCCCAGTAGTGCAACACCTATTACACTCGCTGGGGGGCAAGGTCTTTGCATGGCTCGACCTGGCGCAAGCCTATCAGCAACTGCCGGTCGATGAAGAAACCGCCGAAGCGCAAACTATAGTCACCACCGGGAGCATTTCGCTGTAACCGACTCCAGTTTGGAGTCAGCGTGGCCCCAGGAATTTTCCAGAACCTCATGGAGAGTGCTGCGAGGAATCAAGGGGTGGTCCCTTATTTTGACGATGTATTAGTGTCGGCAGCCAACCAGGAGGAATTAGAGGGTCGCCTAAGGGAGGTGCTAGAAAAATTCAAAGGGGCCGGGCTGAAGGTGAAGAAAGAGAAATGCCAGCTATGCACAGAGCAAGTCGAGTTCCTGGGGTACCTCCTAGACCGACATGGCATCCACCCAACCGGAAGCAAAGTCAAAGCCATAAAGGAAGCCCCCACACCCAAGAACAAAACAGAGCTGCAGGCATTTCTGGGACTGCTAAATTTTTACAATGTGTTCTTGCCCCAAAAGCGCATCGCGCGGAGCCCTTGCATAGGCTCCTGGACAGGACGGCCAAATGGACCTGGGGGAAACGGGAGGACACCGCATTCAAGAATACCAAAGACCTGCTCACCTCGGATGCCGTTCTCATTCAGTATAATGAGACCCTACCCATCGCCGTCACATGCGACGCCTCACCATTTGGCGTCGGCGCCGTCCTCAGCCATACACTTCCAGATGGAAAAGAAGCACCCATCGCTTTCTTTTCAAGAACACTCAGCAAACCCGAAAGAAACTACAGCCAATTAGATAAGGAGGCACTGGCCATCGTCGCAGCGGTAAAGAAGTTCCACGAGTACCTCTACGGCCGCCGATTCACCCTCATCACGGACCACAAGCCACTGCTGGGCATCCTGGCGGGGAACAAGGCCACCCGAACATCCTATCCCCCAGGATGACAAGGTGGTCTGAGTTCCTCGCCGCCTACGACTACCGGCTCACACACAGACCCGGTAAGACGATCTCCCATGCAGACGCGTTGAGCCGCTCGCGCTTCCCGACCTAGACGACGATCCAGCTCCCACGGCACCACCCTCAGCATAGAGACATTGCCCGACCTACCCATAACCGCGTCAGACATTGCCCGAGAAACTAATAAAGACAAGCGTCTGGCGCTGGTATTACATTGGGTAGAAAAGGGATGGCCAGAGAAAGACAACGATGAAGCATTCAGGACATTCCAAACCGGCAAACAGAACTGTCACTACAGAAAGGTTGTTTGCTATGGGGGGACAGGGTGGTCATACCGGAAAAACTGCAAGGGAAAGTATTAAAATTATTACACGAAGGGCACCCGGGATTGTGAGGACTAAAGCTTTGGCCAGAAGCTATGCTTGGTGGCCAGGTATGGACAAGGAGATCGAGGCCTGGGTAGCCAAGTGCTCGCTGCCAAGAAACCAGACCAAATCCCCCGCAGCACCAATATTAGAATGGGAAACGCCAGGGGCCATGGTCGAGACTCCATATAGATTTTGCCGGGCCCACAAAAGGGAACACATTCCTCATCACGGTGGATGCTTACTCCAACTGGCTGGAGGTAAGCAACATGAAGACCACCACAACAGATGCGGTAACCAAGGTCTTAAACAAACTTTTCGCAACCCACGGTCTCCCGGATGTCATCGTGTCAGACAACGGACCCCAGTTCACCTCGCTGAATTCGAAAAATTCCTAGCGGAACGAGGCATACGACACGCACTGACAGCGATGGCGCATCCGGCGGCCAATGGTAGGGCAGAACGGATGGTTCAATTTACAAAAAGAACCCTCCAAAAGATCGAACACGGGACATACAAGAAAAAATAAATAAAATGCTCCTAATACAACATATCACCCCAAACACAACGACAAACAAAAGCCCGGCAGAATTACTAATGGGGAGAAAACTAAGGTCACCACTCGACAGACTACACCCCACATACAACCCGGAAAAACCCCGGACTCATCAAGCAAGCACCGGTTTTTGCACCAGGCGACGCAGTCTATGCAAAAACCTTACCGGAGACCCACTATGGGTACCGCAACTATAACCCAACTGACAGGACCCCACTCCTACCGGCTACAGACAACCGACGGACAAACATGGAAACGCCACATCGATCAAATAAGATCAAGAACAAAAAACACAACCGACACGCAACCAAACACAGACGACCCGTTAACACAAACCAAGAGGGGAGGGAAGATACAGGGGATCAAATAGGAAATAACCAGCAATACTCACCAGTCAACAGCCAGCCCGAAGTCTCACCAGGAAGGAACAGCCAGGCCAGCTCAACCAGCCCGGAAAGACCAGGCAGGAGCGGTAAACTCGCAGTTTCGACCAACCCGGGTAGACCGGGAGGGAGCTGCAACAAGAGGCCCAGCGACACCTTCCAGGGGGTTCCATCGACAGGGCCAAGAGAAACAGAAGTCCCGACCGAACCGGCCGAGAGCCAAACAACAACTGATCTGCGCAGGTCAAGTAGGCAAGTGCGAAGCCCGCCTACCCACGGGACTACGTTACGTAGGACCGAACCAAGAGGGAGGGGTGTTCTGTACAGTCAATTTACATACTCGTAGCCCCGTCGCGATTGGCTAAAGCGCGCGGCGACCGGATTGGTCGAGCGAGCCGCACTGATTGGCCCGTTGCGAATCCCCGCGATTGGTGGAAACTAATCGCGGAGATTCAAGCGGTGCCATTAACCGCGCCGACGCGGCTCGGAAATAAAAGCCGCCGTTTTTCCTCTCCAAGTTTAAGCTGTATCCAGAGCCAATAAAGAGCTGAAACCAAGTCACTGACTCTGAGCTTCCTTCCCGCGACGGACACGACATCATGAAAGCTTCAGGACTGTCACAATCCAACTTCCAGTGGCAAGTTTCCAAGTTGTGGCTATGACGGTTGGGAATGAGTTGGGATCGAGAGAAAACAGGTAACATCTAAAGCAGGGGTGTCAAACTCACAGCATCACAGCTGTGTCCCGTGATGTATCAGGACTTTCCCCCCTTCGCTAAACCAGGCGGGGGCGGGGCCAGCACATGACACATCCGGCCCGCGGGCCAGGCGTTTGACAGCCCTCATGTAAAAGGAGACATCTATGAATCTAATTCTTGGAGGATTTCCTTCCAAAGTGTGTAATTACAATAGAGACTGCTCCTTTGACCCTCTGCTTAAGGGAACAATAATAGCAATGTCCCAGGCTTCCTTTTCAGTTTGAGAAATTCCACTTGAATGTTATCATGGCAATTATCTCCCCCCTCACCCAGTTTTCTTAGAAGAGAGGGTGACTAATTTTATTTCTGACTTAGTTCTTTCTTCCAACAGGATATTCTGTTTAAAAATTGTCTGCTCAGGATAATTATGACTTTTGGGGAGCCCCGGCCTATTTTCTGAGCTCACAAATTTAGACTGCCATGTGGATATATTCAGAATCTGAGCCACGGATGGAGCTGCTGAGCTGCACCACTCAGCATACTTCACTAATGCTTCATCATAAGTCAGCACAATTCCCCAAAACAAAAATAAGACAGACTTTTAGGTCCTACAGGAAACTTTTGGCAGCTGTCATTTCTGCAAAAGCTGGTGTTACAGAAAACATCCAAACATTGGTTGTCTGCCATATTCACTGCACATACAGTAAACCATAAGTCTTCATCCAAATTTGTAGAACAATGCCATTTTGTTTTGTATCATATCAAGGTTGTAGGCTTGTTTCCCTTTATATTTTTTCCCATCCAGAGCAGAAGCAACCTGGCAAATGTGCTGGGTAGCCATGACCTGTGGTGTTGCATTCTTTCACCCATAAATGGGAACTATAGCACTTCAAAACTGTATTATCTGAATGCCTCAACAGAAGCAGTAGGAGTTTATAGATTCTCCATCCCAACATACCCATCAGGCCAGCTCTTAGAAACGGAAATGGAAAATTAAAAAGAGTGAGCCAAATGGCATGTCCTATAATGAAAGTCAGATGGCTAAAGCATAAAGCAGCATTTTAGAATTACATGTCAGAATTTATTGCAGGATTTATAATCCATAGAAAACACACTGGACTTCCCACCACAATTGATGAGGAGCTGTGGGAAAAGAGAGAGGGCCAGTCCTTCCTGCAGGAATGTGCAAAATCTCCCTTCCTCTTTTTCTTTTGGCCAAACCTCACTGGGCTACCCCCAAGCCACCTACTGAAATGGATCAAGCAAATTGTAGCTGATTTGCACTGTTCGCCTTGGCAGCTGCTAGAAACAAACTTACTCACTTCTCCCTCAGAGGCTAGCTGAGGTCAGCAAAAAAAAGAAGAAGATGGAGGTACTAGTCTCTTGCGGCACATTAACTAAGAAGGAGAGGATGTGTGGGTTCCCATGGATCCCCAAAATCCATTCTTTTCCCTTCTTTAAGCATTCCATGGATGGGACAAGCAGAAAGACTGAGCCACCATGGATTATCAGCTTCTCTGCATGAATCCTGTAGAGCAGGGGTCCCCAACCACCGGTCCACGGACCGGTACCGGTCCGTGGAACAAGTCCTACCGGGCCGCTGGCTTGCGGGTGCCGCCATCTTGTTTTGATGAAAAGTGCTTCCGGTGAGCTTTTCCGGGTAGAAAGCTCACCGGAAGCACTTTTTCATCAAAACAAGATGGCGGTGCCCAGTGCTTTGGTGAGCTTTTCCGGGTGAAAGCCATTTCTACCCGGAAAAGCTCACGCAAAGGCGCCATCTTGTTTTGATGAAAAGTGCTTCCGGTGAGCTCACCGGAAAAGCTCACCGGAAGCACTTTTCATCAAAACAAGATGGCGGCGCCCAGCTGATGTCGGTACCGGGCCGCGCCATAGAAAACGTTGGGGATACCGGGCCGCGGCATAAAAAAGGTTGGGGATCACTGCTGTAGAGAGACCCAGTGGAATGTCGCTCGAGTAAACCTACTAGTTATATGGGCCAGGCCCTTTGGCACTCACAGGAATTCCACTAAGGACAGCCAGATTGTTTAGGAGTTGGTCAAGTGGGTGGAACCTGAAGGAAGTATGCTTGCTTTCCCTACTTCAGTAGTTTCTTTATGGCAAATGGTGCTGCTGAGTAAGAAGGATTGAGGCGCAAGACCGTTCTATTATCCTACTTCATCCCATAAGCCAAAGAGCCTTTGCATGTATTGTGAGCAGGTTTGATTTGTGAATACGATTTAAATCTTTTAAACCCTTCCTACATACATGCACACACCAGTTCAGAAATTATTGCTACTTGTACATTCTCACAGTAACACTGATATGTTCGTGTAGTTTGAAAACGCGATTGGAAATTTCATTGAAAAACTAGGATATGGATGTGTCAGTGTGCCTTGCATAATGCAATGTGTTTTTTTTCTAAAAAAATCCTGTATCCTGCTCATATTTTGTCTTTCAAGCCTTGAAAAGATGGCCTTTGCATAGTCCAACCAGGCAAGATAAATTTAGCAGTTTAAGTTGTAGTAATTAATTCACTTCGTATTATTTTTTGTCCTGGCCGTTACAAGGCTGACTTAGGAAAAAGTGCAGCCATAGGGCAGGTGTGTCAAAGTTCACGGCCCATGGGCTGGATGCATCACGTGCTGTCCCTGTCCCTGCCTGGTTTAGTAAAGGGGGAGAAAGTCCCGATTCATCACATGCCACCATGATGACATGAGTTTGACACCCCTGCCATAGGGTGATAAATCCCATGAATCTGGCAATTCATTAACAATATGCTTACAAGATGGTTTCCTTTCCCAACCTTCCTTCTATGGAGCCCAGCAGGGGTGGGATTCTACCGGTTTGCATCTATTCACTAGAACCAGTTGTTAACATTCTCAGCAGTTCGGAGAACCGGTTGTTAGAAGAAATTACTGGTCTAATCCTGTAAGGAAGGCAGGAAGGAAACATTCTGGTGTTGTTTACAGAAACTGCCTCTCCATTAACCCTTATTATCTTCTTGGCAGAACTAGACTTTCTGTCTCAGGAACTTCTCTGCAGTTTTTTCCTCCTCCTTTGCTGGTACTTTGCTTGTGTGGAGTGACCATTCAAAGTTACAATGGCACTGAAAAAAGTGACATGACCATTTTTCACACTTATGACTGTTGCAGCATCCCCAAAGTCATGAGAGGCCAGGCGAGGAGATGCGTGCCTCGATGTGGGTGATTTGAGTTGGCCACACTCAGCCAGTCACATGACCACCAAGCCACGCCCACCAACTAAGCCACACCCACAGAACCAGTTGTTAAAAAATTTGAATCCCATCCCTGGAGCCCAGGCCTTTGCTGCCTTCTCCTCTTGTCCTGAGGAGGAGGACACTGTAGCTCTTCTATAAGCCTTACTAGGATTAACAAGATCTGGAGGACCTATGGCAAGTCTGGGACTTCTGACCACCATCTCACCCTGCGCTGCTCCTGGGAATCCATCCAACCTAGCTAGGAGCTGGTACTGCTACCTGGCATCATGGGTCTTGGTATACTACACCTTCTCTGCACCAGCTGCCAGCACACCCCAGCCAATGTGCTGCTTGCCGCAACTGTACTTGCTATCCCATTAGGCGTTACATACTGTGTCAACTGCTACAGCTTCAGGCACATTAAGCTAATTGTTCTTTCCCCCCCCTTTGGCTTTTCATCTGATTAACTGCCAATGCTGTAGTTAAAGGAAAAAAGCTTTTCCAGCTCCCCTCGCGAAGAACATTTATTTTACTTTCTCACCACAGCAAGCATTGATCTAGGGAGGGGGGTGGATTATCTTACCTCTCTATATCTCTCTCTGCTGGCCTATAAATGTCTTCTTTTATCTTTTTCAAAGCCACCAATAAGTAGATGGGACACGTGGGGAACAGGCAACATATTTCAAGAGATGCAGGCACTATCCTCCCCTCGCCCCAAGCTGAAACTTACAAACTGCCCTTTATCGCATAATTGTATGATTGTGCAACAAAAGCTAAAATTTTCAGATGATATTTTTTGAACTATCTACCTGGTGCATGGAATTTGACAACCAGGGGATGTGCTCTTAATACAGCTAAATGACTGATATTGCAGCATTGGAAAGATAAATGCTTCCTTTATATTATACAAATCTCTTTCTCTCTCTCTCTCCCTCTCTCTTCAGAGAGATAAAATTTGAATAGTACCGTATTGGTGAGCAAACAGATCCCAGAGAAAGTCTGGATAATTATCACAATAGCAATGAAACAAATCATTTTTGCTTCAAAAATCATTTCCATGTGCTTTTGAGTAAATTTGTGTACATTGCATCTGTAAATGTATAAGTTCAGTTCTAACTCTAATTCAGAATATAGGTTTTTATTTTTCAGATGGTGAGCTGTAACACCTATCATTTGGCCATAGTTCACTCTAGAGAGGCCAGGTGGCATTTAGTAACACCTAAACAGAGTAACAGAATAAGAGTTAGAAGAGACGTTGGAGGTCTTCTAGTCCAACCCCCTGCTCAGGCAGGAAATTTATACCATTTCAGGCATATGGTTGTCCAATTTCTTCTTAAAAACTTCCAGGTTTAGAGGATTCACAACTTTTGGAAGCATGTCGTTCCACTGATGGTTCTTGTCAAGAAATTTCTTCTTAGTTCTAGGTTGGTTCTCTCCTTGATTAGTTTCCATCCATTGTTTCTTGTCCTGCCTTCAGGTGATTTTGAGACTAGATTGACTCCCTCTTCTTTCCGGCAACTCCTGAGATATTGGAACACTGCTATCATGTCTCTCCTAGTCCCCTTTTCATTAACCTAGACCAGGGCTGTCAAACTCCCAGCCCACGGGGCGGATGCATCACATGCTGGCCACGCCCACTCCCGGTTTAGCAAAGGGGGAAAAAGTCCCAATATGTCACGTGATGTCATGAATTTGACACCCCTGGCCTAGACATAAGGCCAGCAACCATTCTTTATATGTTTTAGCCTACAGTCCCCTAAACTAAGATCCCTCTCACAGTCTTGTCCAATCTCATTCCATCAGTAAAAGTCATTTTCACATAAGGAGGAACTTACCCCTGTACTGATAGCTATATATCTGATATTTGATAAATATCTTAAGTGAAAGCCACAAATAATATTTGCTTCAAAGCTTCTTTTTATTTAAACTTGGGCTGTTTAGCATCACACTTCTTGGTAGTAATCTCTCCTTGAAGGCAAATTCTTAACCAGACTGAGAATACAACAGATCTAAAATCATTCTTACATGAACAATACAAAACACATTCAGCCATCTCCTTTAGCTAATGTCTACTGAAACACTTGAAAACAACATTCCAAAAACCAATGCTTTTGGCTAATTCTCCTGGCTCATACAATTCTTTTAAGATGCAACCGGTCCTTGGAAAGTTTAGAATGCAGTTCTTTATTGTAAAGTGCTTCTGTGCACACTTTACGCATCAGGCACACCAACTTATATAAAACCAGTTGAGATATAAAAATATGACAAGAGTACCAAATAGCACATTACAATTGTTTATCATTTAACATTAAATGTATATTTGTCCCCCCCAAGGATTATTTTCTTCAAAGTGATAACTGTAGTGTAGATCCAGGGAACAAACTTAGCGTACTGTGAAGCTAATGTCAGCCCTTTATAACAAGGCATACTCAGCATGTCCCAACCATTTTTATTACCTACAGATATTATTATAAATAATTTTCACAAGTTGTATGAATGTTTTATTGCACATGGTACAACATGTATTCGCACCCTTCATTCAACAAGTTTAAATTACTTACCCTCTGTTTTCCCATGCAGACAATGGCATGTTTTGGAATTATAGTTAAAAGTTATATTAAAAGTGGGAATAGGAGGAAGCACACAAAGCAAAAACCCTGTCTTGAGCTACATGGTTATTGTTACTCCTTCCTCTTGTAAAGTCATTAAAAGTTCTCAATTAGAAAATGCAGTACCACTGACTTTTTTCCACTGCAAAAAAAAAGATGTATTGCATATATGATCACACACATGTTCTGCTTTGCAGAATTAGAGTTTCCTGGCCTATGTTCCTTTAAAGATCATTTTACATATGGCTTAATGCTGTTTGCAATTAACAATATAGCTTTCAGTCTCAGAATCTGCCAGTTGCTCCTATGTTTCTTTTTGATTAATGCTTTGGACTGAATTTTACCATGGAAGAAATCCCAAGAAGAAGAAAAACGAGGGATCACCATCCAGCTATTCTGACAACCTAAACAGCTGGTAGGGCAGGGTTCTAATTTAAGATCAAGAATGGCCATAAAAGCCTGAGGGTTTGTAACATGCAGCATTAAGAAATTTAAAAAACAACAAAGGAATTAGAAAAAAAATTGCCTGTTCATATTATACTGTCGGAAACCAAAAAGTGTATATATCAACCAAAAGTTATCATATGAAAATTAAAAACGTGTGCCTTGAAAAGATTAGTTGCACCTTTTAGCAACAGCTTTCCAAAAAGCTCTTTGCCACTGCCAGAATAGAATGCTCTTCGCCATTCCACAAAATTCCCTCCCATGGATAAAATTGCACCATTGTAGGAACTGAGTCCATGTAAGGTATGGATGTGGATCATTATGGTACTGCAACTTCAAGAAGTCTGTTATTTTTTCGCTTGCAAGTGGGGATGCTGCCATTTTTCTGGATGCTTCGTACAAATTTTACACACACTTTGTCCTGCCTGAACTGAACCAGGAACCTGGAGAAAGCAAAAACACAGGGAGTAGTTAAGGAAGGTACCCACCACATTTAGGTGTAACAGCAAAGAAAAAAGGTGTTGTTGGCTCACAAATTCTCTTATATTAGTAATAAAATAGGAACTAATAGCACCTTGTGCCACAAGACAGGTAGCTTTTGACTTTACAACAAAAATTGGGACTGGGATTTTCACCACTAAGTGATTCAGTCATAAAGCAAACCCGAATTGATAAGTAACAGAAATTCCTGCAGGCTGCCATTAATTGAATTCCATGAACATTAGACAAGGCAAGTTCCTGTTGACTTCTTACAACTAAGTCTTCTGGGAGGTCAGTAGGAAGTTGCAAGTCCCTGGCTTTCAGGCAGGTAAGTGATTGTTGCTGGGAAGGGAGCAAAGAGGTGCAAGAGGTATGACTACAGGTGTAGAAGGGAGAGTGTACATGAAAGACACAGCATGAGTCAGAGAGGGTTAGGGAAGATATATGAGAGGCACCATGTGGGTCAGGGACTGTGCACAAGTGGCTGGTGAGAGCACAAAGAGGTTGGAAGTAGAGGAATGGGCAGGGGGAGACTTAGCCCAGTGATTTGCGATCTTCCCTGCTGGTTCCTCATTGACTTTCTAATGAAGCCAGCAGACAGGGTTGCAAATGGCGATTATGTGATTACAATCTGGTGTAAGAATGAATGGGTTGCCAAGCAACCGTGACCACAGGGGTGTTGGGATGGCTGGAACTCGGAGGACCAGCTGTAACCACTATTAATTCAGTGTGATCATAACTTGGGACAGTATCTGGTAGAGAATTACCTGTAGTTTTCTTTTTGCACACTTTGTTTTCAATTATTTTCCATAACCCCAAATTTGCCTGCACTAGAACCAATGCCATTGGGCAAAGTGAGATAGACAGAAGATCAGGATTAAAAGAATGAAAGCCAACATTTCCAAAAGTAGTAGAGAAAGGGAGTCAGGGAACATGTAAATGTTCTAATACACCTATCTAAGAAGCTGTGGAGTATGTAATCCACAAATTCTATGCCTAACCTGAAAAACATAAATCCTTAAGAACAAAAAAGAAATAAGAAGAGACATTTTCTCCTGTGATACTATGTAAGAGTATATATCTTATGTCTCTTCTAAGCTGATGTCTTTAAAAAATAGTTTTTCACTAACTGTAAACTTTCCTTAAAAAGAAATTCATATCCTCATGTAACCAGAGGCTCCTTCTAATGAATATTTGTTTTTACAAAAATTTCCTACATAAGCTCCCTCCATCCTCATTCCATTCAGAATGTTTGTTTTTAACAAAACAAGATAGGGCTGTAGCAAAAATCATAGCACACTCAGAGTGCACATGTTTCCACTTTAGCTCTGTCACGTCAGAGAAGTCCTCCACCCCACCGACTCTGTTCAAGACTGTTGCATTGCCCATATTCCCACTAGCAGAAGAGGAGCAGAGATTTTGAACAGGGTTGCCAGGAGAAAGCCTCATTACTCCCACCCACCCCTCACCAGCGCCCAGTGTATCCTGCTCTGGAGTGCTGCCTCCCATCACCATTAGATCATTGGTTTCCCTTCACCTCAAGTGACCCGCCATAAGATGGCTGGCCACACATAATCTAGCTTCTGATTTCCCACAATGACTAACTAAATGTCTCTTGGGAAGGCTAGCATCTGAGCAAATGATATCCAGAACATGCTGCTTTAGCTCTGGCAATGATACAGAAACATCTGTATTCGTAAGTTAATCATACAATTATGCTCCTTGGACTTGTCTAATCTCCACATCTTGCAATTAGGAATTTCACTGGTTAATTATGCTTATGTGGGAAAATACTTTGTTCTGCCAATCATTTTGCTGCTTTGGGGGAAAGTCCTAGCCATTTATTTTTGGCTTCTTACTGCAAGGGCTAAAAAGGCAACATTTTGTAGTGTTGCGATAAAGGTAAATTATGTTGTGGCGCCACATATGACTGATATTATAGTATTTTTTCTCATGTCCCACCTATCTATGGTAAGAAGAAAGAATGGATATGCACTTGGGGTGATGAACCTATTGAGTTGTTTCACAGGATTTAAGTTAAAACTAAAGCAAGAAAAAAGACAGATGCCATATTCTGTTTTCACTTTTGTGATTGGATCAAAAGCCTGGTGTATAGGAAATTCTACCATTGGTCAAAAACATCAACAAATCTGGTTTTTTTCTACATGCAGCAGAACAGTATTTTTCCTAACTTTGAAATGCAATTTTAAACTACTACTTTGAGATTTTAAATATTATCTCTTCCAAATGCATTATCTCCCCAAAATCTACTGGCTTACATATTCTCCTCTATAGAAAATAATACGAGATAATGTTTACATATCAGAGACAAATGTAAATTGCTGTTCCTCAGTTTCTTTTACTTCCCTCTGCAAAGATGTAGCCTGATGGTTCATAAGATTAGACTTAAATGCATGATCTGAAGGGAATACATAAAAGTGGAGCTATCATTTAACTTAAAAGATTGACTCCTACAGTTATCTATGTTTTTTTTTCTTTGTGAGTGCATTGTATTTATGTATAGCCTTTTCCACTGCACCGCAGCTGAAAACTAAATTCTAGGTCAGGGAACATGTTAATTATTTCTGTTTTGTTGTTTTTTATCTGTATCATGCTAAAAAGTGAAGCATGGGTAAAATTCTGCTGTATTTCATTTTTTGTCCATTATTTGAAGTATAATATTTCAGGTCTTTGAATACATAAGTCATTGGGAAGTTTAATCAATTAATTTCTCCCTTATTATGACATTAAAAACTAGCTGCCCCTCTGAATACCCATTGAGTATTTCAGCTCATGCCAAAGCAAGCTACATTTGTAGATCTCAGTATACTACAGCAATTTCCCCAAGAAAGTAATTATAACAATAAATTAAGGGAAAAGTGACACAATGCATTAGATTTTGTCATGATTACTTGGAGGGTTTGACTTTATCTTCCCTTATTGAAGACAAATTATTCATACAATAGAATCAACTACAAGTAATCCTTGAGTTACGACCACAATTGAGCCCCAAATTTATGTTGTTAAATGAAACATTTGTTAAGTGTGTTTTGCCCTATTTATGACCTTTTTTGCCACAGTTAAGTGAACACCCCAATTGGTTAATTAGTAACCCAGTTGAAGTGAATTTGGCTTCCCCATTGACTTTTCTTGTCAGAAGGTTGCAAAAGGGAATCCCATGACCCTGGGACAGAGCAACGGTCGTAAGCATGAACCAGTTGCCAGGCATTTGATCACATGACCATGGGGATGCTGCAAAGGTCGTAAGTCACATTTTTCAGTGAAAACTGGTGAAAAACGGTCCTAAGTCATATTTTTCAGTGCCACTATAACTTTGAAAGGTCACTAAATGAACTGTTGTAAGTCGGGGACTACCTGTATTTTTTTTTATACAGGTAATGAAGTACTGGGCAAAGCATGCTGGTGTGACTAAAGCATTTCTTAATAAAACATTTAAGCAGCTTTCTGCTTTGGGAAACTCACACAGCAGGCACAGATAGCCAAGGACAGCTTTCAAAGCATCACGAATGGATGCAACAACTTAACACTTCAAGGAGAGGGGCTTTGCTTGCACTAATACAAAAGGACCTCTTTTGAATGTTGGTAAGATGAAATTGGAGTTAAGGATTTCTAAAGGCTGTGTTAGGAAACATAAATGCACAAATAGCATGCATATTCTTATAGTACAAACTGTTAATGCAAATTACACAACTAAACCACAAGAGCACCATGTAGAGTAGGCCACAATATACTTAGTACTGAAGGTGGAGGTTTATTCTCCAAGCTTGTAGGTTGGTTTCTGAACATTTCATTACCTGGCTAGGTAACTTCTTCAGCGGAGTTTAGGGGATTCCCCTAAAGATGTTCGCCTGGTAACAAAACCAACCCACAAGTTTGGGGAACGAAACTTCACCCTCAGTCCTACACCCGAGCTACAGATATTTGCCACTATTGCATACTTAGTATTGCCAGAAAAGGGAATAAAAGGATAAAAAAGTTCCTTTGTTAAAACAATAGCTTTCAGTAAAGGGTAACACAATTGGCTATTGAATTTTCTACAGAGATAGACAACCTTTAACTCCCCTCTAAACTCCCATGCTGACTGGGAGATGCTGATGATGACAAAATCCAAAGTATTTGGAAAGCACAAGATTGCCCATCATGGTTTTCAATGCTAAGGAGACTAAACAGGAGAAATGGATGTATAGAAGAGGCTTTCCTTATATGATATCTATAATACTCCTACTTCTTTAGCTGTGTTTCCCTGACTTTTTAACAGCACTATGTTTTCACATTAAAGATGTTAATTTATTTTCAGATGGAATGCTCTTGTTACATGATTGGCTTTTTTTAAAATAGAAGCTATTTAAATGAGACGAATCCAAACATACTCATCAGATATGTCAATGCTGAGCTTCTGCTTGGTTTGGCTAAGCATTGTGCGGTAGAGCTTTGTGGCCATTTCAATCAGATGATCACTGCTGAACAGGAAATCACCCTTTCCAGCTGCTTCAGATCCCTAGAAAAGGCAATTAATCAAGGTATTAAAAAAAATCTATGGATCAAGTCTCTTGGATGCATAAAAGGTACCCTGTCCTCTTACTCTGTAAGATTAAAATTGCCAGTTCTTTATTACTATTGTCACTGATGTTATTTTATTCCTACCTCTTTGAGATGCACAGCAAAGAAACCATCACTTTGAGAGCTCATGGACACTTTAGTGACATCCCCCAAAGGAACCTCTGTCTTGATTTGGCCTGATTTCTGATCAGCAAGTAGGACATTATTTTTTGTAAGCAAGAAAATCCTAGCTGTGCACTGAAAAAGAATGAGAGTGATTACTTTCATGCAAATTCAAAAATATTAACTACCAATGTAATAATGCCTCTGTGCAAATATTTTAAAGATAACTAAAGAGGAAGATGATATAGTTCAGCAAATAAAGCTGGACTCTTATGTTTCCTGTCAAATAGGAATAAATTAGCTGGGTTATAGATTATTTTAAGGAAATAGCTATCCAGGAACAAGATGAATTATTAGGTGTGATTGCTGTTTACATGTTAACTATAGCACTCATGAAATCACCATACTAAGAAGAAAGAGAATTGCATATAACATTAAAAATATAAACTATTAAATGAAATAATTATTGCTATTCCTTCATTCTGGCAATCAAAACTCAAAGAATACAAGGTAACTATGAAGAACAAACCTCTATTGGATGTCTAAGTTTGGATAAAGTATTTTACATGTACCAATCTTTCCCTATGGAGAAATGATTTTACCTTTCCATTTGCTCTATTGACTTTGTTTACTACTTCAGCAATAATAATTTTTTCTTCAGCGGCATCTTTCAGTTTCTTGTACTTGGGGTTCTTACTGATTTCAAGATAAGCCCCCTGGAAAGGCTGTCCAACGCTTTAAGTAAAAGAAACATAAATATAATCAAAACTCAAATACACATGCAATACTGTAGATCTTCTTAACAAATCTTTGGCCTGCAGATCACAATTGCATGGCTGGATGGTTGGTAAGTTATTTTTGACTGTTTTCAAAAACCTAAACAGGGTTAGATGGCAGGTCACAAAGAAATATGGCTACAGTTAACTAGAGAAGCGGGGTAAATTCAATCAATTCCAAGTATGGAGTCCTTGGTGCTTCCTGAGCTTGGTTGTCTGCTTGTTGATACTTCATTACCCAACTAGATAACATTATCAATGCTGGAAATGTGCTCCCTGTTTATATGCAGTAGCTTGACCTATCATTGTTGATGGGGGTGTGGTTCCCCTCTCCTGGGAACTACTGTACCTCAGAGAAACAATAAAGGAACTACCAAGGAGAAAACCATATTTCCATCAACACTGGCAGGACAAGCTACTGTATATAAACAGAGAGAAAACTCCACACTCACCAGCACCGATGTTGCATAGTTGGATAATGAAACATCTGCAAACAAACAACCAAGCTTAGGACCAACCAAGGACTCCACAGCTCAATCCTGAGATACATATATTCTATTGGAATAAATTCCAAGCTCAACAGACTCTGGTTTTAAATTTTGAACCTGAACTGCAATAAACTGCAATGCTATGTTGTTAGATAAAGAAATTAAATGGTATTTTTTTTAGTAAAGGTAAATAAGTAATGGTATTTATTTTCTTAGCATGTAGTCCTTCTTCTATGGCAACCTTTCCTCAACCTTGACTGAAAATATAAGCTCTTGAGGTCCAGGTACTTTGGCTTAATTTCCATCAGCCTCAGCCAGTATGGCTAACGTCAAGCAATAATGGGAGTTATACTCCAAAACTCTGGAAGAACCTATAGAAAGTACCTATCCTAGAATACTAACAGACACTGGTTCATTTACCATCTCAAGCACTAAATTAACCTTAACTTGCAAAATATCATATTTCACATAACAATCATTTCTTATAAATTGCAAAACTCTTTCTCGTTATCTTTATCAATTAGATAATTTTGTTTCCAAATGAGGTAAAAGAATGTCAACAATGCACCAATTCCTTAAACAAAATCCACTGTCTGAATCAAAGAATGTTATCTTGGATTGATCCAAAAAACTGGAGACACGTTTTTGCCTGTTTTAAGAAACTGATAAGATAAAAACTGCCAGGCACTGTACAAAAACAAGTTTAAGACTGGGAAAGACCTGGTAGGAATGGGGAGGGCAGGCAATATATGGACAAGTCTTGCATTTCATATATATATAAAAAGAGGTTTAATATTTGATTTTCTTCACCATAATGCTGCACTGTTTGTTGCATCCTTATGAAAACTAGTGAAAGTAATGGATAAAGATTGGACAGTGGATGGTATCTGCATTGCTCAGGGCTGAGGTTGGAACTGTGATGGTCCAAGAGTTGAAATGGCTCATCTAGAGTTCCTGAAAGGCAACTGGTGGAAGGCGGGTGGAAGCTACAGACAATAGTCCTAGGAAGATTTGTCAGGCTACAGATCCAATAAAAAGAGATAGACTTTAACATCTTTATTCCCTGATTGAAATGCAATGAATAAAGAAGACGGCTCACCCATTGTGGCATGTTTCTTTGTGGATACAGCTGATCGTATTTGTGTATAACTGGAATCCAAATGGGCAGGGTTGGGGGTGAGGCAGATCGCTGCCTTGCAATGTTAACCTGAGGTTCTTATAGGAGTTGATGACATGGATACATGCTCTGCTACCTGTAGATCAGACTCATGCTCTACGTGCTACCTTTGGGCAGCCAGGTGGGATATGTATTACTAAGAGATGATTAATGCCCCTCTAAAGGAGAGCGAGAGGCTACCTGCCTTGAAAAAAGTGGTTCTGCAACATCTCTCGAAGAGGGTATCCTTCAATCTCACTGCACTGAAAAATTTCTAACCAGTCTCCAATTTTCCCTTTCTGGGGAATATTGTTGAGAAGATGGATACTACAAAGAAATTGTTTTTCTCTTCCCTTTCAGGCCTAGATATGGATGAAAACAACATTGGTCATCCTGGAGAAGGTCCTTAGAACATAAATGGGAAGTCTGTACCCATCTTAGGTCTTTGTGGTAGACCTTTCAGTGAATCCAATATCATCAACCACGGTATTTTTATGGACCTCATGAAAGATCAGGGGATCGGAGGCACTGTTTGGTGGTAGGATTCTGCTCCTACCTGAGTGGGCAGCTTAACATTTTTAAAATGTTAAAATGATAAGGCAGTCTATCAGCATCTTTACTCTCCAAACTGAAACTTGCTATCTTACCCACCGACATGAATTTAACCAAGCAAGAACATTAGATTAATTTTTATAGCATTTTTAACCTACAAAGCACCCACACTTATTAATTTAGTTCGCAGGCTTTTGTGGGCGCCTAACCACGTTAAATAGCAATGTTCCAACTATCAAAACATGGAAGAATTAGGTTATTAGAGTACTAATTAATTAATTTACTGTATATTCTCAAGGAAGGATGAGGATGATCTTTAAACTGGTAATTGCTTGAAAGTGGCAGTCTTTGCCAAAAAAAAAAAGAAGATGGATAGGAATTTCTGGCGAATTTCTTCCCAATGTGGGTGTACTTTGTTGCAACCTCAGCAAAGTTATCAGACTGGTTCATTACCTGGCTGGATATAAAGCTTTTCTGTCCTTGAAAAGTTCACTAGCTTCCAGTTTTTCTTCATAAATGAGCTTCTTCTGATCTGTAAACTGGTCCCTGTACTTTTTACACTGCAAATAAATTGCAAATGAATCACAACATGGAAATTGGCTTGCTTTTTTCCTATGCTTAAGATATATGTACCTCAGATGCTACCTATAAACATAGCATTCAACATAAACATCCGTTCTCAATTTACATTTACTGTTTCTCTTCTGTAATCCTTGTTTAGCGACTGCCCCGTTTAGCAGGCACTCACAAATATGACAGTGATGAAAAAGTCATTTTACAACCAATCCTTGCATTTACAACTTTCATAGGTCTTTAAAGTAAGGAAAAGTTGAGGTAAGATCATAGGCCCAGTCATTGTTTCTCTTAATGACTACTTTGCTTAACAACTGAGTTGCCTGCCCCAACGGTGGTTGCTAAATGAAGGCTACCTATACGTTTATCACAAAATTCACTAAAACATTATTTTTATGAATTTGCTGTTTTAAAACTAATGACTTTAATAACTTTCTTGATGTTGTGATAAGCCGGCAGCAGGTGCAGATGCTTGAGGAGAGCGATGACTCTGATGAGGGGCCAGGACCATCAGGGAGTGGACTGCTGCCTTCAGAGATTGTGTGGGTTGGCAGCAGTGACGAGGATGTTCCCGAGGAGCCTGTGCCAAGTGCACGTGCACGAAGAACTACTTGGAGGAAAGAACAATTACAGCAGCACAGGCGACTTGGGAGTAAGGCTGCAAGGTAATGGCCCCTCCCTGAAGAGGATAAAAGCCAGGTTTGGAAAAGCGTTCTTTGCAGACAGCAAAGAAGCTCTGAAACTCAACTGGTGGACATCTTAGTTCATGTTTGGAAAATTTTGTAAATTATTTCTTATCTCTGGGTTTTTGACAGCCTTGACAAACAACTTGGCAAGGCTCTTTCTTGTCGGAGCTAATTAGTGGAAAGCAGCCTTCAGAACAGAATTCGTTATTAAACCTTAAAAGGTAGGGGCTGCTGCCTTTGTCTGTGTTTGTTCTTTGGGAACCCAGTTGGGTCAGAACACTTGAATGGAATTTGTCTCCTTAAATACATACATGTTTGTGTGCTCACACAATCTCTCTCACTTCTTTCTTATATATAATTTTATTAAGAATATTGATTGCAACAGTAAAGTCTAAACCAGGGCTGTCAAACTTGTGGTGCACAGGCCGGATGTGTCACATGCTGGCCATGCCCCTACCTGGTTTAGCGAAGGGGAAGAAAGTTAAGATACGTCATGTGATGTCGCAATGATAACACAAGTATGACACCCCTGGTCTAAACCAAACTAATCTTCAAGAAAGAGAAGGTAATAGAAAACATAAAAGCTGCAAGGGGAAAGAAAACAATAAAGAGAAGGAATATAACATAAAAGAGAAAAGAAATACATAAAGAAGTAACTTCCAACTTTTACCATTTGTATAAACAAATTTAATAATTCTTCACTTCCCACCCCTGGTTCTGTGATTGAAAACAATTTTATCTTCATCCCATATCCCATCCTTTATCAATAACCAAATCCATAAAGCGTCATCTTTTCAGTCCTGGTGTAAGCAGAAATTCCATAAGGAATTGTCAAAACTAAAAACATATTTTGTTTGAACCTTGATCAAATAAACCAACTTTATATTCATCCCTTTGTCTTCTAATAGTCTTAATCTATATTTCATTCAAATATTCTCATAGAGTTTGATTATTCTTTATTTCATCTTTGCCCTATTGCACAGATAGGATTACATTTTTAATTTTTAGTCCCCTCTAGTGTCTAGTTTTTAAATCCTTAAATTACTTATCTCTGTTATGTCTTCCCCAAACCAAACAGATCTATTTCCCACCAGAAGCTATTTGCTCTGTAAAATTAATTCCAAAATTTGATTGTAAAAGTTTCAATATTCCAAATTTATCTGGAACATTAGTCTATTTATCACTTTCTAAATCAAAATCATATTTAACATTTTGCTGTTATTTCAAATTTTTAAAGCTCTTAGCCTTGTAATTAACTTTTCTTTTGTTCAGAGTTGATGATAAACTTAACCAAATGAAGACTTTTCAATCTTGTCATGCCAAGGATAAAAATAATTTTAAAATGAATTTTCCCAAAGTAATCAGAATGTAAGATTTGCAAACGTACTGTCCTTTAAAAGGTTCTGCTGCAGTTGCTAACAAGTTGGCTAACCACTCAGCATTCCTACCTGCAGAAAACTGTTGCTCTGTGGTGTCCTCACAAGAAGCAGTAGCCATCCAGAGCATATGTGGGTGATCTCTCATACTCTGCTTATCCATAGATTTTTCAAGGAACCGGTCTACTCACCAGTTCCTTGGTCTCTGATGCAATTGACAGATCTGCTTTCACGGAGCTGTTTTCAGTCCATTATAATTCCACTAGAAATCTATATATACACACACTTTTCTTGCCGACAGTATATAAATGTCATATTGCCTTCTGAGATTTATCAGTTTCGATCTTAACCTTTTTGAGGTCAGCCAAGATTGGCTAGGTGTCACCACTTGCTGTGACTTGGTAACATACATTAATATACAAATACATATGAAATATGCTTTGATAAAATGTATCTTAACAGGAAAATATGAGACTTGACAAATGAATTGGTTAATGTTTGATCAGGTACACTTTTCATTTTGGTTCCACTACATGTACCAATTAAACTTTATAATGTGTACCTTCTTCAGTAAAGGTGTGGGGGACAGACACTTCATTTCTAGTTTCAACTGATTTGTCTGGGGAATTCCACTTTTAACACATTGCATATGCCATATCACAGGTTGGACTTTGCTTGAATTATAGCAAGTAGCTCCAGATTTTTGTAAACAGGATTTAACAGTGACTTTGACTTACAACATTGATGGATATTCACATATTAAGATAAATGCCCCTTTCATAGAAACTGAGTAACAACAAGGCTGCATTTAATTATAGAATTGTGCCATTGAAAGAACTTTCTTTGTAGCCATTGAATTTTGTCCAATTTGGTAAAGAATTTTAATAGAAACAGAATACATGAACAAGATGAGAAACGTAACTTCTTGCATATTTTATTAGTGATTTTCGGCTTTTATGCTTAGGTTATTAATAAAAGTACAACCAAAATAAATAATTAATTCCAGAATTATATTATTACCCTCCACAAGTGGAATATCCTCTTCAGTTCCTTATGAGTTAAATCCAAAAACAGGTAAGGCCTTGCTGGCCAGTTTTTGTCTATTGGTGATAAAGAAGGCATCTTATTCTTCATTTCCAAAAAGTATTTTTGAATCTAGGTTAAAAAAAAATAGAAAAAGCATTTTATTTTCTCAAAAAGTCTTCATTGTAATCATTGCAAATTTATTTATTTGTAAGGCACCAAACCTCTCTTAATGGAGTTGTATCTTTAAAGCCCTACATAGCCCGGATCAGATTACCTATGGAAACCATTCTCATCCCATAACTCAACCTATTCTCCCTGGTCAGGTAAGGAAGGTATGTTGCAGATCCTGTTAGCCAAGGAATTCTGATTGGTGGGGTTTGGGGAAGGGAATCCTCGCGCATGGAACATTCCCCCCCCCGCCCAGAGATGAGATGGGCCCCCACTCTCCTGGCCTTCCAGAAAGGCATGAAAGCATGGCTCTGCAATCTTGGCTAGGGCTGACATATGGGGCTGATTAGCTCCCTGAAAGCCCTCCCTCTGCCTTTTGATTAATTTTTAACATTGCCTGCCTCTTAAATTTTATATACTGTTTTTTTATGTCCTGTGAGAAAGATAGGCGGTTTAAAAATTTGATAAAATAAAAAAAAAAAACTTCAAGCGGTTGCAGAAGCTGGAACAAAGATATGGCAGAAAAGTCTTTTGCTAATACAGATGGGAAGTCTAAAACAATCCTAAATTTCCAGTTATATCAGTTTCCTGGTATAAATATTCTGCTCAAAGAATAGAAATAATTATTTATACCGGGGAGAAAAAGTACTCATTTTTGGCAATACTATCTCTCCTTTTCATTTGCAGGCCTTACAGAAAATTAAGTGAATTGGAGACTATTTGCTGGGTTTCAATTAGAAAGCTCCAGGGGATTTGATTTCCTTCTAAACCAAGGGATGTCACTTTAAGCAGCAGATGCAAAAATAAAAGCAGGACAATCGTATTAAAAAAACCCTTAGAGGTAGAGATGTTAAAAATGAAAGTCATGATAATTCTTTGGTTTTACAAAAGAGTACCTTTTTCCTGTGGCAAAAACAATTCTGGTATTTCACTCTGGTTTTTTATGTATTATAAAAACAGTGGCATTTCAAACTTTCTTTCAGCTTTTTGCTCATACTGTAAAGTAAAATCTTGATACAACTGTAATAGTGTTACACAAGCAAAATACTTACAATTTTTTGAAGGATAAATTCATAAATTTTCCTTCCAGCGTTGGCTCGGAAAAATTTCCTGTACTCTCTACGAACCTGGTTAAGTTAAAATCTCAGAATAAACAGATAGCTTTTTTGCAGGGGTAGGGGTGAGGGTGAGACTATTCTAACACATAGACATTACAGGTAGTCTTCAATTTATGACTAGTTGTTTAATGACAACTTTTTCTAGCAGTAGAGCTACAAAACGAAAAAGAAATAATATCATACAACAGTTTCTCCCACAACATGATTCTGAATCAATTTGTGAATTCTTTCATAAGAATTTAGGCAATATACAATTTGATTTTAAATTTATCTGTCTGGAAAACACAACTTTTAGGATATAGTACTGTATAAATATATTAGCTATTCATGTAAATTAGAAACTTTTTTCAAAATTAAGAAAACCGGACTCTAGTGTCACTTTAAATCAGGACTGGTTCTAATTTTGAGAGTCTTGTATTATGGGATACAATTTCTCCCCCAAGTACAGCCACTTAGAGATTCAGCAGCTATGCTCTTATTGATTTGGGAGTGCAACTGCACGTCTGACATTTCCCACAACTACAACTTTGGTTTTTCAGTATGAAAACAACGCATTTACACTATGGACTAATGGTTTTTTTTAAAAGAAAGTATTAAGTGTTCAAAAAAGAGTCCCTTATATTATCTTGACTTTTCTTTTTCTTTAAAAAAGAGCAGAGATGCTAGAAAGGAGAAGGATTTTGTTATTTTCCATACCTTGTAATGGGGAAGTTGCTAGCAACAGAATATTATTATTCTTGACACTTGTCAGTTCAAATTCCCCATTCATTTCAATATGGTATATCAGTTTAATGTAATTGCAAACAAACCCATATTAGAAGGAAATAAAATGCCAAAAGAGAATATGCTGTGTGATTGTTAAGGGTTATGTTATGTATAATTTTCAAAAATTATTTTGAAAAGTTTCTGAATATTTGAAAATTGCTTGGATCTATACTGAATCCACTATGGCTGGGCAGAGTTTATAAATTCAATTATCATAAAGAAAAAAGAAACAGCAATTGAGAGCACCACACAACAACACAATGAAAGGGAGGAACCTGAAGTGAAATAATGGCCAATTCCTGAAGAGGCACAATAGAAGTTAAGTTAAATCATTATTAACCTTTCCAAAAATTCAATGACAGAACACTGGAAAAGTCTTGGAAAGCAATGGTGCTCCTATTATCAAGTACATAAAAGGATTTGTACTACATGTATGTTTCACTGACAAGAAGTGTTGAGTAGGGGTCCACACTTTTCATGGCATCAGAAACTTAACGGAATGGATAGTGCAGCAGCAGTGCTTTTAAATATACAACTGATTTCTAGGAAAGTTTGAATTAGGCTGCAGCAGGAGGTTATTTCGGTTCAATTGGGTTTCGAACAAACAATATCTCATCTGAGTTTCAAAAAGCTTCCATAAAAAGACTGATGCATTTGTAGGTCCTAGTCATCTTTTGACAGGTTGCATATGTGGAGAATCAGACAAATCCAACCAATAAGCATAGAAATGGGTGCTTTAATCTAGTAACCTCTAACTTGGACTAACGTATTTACCTTCTATGTTTTCTTCAAATACACCCCCTTCCCCTCCTTTAAATGCTACTGGTGGAAAGACAGCCTCCTGCAGAAATCACTACTGTTCACCACAGATTAGTTTGAAGTAGATCCATTTGAAGACATCTTTCAGGATTTATGTGATTTAACACAACTAAGAACTCTGAAAGTCATTTCGATATACAATCCAAACTTCTGTAGAGCAAGACTCCACCCCGAATTTGTGGTAATAATGTAGAGACATATACATACAACTTATAAATGTCTGGTTAAAAACATACAAGACTGTTTTTGAAGGTCACAGAAGAAAAACAGTTCCCTTAGAGATCATGCTTGTTACAGCCCATAGCCCCAGAAGTTTATTACGTGTTAGTAGATAGATAGATGCCACGCTTTATTATTATTACTAACGTAAGGGAGTTGTTTAAGAGAGTACCTTTAGTCCAAGCCAGTAAGCCCATATGACTGCCACAGCATGCTTACGCCTAGCCTCCTCCTTCAAGCGTTTCAACTCCCTTCGAGCCTAAAATGTTTAGATAGTGAATCACAGAGACAGCCTGATGCAGAAAGAACCATGATGAGAAAGAGAATGCTCCCCCTGACAGAACAGCTGATTTCGGAAGATGAAAGAGCAATAGGCAACCCATGGAACCCAGCGTGCCAGTGTGAAGATTGGGTGGAAAGCTGCTTCCCCAAGGCATACCTGAAGAATAAGTGGCAGACATTCCCTGTAGTAGCATTCTCATAGGGCATTTGCAAAAGGGTGAATAGTGGAAAACCTTTTCCCAACAGGAAATTAATTCAGACTAAAATATTAGAAACCAGCTTATTTATTCCATGGCAAGTATCTGAAGGAAACCATCTTAGAGCACACACATTAACCTTCTTTCATTTCATTTTATTCGATATCAATGCATTTTTCTCAAAGGAGGAGGTGGTGTAGTCACAAAAGATATTCAGTGAATACCACATCTCAGCTATAATATTTTCGGTGTATAACAGCAATGGAATAAACCTTTAAAAAAAAGTATCTGTTTTCTCTTTAGGGTTTTCTGTTACTCTTGTTATTTTATTTATTTATAAACATTTATTTATTTGTCATATTTATACTTCAGTAAAAATGTGGAGAACAGATGTCTGCCGTTACCAGCAACAACAGACGTAGCCAGGCACCTACAACTTTGAAATGTTGGTTTGTCTATAAGAGATTTGCCTTGCAAATTTTGCTGTTTGAAAGATCTCAGTGTAAAGCATAACCTATTGTTTAAATCTACCGTGTCATTCCAGTGTATTTTGAATAGAAAAAAATACAGCATTTCCAAATTCTATCATCATTCTGTATTTATCTTACAGAGTAACCTTTTAAAAGTTTACTGTTTTCTTTCATGAGCTTTTAAAACAGTCAGATGGTACAATAAAAGAGTGCAGTTGATCATTAATAGGTTTAAGTTAGGGGTTCTTCCTATTCAAGATATTTTATAAAAAGGATAAAAGCATTGCTAATTGTTATGATGTAGGGGATACAATCCCCAAATAATATAATATCTGCATTTTCTCATAATAAAGGATTGGTTGTTACCAACTTCATTTGCTTTAGATAACAAATGCTCAAATATTTCAGTCAAATCATCAAATCAGCACAACCATATGTGTGAAATTCCCATTATCATTAAATGTACCAGCTCCGTCCAAAGAAAAGCTCTCTTATTTCTTAATATCAATGCTAATTATTTTAACAATACTTCAACTATCTGTACGATTTGTAATAAATCTCTGCAATTCTCTAACTCAAATGTGAAAGCTATATATATATTTGCTATATGTCACCACTGAAGCCTCAAATAAAATGAAGTATTACACTAAATAATATCTGCAGCAAATTATCAGAACGCAGATAGCTTTAACTTCCATTAATATTGCTTCTTTAGTTTAATAGAAATAGCATTTTACATCAAACATCACTTTCTATAAGTTCTATGTGAAGAAAGGTGAATATACTTTGATGCAGCCAGTACTTTGGGCTCTGGGAGTAATGTGATTTGTTCACTAAAAAGGAAGCTACTCGCTGTGGTAGCCGAATTTTTCATGGTTGAATGAATAGCACACATTTCTGCTTTCATACCAATCACTAAAAAGTCAACTTGCAAAGGAGGTGCTGCTCACCTTTTTTACAGTACTGGCCAGAGCTTTTGAAGAGTGCAAGGGCCATTGACCCAGAGGAGGCATTAAGCTAGGTGGCTTAGGCATGGACTGCAGCATTGCCTGTGATGCTCAGTGTAGACATCTAACTCAAAGAAACTTTCAGCAGATGCTGAGAGGGCTCCAAGCTAGCCATTCTGATGTACAACATAGGCAACTGAACAGCATTTATTGAGGCCATCCATTCAGCAAGGCTTTCAATACATGCCATAGACAATTCATGCTAGCCACTTCAGTGCACATCATGTGGAATCTCACAGCTTTTGTGGAAGCTGCCTAGCCTGGTAGCCCTTGGTAGTACTGGAGTACTGCAGGAGAAGGCTTCATCAAAGCAAAATATCCCTTTGAAGCTTCATAGAGCCTGTGGTTAATACTAAACCACACCTATATAAGTTGTCCTCAACTTATGGCCACAACTGAGCCTGGAATTTGGGTTGTAATTCATAACATTCATTAAGCAAGGCACCTATGTGATTGCCTCACTTAATGATTACAGTTTGAGCTCTCTCAATTGTGGTTGTTAAGCAACTATGTGAGGTCTAACATGTTGAATGAAATGATAGCATCTAAAGTTCTCCATTCTCCAATACCAACATGTAATATTTCCATGGTATTCTTGCTAAAAGCAACAATTTAGCTCTGCCATCATTTCCTATGTACTTCCCCCAAATATGAGCACAAATCTTGCAAACTCTCCAAAGGTAAGAACACTTTCCATGTTACATTGCTTGACTTCCAGTGGTTATCACATGGAGTGGGGGGTGAGAAACCTTCCTGTGTGGAATATGTGATGTTTACAGGAATATTAACAGACTGCATTTTGTCACTAATTCTACATTTTGGCTGCAACTTGATAAATGGATAATCCTTAAGATACGAGCTGATGTGTATGACATTTGGAAAAAGCTAAATACTGTGGCAATCAGTACCAGAAAATTGTTATCTACACTGGGAATGATTTTAATCATAATATCCCAACCCTTAATATGACACATAGCTTCATATACTAAGTTACAAAGTCCTGAACTGGGTCTTTAATTAGGACTGGTAGATTTCCTGGCTCACATGCCACATAGCTGTTGATCATATTCTCCAATAAAAATATACATGTAATAAAAAATTATACCACAGTATTTTGTGTGGATTGAAAAAAACCCCATTTCTTAGATATTAAGATGCAATTAGAATATAGGGACATTATGAAATTAATTAATGCAGTTACATTTCATCATAGCGCCTTAGTTTTGGAACCTATACAAATATTATTGCATGGGCATTCTGCTAAACATTATTGGAAACATTTCAGTTTAGTAAAATACATTTTAGAGCCACTAGTCTAATCATTTTCTGGCTTAATAAACAAGCAATTAGTGCTATCTATAAATTGGCATGCTTGGAATTTTTTTTTAGTAGGGATGGTTTTCAAGTTAAGCTGGGAGGAGGTTAGAGTAGGGGTTACCAGCAATCAGGTGCTCAAGTGTGATAGCTTAGTAAAAATGATTATGAATCCTTTTTACTAATTAATGGGTAGGCAATTTGGGTAAGGAAGGGAGGGGCACATGACACTTGCATGTAGTACCTTTAATCCAAGCCAGTAAGCCCAAATAACTGCAATAGCAAGTTTATTCCTAGCCTCCTCCTTCAGTCGCCTCAGTTCCCTTCGCGCCTGTGATGCATTTGAAAATGAATTACAGAACATTCTGAGAGAGAAAAGGCTTGCTTCAATTTCCCAATAGAATGAAGAAGTGAAAGAGAAAGACGAAAGACGGTATCAATGTAGAACCTTCATTAGCTAGATTGAAATTTGTTAAAAAGTACAATTCAAAAGAGGTCAAATCCAAATGAGGTAACTTAAGCAGCTGGAAAAAAAAAATTTCTCTGGTCTATCTAGAACAACTTTTGTACCATGAGGTTAATAGGAAACAAACGCCTTTCTGCTTATTCTTACCTGAGCTCCGTGCCAATAGGCTGCAATGGTTGTAACAGCTTCTTCACAGCGTTTCTGGTGCTTCAGTTCACGAAGCAGCTTTCGAGCCTGTGAAGCAAAACCCCATGACCTCAAGTTAGCATTTAAAAATCCAGTTGCACAAACAATATGGAGTAAGGATGTGTTCACACATTCACCCCATATCTCTAAAGCAGGGTTGTCAAACTTGATTTCACTGAGGGCCGCATCAGGGTTGTTTTTTACCTCGGACGCATCAGGGTTGTTTTTTACCTCGGATGGACAGCTGGATGTCACTCATGTTGGAGGGACACTTTTGGTAGCCAAATGCTAAGGCAGCACTTCCCTGAGACCCTCATCACCCTCATTATAATCTCTTTCCTTCCTTCCTTCCTTCCTTCCTTCCTTCCTTCCTTCCTTCCTTCCTTCCTTCCTTCCTTCCTTCCTTCCTTCCTTCCTTCCTTCCTTCCTTCCCTCCCTCTTCTTTTTCCTTCCCTCTTCATTCTCCTTCCTTTTTGTGCCCCCTTTCCTTATTTTTCCTTCCTTGCTCTCTTCCCATCTTCCCTTCTTTTTCTTTGTCTTTCCTCTTTCCCTTTCTCCGTTCCTGTCCCTTCTTGAATGCTCAAATGCAAAAGGGGAAACATTTCTCCTTTTATTTTGTTTTTAGTTTGTTTTGCTAGCCCTCTGCCAGCAAAAATGAAGCTCGGAGGGGCGTGTTTTCAGCCACAACGGCCTCCCGCAGCCCTGTGGCAGTGAAAATGGAGCACACGCCTCCCGAGTTCCATTTTCACTGGCAGAGGGCTGCAGGAGGTTATCACGGCCAAAAATGCAGGACCCAAGCTCCATTTTCACTGGCAGAGGCACTGCAGGCGGATCCTTTGTTGTTTCCAGGCTGGCCTCACGGGCTAGATCTAAGCACCCCATGAGCCTTGAGTCTGACACCCCTGCTCTAAAGAGTTATAAAGGCTTCATCACTATTTTATCTAAACCCAACAATTCTATGCCATTCTGTTTAGTGTCCCAACATGCAAGGTTAAAAAATATTAAAATTGTTCAAAACTTTTAAAACTAGAGCTGGGGGGCGAGGGGAGATATAATTTTTGTTTCCTAAGAGTTATTACCAGTACTTAAGTAGGACTGGTGCCTAAACTAGCTTTTCTAGACTCATCAAATTCTGCTGCTGACATGGAATTTTAACCCACAACCACTCATGTTTTAAAAACAATAAGTAGATGCAAGCAACGCAGATTATACCAAGACTTTAAATGAGAATGAAAAAAAGGGGGGGGAGAAGCAGGTTATTTTAAGCATAATAATTCCAACCACAGTCCATAAACTACATTTTATTTAATTAGTTTTGCACTTAGATTCTTTTGGCACATAAACGTGGACAGGCTATTTAACCACTGAGGCTAGAATTAAAATTGGCATGGCATAGTCGGCATTTCTATAACCCTACCACTGATTGCCTAGTGCCAAATCAGCCATTTAACCCAAGAAGCTGCTTTGACAATTGAGGTGCACTAAGAGGAAATTGTGTCTAGTGGGAAACATTAATTATACTTTTGTGGGGTAGGTGCTGCTGCCTTCAAGTCAGGCTTGACACCTAGCAACTGCCTGGACATGTTCATGGAGTTTTCTTGGCACATTTTCACAGGTGGCTTGTCCGTTCCATCTTCCTAGGGCTGACACAAAGGGACTTGCTTAAAGTTTCCCATTTTGTTTCTGTATCTAAGGCAGGACTAGAACCCAGATTTTTCTGTTCCAAATCCAGCACTTTAACTGCTAGATGAAACTAGCATTCATATTTATTTAACTAAGGATAAGGGAGGTGGTGGCAGAGTATCTTATAGAAAAATAAATATTTCTGTTTCCGATAAAATATAACTGGTTGATATTATGCCTCCATGCTCCCCAGTAACATAATTTTAAGATTTTAAAGAAAAGGGGAAAAACAAGAAAGTCCAGTTGCCTTTTGAAAAAGCACCTCTGGGACCAGCATGATCTGGATGACTGAGAATCTCCTTAGACATGATACTATCAGGATAATCTTTTTGTAGCCAGGAGATGTATTTTTCTCTTTTAAGGACAAAATAGCCATGGAAAACATGGAATACAGTTAGGAAGTGGATCTCCAGGAGGTAGGGGTGCATTCCAGAGGAGCAAGAGGCAAGTCATGTGAGAGAAAGAGGGTGAAGACAGCCCCTTCCTAATAGTTCACAGAGTATAGGGTAAATTCATACAGTAGAATCCTCAGTCTGGCAAGATTTTGTTTATAGGTGTGAAACAATGAATTCAGCTTGGAAGAATCACCACGTTTCATTCTTGGTTTGGGGCCTGATGCATTCACTTAGGAGCAAATAAAAACGATTTGGCAAGTTTTGGGAGTGGCTAGTAGACATTTTAAAACTCAGTTCTACCTGCACTTAACACACTAAGTTTAGCACTTTTTCTTGTAAGCGAAAGTTCATGCTACAAAAAAAAAATTAATCCAGATTTTTTTTTACGCCAAATTTCTCTGGGGTTAATTTGAAGAATGCACTATGGTAAGAAATATGGCCGGGAGCTACCTCAGCCCAAGAATGGTCTACTCCTTGATATTGGGGTATCTCACTCAAATGCCTATATTGAACTCATACAGTGAAAAAAAAGAAAAGAAAAATCTACTGAAGCAAATCTCTAAACTCACTTTCCATCCTCTGATGTAAGACTGTACAATGATGGCAGAGCGCTTGATCTGCTGGTACTTCTTTTGTTGCTGTATTAAAAAAAAAAAGTATGTGCATATAGAAACATGTGTTGAGTTTTAAAATACTGTGTTACTAAATAAACCACACACTTTTTCATTTGGTCTTTATGCTATCTAAGAAAGTATACAGAGCACATTACAACAAACAATGCCTTCAATGGTTTTATTGTGACATATATTTTATGGGACTAGAAACATGAAAATAATTATATGGTCATTAATTAGCATGATTAATAACTAAATAAGAGGCATATAAATCATATTTTAATTAACAATGGTTTTGTTGTAGCTGCAGTGAGAAACAGTTTTTTCCATTACTTCAGACTTTCTATTTACAAGCTTAAAAGCTGCTGCTTCCCAAACATATTTCCTAGCAATAACACATACGCAACTAATTTGTTTACTTTTCAAATTAAAATCAAAGTGTTATTTTTAAGCAAGAGAAAAGATCTACAGTGAGCTATTACTTAAGCAACTGTCTTATAATTATTAAATTATAACAGTGCCTTAATCTATCAAACTCCAAATCAGAGTATCCAAGCTGATGTGCATTTTGACTGTCAATTACTCTTCTATTTTGTTGGACATGTTAGCATTTTTTTAAATTGCTGTGATCCACACTGAAGGTGCAGAAATAAAACCTAACAAATAAAATCCCATCTTACCGCATATTTTCTATACCAGGCGGAAATCACAATCTGACTTTTTTTCATGAGAAGGAAATATGTGCGGCACTTCCAGCCCCTGTAAATTTTTTGGATTAATGTAGCCAAACCTTCAAGACGTTGCTTTCTTAGGTCTTCTAATTTGAAGAGCTACACAGATTTGGGAAAGACAAAAGGAACATAAAAATAAAAATCAATACATATTTACAATAAAAATACTATGTTTTCTAAAGAAAGCTAGATTGGTGTGGTGTCTAAAATATCAGGTCTCAATGTACTAATTCCTTTGGTTCAATAATGGTACTCAGTAGATGACTTTAGAATTTATACGTTTTTTAGTCTGATCTATTTTAGACCTGGTTTATGGAAGGAACAGAGAGAATTTCATAATTTCAGACTGTAGATGGAGTGAATCACATTTAATTTTAATTTTTATTACTGTTGTTGTAGACAATTGTCCTTATAGAACAAGCTAGGATGCAATTCACTTTCTAATATGCTAGTTTTTAATCTGATATGATTTTCAAGGAGTCTGCAGAAAATACTAAAATGGTTGCCTCTCTCTCTCTCTCGGGGTGAGGGAGACAGAGACAGACATAAGCAATATCTGTCTCTTTATGCTGGCCTGAAGTTCAAGTCCTAGCAAATCAAGTTTTGAGGAACATGAAACTATATTTTTATGCTACGATAAAAATAATACTGCTCCATTAACCACCATCTTGTTTTTACCCCAAACTAATTTCCCTTTCATTGCTTAAATCAAATTAAAACTCTAGCCTCCGAAATGAAATAAAAAAGAGGGCAACTTTTATTCAAATAATTTGTCTAAATTGAGAAATTTTGCTTCACGTACGGTTCTTGGATTGCGGATGAATATTTTTGATCTACCCAAGGAGTACTCTTCTTCAGGGACTTCCAGCTCATTAAAAAGGACCTCAACCCCAATTCTAAAAGGCAAACAAACAAAATGCAACATCTTCGTCAAAAAATAGTCTCTCATATGCTAAGCTTGCATATTATCCAGCACTTTATGAAAAGATAGCTTTACAATATAAACACTTTTTAAAAATTAGCCAAGAATGTTTATATGTTAGGTTTTTTAAAAAAATGTCTAACTATGAAAATGGGAACCACTGAATAGACATTATGGTGATAATGATTGAGACTTAGATTTTTTTAGACATATGGTTTTCTTGGCAGTCCAGGATTTTTTTTTATTTCCCAGTTAGTCTCTTACCCAAGCACTAACCAGACCCAACTTTGTGATTAACAAAGGTAGGCTAGGTGCTACCACTTGTGTTTGTTTATATTCTATTGAAATATATATTTTAGAGCAAGCTAATATAGGTATAAAGTACTGTTGAGCATAGGTATAAAGTAACACTGGAAGGATACTTAAAATTACACAAAACATTAGTAAAGGTGAGGAAAACCCTCCCCAAATAATAGAAAACATAATATAAAAATGAAAAAATAATTGTGCTAGAGCATTTTTAGATGTCCTTCTTGCCATACTTTCTACACCCATATGCAAATAAAGGTAAATGTTTCCACTGTCCTGTCATGTCCGGCTCTATAGGGTGGAGTTCATCTCTCTTTCTTAGCCAAGAAATGTTGTCCGAAAATATTTATCTGTTCCTTTGACCAGCATGACTATACATCAAGATGCACATAACACTGTTACCTTCCCACTGAAGTGGTACCTATTTATCTACTCGCTTTTGTATGCTTTTGAACTGCTAGGTTTGCAAATGCAAATAGATTGCCTCAAAAAAATGAGAAGCTAAGTTCAATTTTGCATAACCCTTCAACTTGTATTAGGAACTTGCATGCAATATGCAAAGCTGTCCCCTGAAACAGTGATGTCATAGCCTTTACTCCAGATGAATTTGGCAATCTATGATAGGGAAGAAACATGCATGAGACATGTGGTGCAGTGGTTAGAGTGCAGTACTGCAGACTACTTCTGCTGACTGCCGGCTGCCTGCAATTTGGCAGTTCAAATCTGACCAGGCTCAAGGTTGACTCAGCCTTCCATCATTCCGAGGTGGGTAAAATGAGGATCCGAATTGTTGGGAGCAATAGGCTGACTCTGTAAACCACTTAGAGAGAGCTGTAAAGCACTGTGAAGCGGTATATCAGTCTATTGCTATTGCTATCAATAATGAGTAACACAGAGGCACTCCTTTGTTTTCACTAAGTCAATGGAGAAGGAAAATGCTGCAAGATCCTCAACTACGGTTGTGGATTATAGCTTGAAATGTGTTATTTTGCTTTCTTTGCTTACACAGATTTACTGTCTGCTAAACATCACCTTGATTGAATGGTTTTCTATATCATTAAGCCAGCAGTACTCAAATCAGTTTCAGATATTTTCTGAACACCAGAAGGAATATGCAGTGCTGCAGCTCAATCTGAACTGTTTAACCAGAGCCAAGCAATCAATGTTATGTCTATACCAAGGATGCATATATTTCTAGTAATTCTTACCTCGCAGGGCCTCTCCATTGTGGCCATGTCTGCTTGCAAAGCATTTTGTATCTTTCAAGGCAAGGCTCATAAGTTTGACGGAATGCATATCCTGCCCTTCTAACTCGGACATTTTCCAGCAGTCCCAAATATCGAACTTGATGGCACACAAGAGCATCGCTAAAGATATGTGCTGCTTTTTGGTCATTAGGTTTAATACATCTACAAATCAAAGAATTTGTTTTAAAAAAAGTGCAGTACATAGAACAGAAATCTATTACTCTCATCAATTTTTTTAGACATTTTTATTTATTTTATTTCTTAATTCATTCAAAATATTGAGTTGAATTTGGTTTCCCACCATCCAGATTCTATAGCCTCCAAGCACACAGTCGACGTTGTGATTGTATCAGTTGCCTGACTGGAGTAAAGATGTGTATAACTAGGTAACTTCATCATATTGATGATATTGTACCACATATTGACAAATGATCTAACCCAGCAGTTTTATGTAAATGTTAAAGAGGAGAGGACAGAGACCTGAACCTTGAGGGATCTCACACTGTAGGGGCCCAACTGAAACTAATTACAGAAAAAGGAGGAAAACCACCATAAAACAGTGCCTTCCGCTCCCAGCTCCTGAACCTGACCATGGCAGATGGTATCAAAAGCTGCTAAGAGACCAAGGAGGGACAGGAACTCAGCCCTCATGTGTTCTCCAGAGTTCATCTACAAGTGTAACCAATGCCATCTTGGAAACTGTACCCCAGCCTGAATACTGATCAAAAAGTGTTTAGATGATCTGTTTCATCCAGGGCTGTCTGCAGCTAAGTACCAACCATCTCGCAACAACCTTCCCCAGAAATGGAAAGATTGGGAGACTTGGATAAAAGTTATCTAAAGCTGTTAGATCCAGCCGTCTGGTTTTACAACTAAAGAAACACTATTTACGGTTTATTCTTCTATTTTAGCTTTAGAAGCTTAATAGAGTTTGTCTCTTGATGCAGGGGGCAATGAAAAATGTATGCATTCTACTTCCTCTTTGTCACCTGGAAAGTCTAACCCCCTAAGGAGCCAGAGAGGCCTGAAAGAAAAAAAAAAACCTGACATATACTGTAGATTCTCTCTAAAATGTATTCCATAAGTATAATTTCCTAAATTTATAATATTCTGATTTTTCATATCCAGGGAAAGACTATAGTGGCTGAGGAAGCTTTTTTTTTTTACTGAGCAGATTCACCATTTTAAGTTCAGTACATTTTTCCAAGATTACAATGTTCCATGTTTTTGAAAGAACAGTGGTATTTAGTTGGTGGTTTCCGTTTTTTTCCAAGGAACTACAAGCTCTTTTAACAAGATGATGTTATAAACTCCTAATAAAATTGCTTAATCTGAAGAAATTGAAGTCTATGGACACTCACATTCAGAGCACATAGGCAGTTACAGAATGTTAATTGAGTTTAACCAAACATGAACTCCTAATAGGCAAATCTTCAACATTCATGATGAGTATGTATGTACTTCCATGGTGTAAATATTTTTTTATTTTTATATATACCACACTTAAGACTCAGCAGCAATACTACACAAAAGGTTTTATGTCTCACGCAGGCAATTTTTCTTTGGCAAGGATACACTTCTGTGATAACATAGTTTTCAGCAGCCTTAGAGACATGTTAATGACATGACACTCCAGTTTGGACAGGGCTAACTTTAAAAAAAACCAGTTGCACTTAATTTTTTTGGCAAATTGCTCTTGAATTTCAGCTGCACAGTCCTGAGACATTCAGGAAACTATAATGTAAGTGTTTTTGAAGACACACATATAGCCCTTGGTTGGCCCAGCCTGATTTCTGGTTAAATGTGATGTATGAACTTAGCAAATTTTGGGTTATTCAACAAATCACAATTAGGAAAGCTTGGTTCAATGTGATGGGAGACCCAATCTGATATATTATGTAACAGATATGTTCAATATTCAAAAGTATCCATGGTTGTTCTATTTAGTTCAGGTCAGTGTTAATAAATGTCAGATTTTTAGATGGATAAGTACTATTGTTTTATTAGCTGAATTAGGACTATTGTGGAAATAGTTCCATAATAAAAGATACTGATGCTATAGATGGCCAGAAAGTAAAAACTTCAGCACAATTACAGCACAACAACAAAAAATCTGATTATAGAAAACTATCAGTCATGGTTGCAGTAATTTTGTAAGTATAGAGCAATTAGAACCATTAATCTATGGTGAGTTTTCCCCTTCATCTTTGAGGAAAAAAAGATCAGATAAAATAAACTGCATATTTAGATCATATCCATTCAGTTGAGATACTATGAATATTCACACCAAGTCTTTCAGTAATTTGAAACTTTAAAATTTAAAAAAATACTTTTTTCCCCAAATAAATTGTATTCAACTGATATAAATAATTCACTCTCTTTCATGCTCTCATTTATAGTATGAATTAAAGATTACCATTGTTGTAAATGCAATTTCTTCATTTCCTGAACTTTACCTGATGTAATTGGGATTTTTTGTTTGCAAGTTCCTCATCAATGTTGCCACAGAAACTTTGAACTGGGAACCTGCTGTTGGTGGCCTCTTCAAATTAATCTTGACAGGGTTTCCTTCTGGAAATAGTGCTTTAATGAGGGAGTGGTTGGCCTTCCACATAGCTTGGGACAGATCACGGTAAAGCAGGTCATTATTCTTATCAACAAACCCTTCTACCTGATACATCACCTAAAACAGCAAACCAAGAATCTAAATAAGCAAAGGTGATCAATTCTGGGAGGGGAAAACACACCAAAAACAAATTGATCACATTATTTGAATGACTATCTTTGTATATCCAACATTAACTATATTAAAATTCCATCACTTTGAGGCCTTATTGGAGTTCAGAAGTTTCTAACATAAGCCAAGAGAAAGGATGTTAAATTCTACATCTCTCTTCAGGTCTGAAATTGCTATAATGTTTGGGGAATTATTGGAATGAAAACCACCAAAGGCAACTCATCAATGCATGTTGTTTCTCTCAGGTCTACCCTACCTTTATTTATTAAATTTATATGCCACTCATCTCATGATCAAGTGACTCTGGGAGGCTTACAGTATCATAAAACAGGAATATAAAGCATTCAAATGTTAAAGCATTAAATATAGTAAAAGTTAACAAAAACCAGGAACCCAAACAAAAATGGGATGGAGATGAGATCTTCATCTTATTCCACCAACCACCTTCAGAGTGGAAAGTGGAAATTAGCAGAACCTGGTTTTGTGGCCCCTTCAGAAGTTCAAGTGGATCTCATCTTGAGGTGCAACATGTTCCAGAGGGTAGGAGCCACAGGAGAAAAGGGTGGACCCCACCAGCTATAATTCCTTGACCAATGGAGTCCACAGCATATCCTTCTGCTGAAGCAAATAGTGCAGATTAATCCCATTGGGGTGATATTTCATGGGATTTGAGCCTTTTGTCAACTAAAAAGATACTCCTTTGGTCTTTTTAGCTGCCAGAAAAAGGGAGTGGGGGAAAACAAGGCATTCTTGAAATGCCTAGATGATCACCTCGGCAGCCCAAAGTTGTAGGAATATAAGAAGGTTATTGCAGAGCATGATGGATGACTCTTGGAGACGGATGTGTCCCATTGCAGAAGTCACATCCAGGGGGTTGAGGAAAGACCAGGGTCAAGGGGGAATGTATGATGTAATTTAGTATCAGCTCCATCCAGCCACACGCCAACATGGCAACCTCTAATAAATCAATTTACTTTTCTCTGAGATGTGGCTAGAGACTTTTGATTTGAATTAGGGTGGATTTGTTGAAGCCCTGACACCTTTATCTTTTTGATGGGGAGGAAGGGGAATGTCAAAAGCAAACAGGTTTTCAAATATTCAAGGCTATTGGAAAACCTTACCTTGCCAGCATAATGTTGAATTCTGAAGCAACAGTGTGGGAGGGAAGTATCATTCAAGAAACGTGAACATTTGCTCATCCTGCTTTCAAAGTGTTGGTGAGTAGCACAGACCTGGTTCAATTTGTCTAAGAAGGTTTCATCAGTAACAGCCCCTGGCCGCAGACATTCTTCATCTAGCATAGCTAGGATTCCATTCTGATGCTGTTGGGTAATGTAACAGTTCATTTTATTATTTGGGCATAAATATTCTATCATGCGCTTTAAGAAGTACTTATACTTGACTGTACTACGATGAAAAAAAATGAATCAGATTTCAATAAGCCCAATTTTTTGTCTACTGATTTAGACCATGTAAACAAGCATCAAGCAAACTATGAATAGAATGTAAAAAGCAGAAATAACATTTCTAAATATCATTCACCTGGAAATGAGTTAATAACAGCTGTAAAAAAAACATATAGCATACATGAAACTGAAATATTAAGAGTTGGAGCTTCCTGTTCAAGTCTTCTAAGAGGTTTCTAGTCTACTTTCCCAGGTTGTGAATATCTATATTTCCCCATTCCCCTGAAGATAGATGTACTACCATAAAGATGGGTCATAACTTAATTTTTTAAAAAGCCATACATTCCCATCACATAGAGTTTTAAATAGAGGAAATGCAATGATAACAGCAACACTGATTCCAATATGAATCATTCTATCCAATTGTCAAGACAAAAAACTTTCCATAGATTGAAGCTAACTTTAAGTCTGATTCATACTTAATGGATTGGCTGAGGACCTGTGTTCTGCAAATTCTCAAGAGATTCTCAGGACATGTACAAGAAACAAGCACATGGATAAGACAACTTCAGATTCAGTTGTTTCCTGGGTGGAGAGATGGGGCTCCCTTGCATATCTTTCACGAACAATTACCGACAATAGTTTTAGGAAAACATAGGAACACAATGCAAGTAAGAAATTTAGATGGTATGAAAATGATCACAATTTATCATAGCTCTTGAAAAATGAAGACATGCAAACCACAGAAGACTCACTGAAGAAAATGGCATAGCATGAAACAGACAGCATTTGAATTGCCCCCTTATTCATGCAATCTTAGAGCCTTTTTTTTTTTAAAAAAAGAAAGGATTATTATTATTGGCAAAACCTCCCTTTTTTGGCTATATCTAGTATAGAAAACAGGAACAATATAGTGACCTTATTTGATATAGAATATTATCATCCGAATATTTGTTTCTCCAAAAGACTGGGAAGGATTGGGAAAGATTCCATGGATGAAAATCCTAATGGGGAAAACAACTCAAGAATCTTGGGAAACTGTAAAAAGTATGATCATAGAAGCCCAGACCAGCACAATAGCACTGAGAAAGAAAAACAAGAAATCCAAGAAGAAACCAGCATGGCTGCACAAAGATCTCTCTGGCAAATTGAAAGAAAAAAAAGGACAAGTACAAAAAATGGAAAGAAGGACATACAACTAAGGCAGAATATCAGCAGAGAGCCAGAATCTGCAAAGACGAAGTCAGGATAGCAAAGGCTCAGAACAAACAAAGACTTGGAACAAAAGTCAAAGATAATAAAAAAAGTTTCTTCCAACATATAAATAACAAGAAAAAAATCAAGGAAACAGTCGGTCCACTAAAAAGAGAAGATGGCAAGGAAGTAACAGGCAACAGAGAGAAAGCAGAACTGCTTAACTCATTCTTTGCATCCGTCTTCACGCAAAAAGAAACTATAGCTCAACCCACCAAAAACTATAGCTCAACCCACCAAAAACATAACTGTAAAAGACAGACCAGAAATAAAAGTTAAAATAAGCAAAAAAATAGTAATTGTTTGATGAAAACAAATCACCGATGCCTGATGGATTACATCCCAGAGTTTTAAAGGAGCTGGCAGAGGTCGTCTCAGAACCACTGCACCATATCTTTCAAAAATCCTGGAGCATCAGGAACTACCAGAGGACTCGAAAAGAGTTGATGTGGTTCCCACCTTCAAAAAAGGAAGAAAAAAAAAAACAGACCCAGGAAACTATAGACCAATCAGCCTAACATCAATACCCGGGAAGATACTGGAAAAGATAATAAAAAAATACATCTGCCAACATCTAGAAACAAGTAAAGTAATAACTAGCAGTCAGCACAGGTTTGTTAAAAACAGATCATGCCAAACCAATCTTATTTCATTCTTCAACACAGTGACTAAATTAGTAGACCAGCAAAATACTGTGGACATAATATACTGTATGTAGATTTCAGCAAGGCATTCGACAAAGTAGACCACAACCTACTAGAAAAAAGTGGAATAGATAGCACCACCACTAGATGGACTTACAACTGGCTGGCAAACCGTACTCAATGAGTAGTCCTTAATGAGTCTAAGTCACCATGGAGGGAAGTAAGCAGTGGGGTGCCACAAGGTTCCATCTTAGGACCAGTACTCTTCAATATCTTCATTAACGACTTAGATGAGGGAATATTTACCAAATTTGCAGATGATACTAAGCTGGCAGGAATAGCTAACACCCAAGAAGATAGGCTCAAGATCCAGATGGATCTTGACAGACTAGAACACTGGGCCGTATCTAACAAAATGAAATTCAATGTAGAGAAAAGTAAAGTCCTACACTTATGCAAGAAAAACCAAAAGTACACATATAGACTGGGTGAAACCAGGTTCAATAGTAGTAACTGTGAGAGGGATCTTGGAGTCTTAGTAGACAACCAGCTAAATATGAGCCAGCAGTGTGCAGCAGAAGCCAAAAAACGCTAATGCAAGGCCTATATTAAAACATGCAAAATGGGGGGGAATGGTGGGGGGGGGGCTTGCCATTAGGAAGTACTTTTGTTGCACACCTGGATATGGTGCTGCCTGCGTTGATCCCGATACGAAGTGCCCCACCAACGCCGAGGTCAACATCCAAACCGTCGCCGCCCGCCCACCCAAAGATGCAAGGGGGGGGGAATTAAGTTACCCCCGAAAAGATGGCCTAGCCATTTTTTCAGGGCTCAAAAAAAAATAAGACCCGGCCTTATTATATGAGAAACACGGTGTGTGTGTGTGTGTGTGTGTGTGTACACACACACATATGGTATTCAGCTTTGTTCGGGTATTTTCCCACGTCATTATAGTTGTGCTTTTAAAGTTGTAGCAACGTTTCAGCAGAATCTCATCTGCCATCATCAGGTTTCTGTATTGTGTTCGTCTGTGAGTCAGATTTTGAAGACGAACACAATACAGAACACAGACGAACACAATACAGAAGCCTGATGATGGCAGATGAGATTCTGCCGAAACATTGCTACAACTTTAAAAGCACAACTATAATGACATGGGAAAATACCCGAACAAAGCTGAATACCAACATGTAAGCACCTGCGAAAACTTAAGAAAACACATATACACATATATGTATATATATGTTAAAATACAAAATATATCACTTAATGGATTAAAGTTTAATGCCTTGCTTAAAAACTTTCTATACCTCTGATACAAGTTTTCTTTTTTCCCCTTCCTGCATTTTTTCCTTTCTACTTTTTGTATGTAAAAGTAAATAAAAGTGCAAATGGTAATACATGATCATTTGTTGCCAGCTAAATTTTTGATAAAAAGAAAAAAAATTAAACACAGATACAATAAACAACAAAACAATTCAAAAGAATTTTGTATGGAAGACTTACATTCTCTATCAGATCACAAATTATAGCATTGTTGAAGTATTCAATGTGAGTCCATTCAATACCCTATAAAAATAAGGTCAAAAAACTGAGAAAGAAAATATGGCCAAATAATTTTTAACAATATAAAAATAGAGGTTCCCCAACCATGTAGAACCAATTTAACCAAAAGCTGACACTTAGTCAACATCTACATAACAAAAACTATTGGACATCTGTAACTGAATGGTTTCCCACCATTATGTTTATTTTTTCCTATATAATTCAAGACTCCAAAAAAGCATTAAAATTAGTTTTGTACTATACTCCTTGAATATTCTTAAAGAATATTCTTGAACTAATCTAAAAATAATTGCATTCAATATGCTTCCCTTTCTTATTTTATGCTCTCCAGCCTGGAATATATCACTGCTATGCAACACCAATCAAAGGAGATGGCATGATTGAACTGTATGCTTCATGGTAGCAAGATATTTAAAGCTGGCAATACATAAACCATACTTAAACAGCCATAGAAGACAAACTGTATTTTCTGGATTATAAATCCAGACAGTTTAATTTACTAAAACAAAGAAAACTAAAACTGTGGAGGGATACTATGACTGCCTTACATTCTCTTCTCAACAGTTAATAATGTAGAAGGATTCTTTTAAGTACAGGAAGAAGACCAGAAATATCTGGCTTCTTTCAAAGATCCACTGCTTGCCTTAATTCAAGCATCTTTTAGTAAATTGTCATGTCCTAGAATACCCAGTTTTTCTAAATCCTAAGAAAACTACTGCTGCACGTTAAGATTGTAAGGACATTTCAATGTACTTTTTTCTCATTAGCTTCAGGTGGTCTTGGAACCTGCTCTTTAATTTTAGATTATATGAAATTATACTCTAAATTTTGAATTTAATTTAATTATATGAAATTAAAAGTTTAGCAGCAAGATGACAATATGAAGAAAACAGTTGTTATCAATAGATAAATTTCTATTTTCATATTCTTTCTGAAAAAGAGTGGCAATTAAAATTATTGTAAATCTTCTGATAAAGGTGTATATATATCTCAAAAAGGGAGAGCGAGAGTTTTTCCTGTTGTTTTTGCATCTTCTCTCTTCTAATCACAATTATTCTTTTGGAGCCTCAGATGGGAGCTTTATATTTGTTAGAAACGCAGAAACTGCTAATGCTGCTATACCAAACTGAGTGTTCTTGAAGAACTGCCAGATGTGTTTTCCATTCCATTCCTCAATCTGTGTCAATTTCCCATGCACTTAATTGAAACAGATCCAAATTCCTTCAGTGAAAAGCCTTAGGTCAATAAACACTTTGCACATCTTGAGAGTGTTTCTATGGAAAGGACTGTTTTACCTCACAAACCCCTGAGATTTATCTGCCTTTAATCTTCATCTTCAGGAGGACAGATGCTTAGTTTAAATGACTCCATCAGAATAGAATAGATCAGCCCCCCCTCCCCCACCACCTTGGCAATGTTAAGACCTGTGGACTTCAACTCCAGCAAAGCTAGCTCAGGAATTCTGGGAATTGAAGTCCACAAGTCTTAAAGCTGCCAAGGTTGGAGATCCCTGGAATAAATTACAGTTGGTAGTACTAATCTTTGTACTGTCATCAATCAAGTCCTGTGCCATACCGAGCATCACCAAAACACATTTTATATTTCTGTGCAGTATTCTGGGTGTTCACATCTATGCTTCCAGGATAATCTCATGCTTTGCTACTTCTTGGTTCTCAACAAACCTTTTGCCACAATTTTCATTTGTGCCCTTTGGATTATTAATTTTGTTTCAAAGCTAACCCTTATGATTTATTAAGAGATGCCAGTATAATGGAATAAACTCTTATTTTACAAGAATGGAAAGGAACAACTTTTCCAAAAGTTAATAAAGGCAAATAGAGGAAGCTATTTATGGAAGGAGTGGGAAGTTACACAGGAAACAAATGTATACCTCTCGAGGTATCATGAGAATATGAAGAAAAAAAACACTGGGAGGACGTACCTCTGGGGGGGGGGGGTTTTACATATTTATATATTCTTCTTGCTCCTCCTTTAGAGTAAGCTCAATGAAGATCTGCTGCAGTTTCTCATTGCAGTAGTTAATAATAAACTGTTCAAAGCTGTTATCCTACCCAATAAAAGAAAAAGTGTCATTAATCACACTTAGAAGAACATTGGAAGAACTGTCACAATGAAGAAAACTGAAGCATACATTTATATTCCAAAGAAGATGGATAGATCTGAAAACTATGGATCCCTAGTCCATTCAATTTAGACAAGAGGGAGCTTAATGGACAAAGAAAGAAAGTTAGGAAAGACATCGATCATCAATCTTAATGGATCAGGCAGGCAATGGGAGATTTCAAACTTATAAAATTCTATTCTTACAATAAAGTAGACTTTTTTTTCCTTTTTTCTATCTGATTTACCTGGAAAGGCTGACAACATGGTCATGGGATATATTATTTCTTTGCTTTGTGTCCACATTGGTTAGCAACAGAGTTGCCAGTCCCTGTTATGATCATTAACTAAGGACTTTAAATATTTAAATAATAATAATCAAGCAACTTTATTCAGGAAATTTTAGGAACAGAAGACAATTTTTCTTTTATTAAACTTGTTTTAACCTAAAACCATATTATTCACTCTAAATAAAACCACTGATTTCAAAAATCAATACTCTATATGTCTATAACGGTTATTTTATATTTTATCAATTTTAAGTGCATATCTAATCATGTAAATCATGAATGTAATAACCCTACATTAGATGTAGATATGCTAATTAAAAATCATTGCAGCTCTGTATTTAACATGCTCTCAGTAATTATCTTACAATTCTTTACAATAGTAATCTTAGTAAAACAAGGGTAATCTGATCTGAATACACAGATTTTTTTCAGCCATAAAAGTCACATGCTTCTTATTTGTAAAAAGTTTTATCCAGGAGTGGCTTCTAAGCAAACAGGATGGATACAACAGATATCTAAACCTACCTGAGGAATTATTGAAGAGACTGAGAAATTCTTCAATTAAAAAAATAAAACAATTTTCCAATTAATTATTTGTGTGTTTCAAAATGTCTTTGCGATAATCTCTCTTTGCTCCCCTCCAAAAGGAGTAAATACAACCAAAGAGGCACAACTTATAATGCAAATGAGCTTCAATATATTACTTAAGTTTACAGTATTTATTGCCAGTTCAAAAAATTGTTTCCATACAAACAAAATTACTAGCAGCAACAGTTTTTTGCCATTTTAATTTTTTTATGTATATCTGACCAAAATTTAGCATGTTTCATCCCAGACAGTTTAATCAGTCAGGATTTACTGAGACTTCTCCCCCTATGTTAATTAATTCTTGACCTATTGTATTTTGAGTATTTTTAAAGATAGAGGGTATAAATAAGTAAATTATATATTTTGATAACAAATGAGTTTGAAGTAAAGAAAATACCTCAAAAATTTCAAAGCCATAGATGTCCAAAACCCCCATTACTTTCTTCCTTACTTTGGATTGTGCCTGTAGAAAAAGTTGTTATTTTCATGATTAATAATAGATGGCAGCAAGATAAATAAATAAAGAGTACTGTAAATTAAAAAATATCATATGGCATACATCAGAGTTTCCCAACCTTTTTGGGTTGGCCTGGAGCAGGGGGAGCGGGGGGGAAGAGGAGATTATTTTGTGGGAGGGCAGGTGGATGTGCATGTGTGAAAGCGCTGGCAATGTTCATGGCAACACAAGTGTGAGTGTGGCCATAAGCGCCTGCAACAAGGCTAGTGAGTGAAGCCACAAGCATCCACGAGATTCAAGTTGGGCCGTGAGCAACTGCAGCGACACTTGCACAAGTGGGGCTGTGTACGTGTGCAGATGCATGCACATTGGTTGGCCAACTCACACAGCCCGGTGGCAATTAGGCCACGACCCAGTAGTGGGCCATGGTCCACAGGTATACATATTGCTTATACGCAAAAACAGATGAGCATTTATTTTATGTGCTGTCATTGAAATTTTATTGCATTTGGTGAACTATACCTTAATGCTTTCATTGATTCTGGTAACAAGCCAACAAAACAGTCTACTGTAAAGATTCTTTGCCAGAGCATCCCGAGCATAATAAGCCTAGTTAAAAGGGGGGGAAAAAGAGTCAAAAACATTTTAGATAAGATTAAAATATTTTCTGGTGTTGGCACAGCATAAAGTGGCAAGAATCAATAGCCACCCATGATCTGCAGATGTGCTGTGGGAAAGTCCTTTTAAAAATACTAGCCTCAGCTTTTTTGCAGCACCTGTTACTGAAGGGGGGTGGGGACAGAATTCACTACTGTAATCATCTGGCATTACCTGAGCTACATTTAAAGTTGTAGATACTTTCTCCTGCTTGGCTTCAACAGTGCGGAAGCTAAAAGCTCTTTCCAGAACTGACTGATCAATGCCTGTCAACTCGCATATTTCTTTAAGTTCTGTGGAAAAGAAGAATCATAACTTGAAGAATCATACACAGTTTGAGGTTGAACAGTACTTTCTTCTAGCAACTGGCTAGGCAAAACAGCTTCACCTGCCTTATTCTTTATTTCCTTATTTTGATTCTGCTAACAACTGCATAGAAATAGTAAGCATGCATTCAAATTTGCAGAATGATGTATTTAACGTTCTACCATGTAGAGGGTGTGTTGCCTTTTGTTTACCTACTGATTCACTGAAACATACAATTTGACAAGGGATGCTTGGCTTTGCACACAAGTGTAGCTTTTACTGATTTCCTTTCTAAAATGTATTTTTAAATATCTGCCATGTCATCTACAATTATCCGTAGCTTTTTTAAATTCAAAAACTGCCTACTTTAGCTACTTTCTACCTACTAAGGAAACTACTTTGCTCAAGGATGAAAATAATTTTGAGTGAAAATTGAACGCTATATTTTTAACACAGATGCTAAATTTACTGTTGCTTTATCCCAGCATTTTGAGATAGAGGACAAGATGCAAATTAAAAACCCCAAGAATCTGAAAGAGTCTAATCTGAATGTTTCATTCCATCCCTTATTCCATTTTAAGACATTATTATTAAATTCAAACTCTATGACTACAGTGTTATCCAGCCATTGTTTTTCTGCTGAACCTTTCTTTCATTTTTTCTTTCATTCTTGAGTGCATAAAGTGCAGTATTTCAAGGCTTTTGTATTGCTTCCAATATCGGATACTGCTGAAGTCCACTAAATAGTTAAAATTAAATCAGTAATTTTAAGATTGGATAAAGTGGAAAAAGGTTAATGCGGTAGAAGAAAATGTGGTTTTTGTTTTGTACATGCTTATCTTCTACAGACTAAATACAAGCCAGGAGACCTTCAATGAACTAGAACAGTAGTACATAAGAACTTTTTTTTTTAAAAAAAAGTCTGATGAAGAATTCTGAACAATTTCAAACTGACAGAAAAATACCTAGTATACTAATAAATAAGGATTCTGCAATAAAGATTCTGTCATTGGCCTTGAAATTTAATACATTTAGAAACAAGCCAAAAAAATAAGTAGTACTATAAACCAATGGAGAGAATATCAATGTTACTCAGTTAAACACTGTTATTTGAATTACCATTTTTATCTTTGATTTTACTTTCATCTAATCCATTCACACGAGATTCTGGTTTAAATTCAATGTTTCCCAGTTTTAAAACGGCAGCAACAACTTCAAATACTGACTGGATCTCATGGTCCATAAATCCCACGATCTGCATTGCATTCTGGAAGATGGAAATTGTGTTTTATTTATTACATTGTCACATTTTCCTCCTTCCTGGTAGTTGTTTCCCACTGCACCCAATTTATTGTATTTTCACAGCCAACTAAGTAGTATCTATTCACATTCCTATATCACTTTCATTCACAAAAGCATACAATGAAATATTTTAAAAGAACAGTACAAAATAAAATCAACAAGATAAACATTAAAGCAGAAAGAGAAAGTAAAAGCAATGGTAAGTTAAAAATCACGGCAGTATTAGCACATTACGAAAAAGTCTTAAAGTATTAAAAACACCTTTGCTAGCACTGGAAAAAAACAGTAAGGATGTTGCTTGGTACACCTTACATGGCAGAATGTACCAAAATAAGGGAGCTAATACTGGAAAGTCTTACTTTCCAGGGGGCAGCTTCAGTGTGAGAAGACAAGTGGAACAAAATATAAATTTAGAATATAAATAGGAACAAAAAGAAGGGGGTGTATGATTTTTTAAAATTCACACAAGATTTTATTTAGACAGCTAAGATTCAAATTTATATCTCTCAGCTGGCCCAAATGGCTCTCATATTATAGTCACACTAGAATTTTATTTAACTTATAGGGTTACTAGAAATAACTTTAAATTCACAGTTAGATGTTTTAATTACCGTTTGGTTCCTTTTTAAAAAAATATGAATATATTTATAAGTGTAGAACCCTTCTACATTCATTAAATTAATGGAGAAACACATTTTCAATAGAAAAATCATTAAGAACAGTCAAACATTTTTAATACGAGTACATTCATTACAATCTAACTACTCCTACCTAATATTAATTTTCATTTAAGACCTGAATAAAATATATGAAAGCAGGGAGATTTAAAAATTCAGCATCCACAACTGATTTTCATTCTCATGGTTTTATGTTCCTGATCCATAGCATTTCAACACAGTCAGGCTAGGAAGAGAGAGATTATTTGTTCTGAATGGCTAGAAATCAAAAGAAATGCTTTTAAAATAAATAAAGGAGGTTGATTAAAATCAGAGGTGGAAGAGAACATTGAGGTCAGGTATATTAATCCCTGATCAATGCAAAAGAGTAGGCCACCTCAATTCCGCCTATGATACTTCCATCTGCTTGAATGAATGTCAAACAGATCTCATCATTAGTTGCAAGAATAAACTAGTTTGGTCTAGTAGTTAAGGCACCAGACTAGAAGCTGGGAGATCATGAGTTCTAATCCCACTTTAGGCATGAAAGCCAGCTGGGTGACCTTGGGCCAGTCACTGTCTTTCAGTCCCACTCATCTCACAGGATTGTTGTGGGGAATATGATAGAAGAAAATATGTTGAATATCTTTGCTACCTTGAGTTACAGGTAGTCCTCGACTTACAACAGTTTATTAACAGTTCAAAGTTACAACAGCACTGAAAAAAATGATTTATGACTGTTTTTCACACAACCGTTGTAGCATCCCCATAGTCACATGATCAAAATTCAGATGCTTGGCAACTGACTCACATTTATGACCACTGCTGTAGTCATGTGATCGCTGTTTGCGACCTTCTGACAAGCAAAGACAATGGGGATGCCAGATTCACTTTACAATCATGTTACTAATTTAACACCAGCAGTGATTCACTTAACAACTGTGGCGGGAAAGTCACTTAACAAATATCTCACTTAACAAAAGAAATTGTGGGCTCAATTGTGGTCATAAGTCGAGGACTACCTATATTTGTAAAAACAATAAAAGCGGTATACAAATAAATTTACATTTCAAAATGAGATTGAACCAATACTGAATATAGCAGAAGGGCATCAATTCTTACCTTAAGTGTTCTGAAGTTTGAAGCATCATCTACTCCATTTACTTTTGCAGAGCCCAGACCCAAGTAATTATATCGACTGAAGTCCATCTCCAACTTAAGTTTTTCTGTTAAAATAAAATATATATCTTTTTACTAGCAAATCCACATTACTGCTCTTGTTTAGCAGCAATAACAGTTGTTTTTCTATGTCTGGATTTAAATAAAAAATTGCACACAATACCAAAATTAGTTATGCCAGCTTGAAATAAATTACCTAGTTCCATATGCAGTTATAACTTCAATATTCTCCAAAATTGTACTCACTGAGCAAATCTTCTGATCCTCCAGACAGAATTTGATAGAAAATATGGAAATTTCTTTCACCTCTGGGCTGTTTAACAACACGGGACTTTTCCAAGAGATCTAAAATTATAGTTAAATAATTATTTATCCTTTCTATAGTTTCTTTAAAAAAAAGAAAAAAAAGAATCACTCTTACACTTCTAGTAGAACATTCAGAAAGGCAGGTAATATCTGGAACAGAGACTGAACAGACACACACCAACTTATAATATTTAATTAAGATAATGGATATTTTGATTACATATGTAAAGTTCTGCCTTTTTCTAAATAACACATTAAAAAGCTTCCCATTCCACTGCTACATACTCATATCATTCCTCTGAGCTTGATTAGGCTAATAGTGTCTTAATTTCTTAATTTCTCTAGAGAATTCCATGACACATCAGGGAAATTTAATTTAGGAAAATTTAATTTACATACTAATCTAACATGGCATTCTAAACCAGACTTTCTCACTCAATTGTAGAGGTTAGTCAAATCTAGAAGGTATCAAGATATGAAGACCATTTTAGCGATTATATTGCTTTCACCTTTCTATGCATGCATTCATCTACCTGTTGAATAAAACTTCAATTAAACAGGATACACAGTTAAATAATGCATACTTGGGTACGGAGTAAATCTAAAATCAAAATGAATCGCTACATATCCTACTCCAGTATGAGATAGTTCAAATTCATATTGACAAAAAGAACATTAGAATTACAGAATCACATCACAGATAGAATCACACTATTGTGCCAAAGGACTGCCATTAATGCCTCCAATTCAGAAAGTACAGGCAGTCCTCAATTTATAACTGATTGATTGATGACCATCTGAAGTTTTGAACACTTTTAAAAAGCTATTAATGACCTGTTCTTGAAGTTATACTGCCACCCCCGTCTTGTGGTCACGGGATTGCATTTTACAGACTTGGCAACAAGACTCACATTTACAACCAGTTGCAGCGTCCTATGGTCATGTGACCATATTTGAAATTTTCCCCACTCAGTTTCTCACATTTTTTGCCAGTTTCAAGCAAATAATGTCCATTTGGAAGAATAGAGTTCCTTAAGGATCATGTGATTTGCATCAAGGTTGATTGGTAACTTGCTTATGACCCTTGTAAAAATCTTGAGTACTTTGTCAGGTTGCCAAATGATGTAGTAAGTTCTGCTCTTAAATGTCTTCAAACAGAAACTGGAAGTTCATGCGTCCCAAATGGTCTCATGAATCCTACACTGAGTAAGCATACCTCTATAAATGTTTTTCAACATTGTCTTCTGTAAAATCGATATGTATTAGATCATTGTTGTTATCTGTGGTACGGCTAGGAAATACTGGGCATGATCCGTTGCTGTTTACAAATACTGAGCCGAAGAATGTGTTAAAGAGGTTGGCTTTAATGGTGTCGTCGTTGCAGTCTTTACCATCAGGTCCTATCAAGGTGGGACTTTGTAAAACAGCAATGGATCATGCCCAGTATTTTAACACAACGATCATGCCAGTATTCTAGTAGTATAACAACAATGATCTAATACATATCGATTTTACAGAAGACAATGTTAAAAACACACGCAATCTAAAACCATCTCTATCTATTGGACCGGATGGAATATGTGCCTACTTCTTAAAAAGCTATCCACTGCCATAGCCAAACCTCTAAGCATAATCTTTGAAAAATCTTTCAGGACCAGCTCCTTGCCTAACCTATGGTCACAAGCCACAGTCATCCCCATCTTCAAAAAGGGAGACCCAAGCCTAGTTGAAAATTACAGACCAATCTCCTTATGCTGCGTCACCTGTAAAGTAATGGAATCAATTATTAACCAATCCATCATCCTCCACTTAGAGACAAACAACCTACTCTCCAATAAACAATTTGGTTTCAGAAAAAAACTATCCTGTAATCTGCAACTCTTACACTGCAAAAACATATGGACGACACAACTCAACCAGGGCAAAGCAATAGACGCAATCTACATAGACTTCTGTAAAGCCTTTGATTCAGTGGTACACGACAAACTACTCCTAAAAATAAAATCCTATGGTATCTCTGGACAACTGAATAACTGGATAGAAGCATTCCTGGCAAACAGACAACAAATGGTCAAAATTGGGAGCGTCCTATCAAATTCTGTACCTGTCAATAGTGGTGTCCCCCAAGGCAGTGTTCTAGGACCAACTCTCTTCACACTCTACATAAATGACCTCTGTGATCATATTAAGAGCAATTGCGTTCTTTTCGCTGATGATGTAAAGCTGTTCAATACCACAGACAATACTGCTACCCTACAAAAAGATCTTGACTATGTATCAGAATGGTCAAACAAATGGCAACTTCAAATCTCAACAAATAAATGCTCTGTCTTACATATTGGCAAAAAAAAATCAGAAAATAAAATACAAGCTGAATAGTCAAGATCTTGTTGATGACCCAAGCTCTGTAAAGGACCTTGGAATACTCACCTCTAATGATCTAAGTGCTAGAGCCCACTGCAACTACATAGCCAAAAAGGCATTAAGAGTTGTTAACCTAATCCTATGTAGCTTTTTCTCTGGTAATATCACACTACTAACCAGAGCATACAAAACATTTGCTAGACCAATACTCGAATACAGTTCATCAGTCTGGAACCCACATTACATATCTGATATTAGCACAATTGAGAAAGTCCAGAAATATTTCACAAGAAGAGTTCTCCACTCCTCTACTCGTTGTAGAATACCTTATGCCACCAGACTTGAAATTCTAGAACTAGAAAACCTTGAATTACGCTGTCTTCGGTCTGATTTAAGCATGGTATATAAAATCATACATTGCAATGTCCTACCTGTCAATGAATACTTCAGCTTCAACCATAACAACACAAGAGCACACAATAGATACAAACTCAAAGTTAACCGCACCAAACTTGATTGCAGGAAATACGACTTCAGCAATAGAGTGGTCAATGTCTGGAATACTCTACCCGACTCTGTAGTTTCTTCCCCAAACCCCAAAACTTTAACCTTAGACTGTCTACTATTGACCTCACCCCTTTCCTAAATGGTCTGTAGGGGGCATGCATAAGCGCACCAACGTGCCTACCGTCCCTGTCCTATTGTTTCTCTTATTCTTCTTTTATTTTTCTTATATGTACCCATTTCATGTATTCACAACTATGTATACACTTATACTTATTATCTTGTAAACAATTGGCAAATCAAATAAATAAAATAAATAAATAAATAAATAAATCCTTTCAACTTTCTGTTGATAAGAGGAGATATTTAATCTAGTAATGTCTAAATTCTCTCTAAATACCAGCACTGTGAATAAATATACAGTGATCAAAGCTTGCTACAAGTATTCTCTGGCATTCCTCTATTTCACAATAGAATTTGCCAGAATATGGTTCATTTTCATTCTGCATTTAAAGAATTACTTTATTTGGGAAAGCCTTCAAGTTCAGCACTAATTAAAATGAATTCAGCAATATGTTATCCAAATAAACTTAGGGTCATACAAATCTACTGTGTATACCATTTGTGTCTTTTAAATTTCGATTTATAATGTTTGCCCTCACAACTTACATATCACAAAAGGAGAGTGTCTCCATCAAGCTAGTGCTTTGTGTTATGTTTTACTAACATTCAGAACAAACAAAAGAACAATGAACCATATTAATATTTCAGTAAGTTACCAGCAGCATTTTGTCTCCATGTCACCTGCTCCAATTAGCAAAGCATACACAAGCTTTTCTACAAAGGACACTTGGAATGAAAGCAACTCTTGTTCTACGTAGACAAGGAAGTCATTGAAAAAATGCTATTTGGCAACCTAAAATTAAATGAAGACACATTCAGATGTGCCTTCATGTGTGAAGACAAATCTTAAGAGATTGTATGGATTTTTCAGGGTATTTTCAATCTTAGGGTTCACTGGCCAAACCACCATGCAACAGTATAGTATAGTGTAGAGTATAGTATTTTTATATTGCATTTCCTCTCTCTCTCTCTCTCTCTCTCTCTCTCTCTCTCACACACACACACACACACACACACACACACACACACACACATTCGAAGGAAAATAATAAAAAAGCTTGGAAAATACACAATAAATATAATAGCCCTCTCATAATTGTGACTAGCAGCTTGCTCTTCCATAGAATGTTTCATATAGGTAGAACATGTGAATTCAGTATCACTTATGTTTCAGCTATTCCACATCCTCAGAAATCGAAAAAGTAGCCAGTGTTGCAGTGAAAATAATCAGTAACGGTTCCTATTTCTATGATTTAAGGAAGATTTTTGTGACTTACACACCCTACAAAAAACCAAGCAATGTTTTCCACATATCTTAAAGCATGCCAAAACGCCTGACAGACAGGTAAGCCATAACAGAGAAGATGGAGAAGAGCTATGGGTCTCTTCTTTGTTTGCCTGAGTATTTTATTTAAAATGATCTTGGCCTAGAGGGCTATGATTTAGAAACAATGCTTTTGTTAATCCGGGATCAAAGTGCAGTTAGCTTTTTGGCAGTCATAACACCCGACTGACTAATATTCAGTTGATAATCAACTATTATCGCAAGGCTTATTTTTTCACAGTAATTATTACCGAACACGGTTATTTCCCACTCTGTACCTGTGCAATTTTAAGCTATATTTATTACATGTATAACTTTGCACTTAACCTTTAACTTACTCTCAGCTCATTTCTCTGTTACATCAAGATCATTTTGAATAGTTTTCTAGGCCGACCCCCCTGCTCTGGCAAGATCATTTCAGATAAATGTTTGTCCAATCTTTTCATAAAAACGTCCAGTGTTGAAGCATTTACAATTGCTGGTGGCAAGTCATTCCACTGATTCATTGTTCTCACTGTCGGGAAATTTCTCCTTAGTTCTACGTTGCTTCTCTCCCTGATTAGTTCCCATCTATTGCTTCCTTTTCCTGCCTTCAGGTGCTTTGGAGATCAGGCTGACCCCCCTCTTGTTTGTGGCAACACTGGCCGCATCTTCTAGAAAACTATCTCACCTAATGACATCATCTGCAAATCTTGCTATTCCCATAACCTCTTCATGTGGGACTGCTCAGAAATGCAAAGAACAGGACTTAACTTGCAACAGCATACTTGATATCCCCCTCCAATCTATTGAGGCACTATTAATGAGTGTTCTACATATTTTGAGGCAGTTATATATCTACTCTTCTCATGCCATCCAGCCTATTCTTAAATATCTTTTAGTATTTAGTATTTATTTGATTTGTCAATCACTTACAAGATACAGGTATAAGAATAAACATAGTTTTAAATATATGAGATAGATACTTATAAGAAAAATAAAAAGAAACAATAGGACAAGGACAGTAGGCACGATTGGTGTGCTTATGCACGCCCCCGACAGGCCTCTTAGGAAGGAGATGAGGTCAACAGTAGACAGTCTAAGGTTAAAGTTTTTGGGGTTTGGGGAAGAAACCAGAGTCAGGTAGAGTATTCCAAACATTGACCACTCTGTTGCTGAAGTCGTATTTTCTGCAGTCAAGTTTGGTTCGGTTAACCTTGAGTTTGTATCTATTGTGTGCTCTTGTATTGTTATGGTTGAAGCTGAAGTACTCATTTGCAGGTAGGACATTGCAATGTATTATTTTATATACTATATTTAGATCGGACCAGAGGTGGCGTAGTTCTAGGTTTTCTAGGTCTAGAGTTTCAAGTCTGGTGGCATAAGCATCTTGCCACTCGGAATGCCAGTCTATCAAAAAACTTTGTTAAAATCAACATATATCCTGCCCTCAGCATTTTTCCAAGTTGTCCCATTAAAATAATAATAGATTGACAATCCCCTGCTGAACATCATTTTCAAGATTCTTATGGTTAAATAACTTTAAGATCTGCACTTCCCATAGGTGTCTGGCAGACTGGTCTGCAATTCTTTGAATTTCCCTTTGCTCTCTTTTTAAAGACAGAGACAACATTTGCTTTGCAAATCCAGTGTTTCTCAATCTTAGTTATTTTCAGATGTCTGGACTTCAACTTCCAGAATTCCCCAGCCAGAAAGCTATTTTGGGGGATGCTGGGAGTTGAAGTCCACATATCTGAAAATTCCCAAGCTATAAATATACAGGTAGTCCTCGACTTATAACCCCAATAGGGACTACAATTTCTGTTGTTATGCAAGGTAGTTGTTAAGTGAGTCATATCTAATTTTACAACTTTTTGTGCCTCAGGTGTTAAGCACATGATTGCAGTTATTGACTGAACCTTGTGTTTGCTAAGCAAATTCAGCTTTTTCCATTGACTTTACTTGTCAGAAGCCAGCTGGCAAGGTCATAAATGGTGATCACATGACTCCAGGACACTACAACCATGATAAACAAATGCCAGTTGCCAAGGACCGAAATTTTGACCACATGACCGTGAAGATGCAGTGATGGTTTTAAGTGCAAGGAGAGGGTTTTTTTCAGCGCCCTTGTATCTTCAGTCACTAAACAAAGGTTGTAAGTTGGGGAAAACGTGTAACAAACTAGCAAAATGCTATTTGTGACTTTGGGAAATTTAACAATGAATTATGGGCAAAAAGCATCACTCTGTTAATGTAACATTGTAGACTCAATGTTAGGGATGGAAGAATTCTCCTTTTCTTTGTTAACAAACTCTCCCCGCCCATCACAGGTACACATTAACACTGCTAAATACAGCAGTCTACTTACCATCATAGGAGAGAATTTTAAAAGTATTTATGTGCACAAAGAATTTGCACATAAGAATACCAGAAGGATCAATTTAAAGCTGTCCCTAGCTCAGTGATAAGAACTGAAAAGGAAATGTCCACTCTCAAAATATTAAACAGAAGCTGCAGAACTAAACCACTTTTAGCAACAGACATAGTTCTGTTGTCATGTATCTCATATATATAAAAGTGAACATTCCCAGCACTGCTTTCAGATAAATTTTCCAAGAGGGTATAAAGTAGAAGTAGAAAACTAGACAACTACTAGTTCATGTGACTGCAATGTCCTTGCTTATTTGATCAAAGGTTAGATTAGGCCTATCTGGTAAACACTTAAATATGTCACCCTGATAAAAAAAGAAACAAACAACCCAAAATTTTTACTCAATTTGTAGCAGCAGTAAAGAAACTAAATATGTTCAAATACTATCTAGCTAATATACACCATTTTTTCAGTCATCAACAGTCATTTACGACACCGTCACTATGCTGCTTTAATTCTATAGTTACCTGATGGAAAATACTGGTATTAATTTGATATTAATCTGGTATTAATCTACAAGCAAAATAAGGCACAGAATTAGGATTCTTGATTGGCTTTGATGTGTCCTTAATTACAAGTAGTTTAATTTTAAAAAAAATCTGGGGCATTTATATAGTTACGTATCTATTTTGTCACACAAAAATGTTTAATATTACCTAAAACTGTACTTTATTTACTACCCCATACTATCTACCTCAGGGGCTCCCAACCCCTGGTCCGTGGTCCGATGCTGGGCTGCATCTGTTTGCAACCGGGCCATTGGTGGGTGAGTGTGTGTATGCATGTGCATACATGCAAGTTGCATTTATGAAAGCAGCACACATACGTGTGTGAAACCATCCCCTCTCCCCCCCCCCACGTCCCCCTGTTGGTCCATTGATCTGGAAAGGTTGGGGACAGCTGATCTACATCATGGATATCTAACCTTTTGGTTTGCCTGGGCTATATAGAGTGAAGAGGAATTGTCTTGGGCCACATATAAAATATATAATATAGTTAATATATATAAATCACATGTTAAAAGTTTACAATCTTGTAGGGCACATTACTAGCTGTCCATGGCTGCCTGTGGCCTGTGGGCTGGCCTGTGGGTTGGACATTCCTAATCTACATCTACAAACATTTTTAATTAATTAATTAATTGAATTTATATTACCGCCTATTCGCCCATGGTGACTCAAGGCAGCTTATAGAATACAAAACCACATTTAAAACAATAAAACTAATTAAAAAAATCAAGTAAATTAATATAGTATAATATAATAAAATTATCCCCACCCTTCACCTCAGCAATAGCAGATCACACGAGCCATCACACAAGCCATTTTGCAAATGAGCTGAGCCCTGAGACTTTTTAAAGTCCACTACCCTAGTTTTGATAGTTCAATGATCTTTATTTTCAAAAGCAATACCAATTAAATTAACATTTGGAAAAAATAAAGAATGACATTATATCACAAGCAAAAAATAAACACCAATTGCATGGTATATTCTAATAAACCAGGAAGAGCTATTTTAACTACTTCCTTTTCTTCTATTCTACAGGACAGATGATCCAACCAATTAGCTTTTTTGTGTGAGCAAGCAACTGAGTTGAAAGTTAAATACAAATGTGTAGCCTGTCAAACCACAGACTTATTTTCATGGCATGTCTGTCATCCCAAGGGGCTAGTGGGGGGGGGAAAGAACTTTGAATAAATGAATTCTGTCCATCAAAGAAACTAAATACTTTTTGACATGGGACTTCTTTTATCGATGGCTAGATAATAAAAACAGAAGTTAGAAAGAAAGGGACATAAAAAGAATAAATGTTGAGACTTCCGGTTTGTCGGCTTCGCGAGCGGCAGGGATTTGCGAAGCTGCGCGATCCCTCCCGCGCTAGCCGTTTTGGGGCTCCGACCCAGCCGGGTGCGGAGCTAGGCTGCCCTGCAGGGGCAGCTGAAGGTAGGGGGATCCGGAGAAGGGTTTGGGGTGCTGCAGACCCCTCCCTGGCCGGCAGAACCCCTTTTCCCAGGATGGTGCAGCGGCGGTCCGTAATGGCCGCCACAAAGAAGCTGGCAGCCGGGTAAGAATGCGCAGGAGGAAGTGGAGAAAGTGATTGAGAGGAGAAAGTTTTTCTTGGCTCCTAGGACTCTAAGACATATTTAATAAAATTCCTGAAAAGTATGACTTTCTGAATAATACCTGCCAGAAGAGGAAAAAAGCGGCTGCTTGAAGGTGCTGAAAGGATAGCTTTCCCTCTTTTCCTACGGAATAAATAACTGGATATTAAGAAACCTATTTTTTTAGGTGGAAATTGGTTTTAAGCGATGAGTGGGAAGAGAGAGGATTAAAAAGAAAATATTTGTATGCTAAGATTTGTTGGAGCAGATGCCTTAAGGATTTGAAGACTAGAATATATTGTAACAAGACTTTAAATAGATTTGGACTTTCTTTCTCTTTGATTGATATCACCCCAGAAGGAGAAAGTGAGAACTCTGCCTTGGTTTGGACTGATTGATAACTTTGGGACTGTTTTATCTTTTTTATTTTCTTTTGAATATTCTGGTTGTTGTAAGAAGAAAGAAGGAGAAAAGAAAAGAAAAGATTTATAATGGCTCTTTCTGTTGAGGAACTAAGAAATGGTGTGGAAGAAGCTTTCCTTTTCTTAGAAATGGCGCTTACTAATTATCAACAAAAATTACAACAGATGAAGACAGCAGAGGAACAAGAAAGAAAGGAAGGAGCCATCTTTAATGAATCTCAGAATTTGATCCAGAAAAAAAGAAGAGAGAAAGAAAAGAAAAGAAGAGAAAAGAAGAAAACTAAAGGATTTAAGGACTTAAGATCTAAAAAAACATTTAAGAAAGGGAAAAACAAAGTGCAAAACCAATATGATGATTGTAAACAAAGGGGAAAAGAAATACGACAGAGAAGGGAAGCCGGTAAGGCAGAGGCTAGAAGAAGGGGGGTAGAAAGGTTTGTTGGGAAAAGAAAGAAAGGGAAAAGGTGGAGAAAAGCTACAACGTTTTGAAATTAAATGGAAAAAAGGAATTTTTATGGATAATGGATAAAGTAAAAAAGATTTTGCAAGGTACATAAGATGAGATGGTAGTATTGCAATGGTTTAAGAGTTGATAAGAGATTAAAATGTTAAAATGTTTAAAAATGATTGGTTTTAAAACTTAATAATAGGAGGGTTTAGAATATTGTTTTAATTAAAGAGTTTAATAAAATTATGGTATTGATGTTATTATGAAATTTTTATTATAGTATTTCTTTTTAATATTTGGATTTATTCTCTAATTATGCACTTAATTGTGTTGGATGTATTAGTTAGATAGAATGTACCAAGCAAAATCTGATTGGGTATTAGATATTATTTTAAAGATTAATTTGATTAACTTAGGGGGGAGATAGAAAGGCATCATACTCTGATTAATGATTTCAGGAGAAACTGATTTTCTTTTTTTTCATAAGGGATGAGACAAAGGGATGATAAAAAATGGACAAAAGATACAAATATAATGATTTAAACTAAGATGATTAATTAAGGTAGAATTAAGAAGTGTGAAATATGTGGAGAAGTTAATATAGAAGGCTTAGAATGGTAAATAAAATAAGTAATGATATGTAAGATGAGCATGAATATAATTGAAGTCCATGAAAGAGAGACACCTGGGTCCAAGTTACTTTCCAAAAAGATATTTTTTTATGTTTTGTGTGTTGTGTGTATATGTCTTTTTGGGGGAGAATTGGTAAAAACTTGTAGAAATATAGAATGAGAATAATGGTAACTAAGTCAGAAAGAAACAGATGAAATAATAATAATGATATTGAATAAGAGTAAAGAGAAGTAAAGAGAAATTGAATAAGAGGTTTTGGTATATTATATGGAAATGGTTTAAAACAGAATCATAATTTATCTGACTTGTTAAATTTACAAGGGAAAAAGGTTTAAACATGTAATGAATAATGATAATTTGTGTGTTTTAAAAATTAATAAAACTTGTTTTAAAAAAAAAAAAAAAAGAATAAATGTTAAAATGGATATTTGTTAAAATGGACAAACAAAATATTATTGTTATTACAGTATTAATGTTACTGTGATATGTTATTGTAAACACTTTGATTATGATTGCCTAAAGATAATTGTACCCAGACAACACACTGTTGGATTGAAATGGAATTTTTATATATTATACTAATAAAACAAATAAACATTTAAAAAATTCTACCTTTTCTGCAGAAAATTTGAAAAATTCAGAATTATACTGAAGAGACTTAATTAGCCCTTCTAAATAGTTAATTGACAAGTCTGATCTATTTAAAGCTTTTAAATCCAAACTGTAATAATTACAAAAATATACTATTTTTATAATATTGAATGGTGTATTTTCAAGACCCGATGAAGCTGGGAAAGAACTGTGCTAAAAAAAATCTCTGTGAAAGATACAAACTATCAAAACACCAATTAAAGATAACTTTTAATGTGTGCATCAGAGCATCTTCCCATTAACCCAAGATACAGCACTAATAGGAAAAAGGCTGAAAAATTATTTATTTTACTATTAAAACACCTGGACGTTTTTTGCTATGCTGTTAGATGTAAAGAAGAACAATATTTTTCTTGATTTTTTAACCATGCAGAAAGGGGATAATGGCAAAGCAAAAGAAAAACATCTGTGAGGCATCTGGTCCAACATATCACTAATTCTCATATATTTTACAATGTTTTGAATAGCATGAACCTTTGTGACACAGATGCTGTACAGAGAGGAGGATTAAGAGACATGAACTAGTAAAAACCCTGCAGCACACAGGAACAATGGAATTATAACTTGTTTCTTTTAAAACTGGAATTTAAATTTGGAGATCTTCACTATCATAAATGTGACAGATGTTGGCAGTTTTACTTGGCTATGAGTTTTGATTTGCAGGAAAGACGTACAGACAGCAAGATATATTTTATAAGCTCAAAGTACAATACCAGAAAATCCCACAGAGCATCTTTATTCTTGATATGATACAGCTATAAATGTACTAATGAATTATTTCAGGATTTCCAAAACAACTCATTAAAAAACAATATAATTACATTATATAAGGACCGCAAAATATCAGTCCAACACCACCTTCCATTTTATATATGTTTTTATGTTTTGTATGTATATGTTTGTTTTTAAAAATAAAACTTCTTTTATAAAAAAAATATCAGTCCAACAAAGTATCTCTAAGGATTATAAAACAGAAAATGATGGAGAAAATGATTGTTTCCTCAATAATAAAGATCAGAATTAAAGAAAGGCCATGACGGTGGTAGGAGACAATAGATACTTGACACTCTTATTCTGTTACAGAAGCTGAAAAAAAGTCAAGTTGCTTTAGTGGTCAAATAAATACCATACCAATGAGCAATGTTTGCTTATGTGTTACTGTTTCTAAAAGAGATACAGATGTACTTAATTACAGACTTAAATTGCCTTTTGGATTGTAAATATACCCATATTGGTGAAAAGGTTTCTAAATAACTATTACGTACATCATTCCATAGTTATTTTCTAGCCTATCATTATGGAACAAATTCAGCAATTCTGCTCAGACAGAATTTTGAACTTTCATAACTTCTTCTCTATCTATGTTGATATCCTAGAGAGGTCAGTGCAAACCTTCGTCATATGGCTCAAATGAAGGGCTGGATGGAAGCACTGGAGAGTTAATATAGGCTGCCACAAAGTTTTTCATCTCAGGAAATAAACAGAGCAAGCTTTGGATCGTTTATTTTTATTACATTTACATCTATTTATATTCCATGTTTCCTCAACCACAAAATTAAGATGAATTTTCTGTGGCTTTCCCAACAAATTTCCATTTAAGCAATGATTAGATCCCAGATCTGCTTGGTGAGTTGACAGAGGCTATTTAAACCGTTAAGCCTAATCTCCTGTTTAGATGGTTAATGTATTGTCAGCAAACTAAGTTCAATTCCAGGTGGCATGTGGACAAATGTTTATCATATTCATTTCTCTTTAGTAATAATCCACAGCGCTTTGAGGACAAGTCAGTAATCTTTTTGACCCCATCTATCTTATCTGTTGGCTTCCTTTTCTGTTTCCCTCCTCTCCATTATCCCTTAATATAATCAAATATAATTATTTTTAAATTTCCATTATTCATCCACATGTCCAATATGTGTGCTTGCTGGTGATTGCCTCTAAGGAACAGTCTGTCTTTACCTGGTCTTGGTCTACTTCTTCTTGCAGTCCTTGATACATTTTCAGACCATCTCCAAATCTATGTTCCAAAGACATCTATATTTTTTCTTTTGCTCCTTCTCAATGCTCATCTTTCACAGTTGTGTATTACCACCAGAAGGTCATTTCTTTAACTATTAGCATTAAATGTCCTTACCCTCTATAATCTTGCTTGTCATTGCCTTCTCCTCTTTACTTCTCCAGCACTCTGTCCATATTTATTGATCTAAGCCACCAAACTCATCTGAATCAGAATAAAGCTGGAAGGGACCTTGGAAGTCTTCTAATACAAACCCCTGCTGAAGCAGGAGACCTTACACTATTTCAGACAGGTGGCTGTCCAGTCTTTTTTTAAAAACCTCCAGTGATGAAGCACTTACAACTTCTCTCCTTGATTAATTTCCATCCATTGTTTCTTGTCCTGCCTTCTGGTACTTCTTTGTGGAGGCCCCACTGCTCTCATTTCTATTTACTCATTTCTATTTACCTACTTCAGGTCTTTGCCATCCAGTGTACATATTTCACTTTCTAAATTTACTTTCACAGGCCTTATTGTCATGAAGGAAAGATCTTATAATGTTTTCTGATCTCTTGGTTTTTTTTTGTCTATTTAGTATGTTTCTCTCCATGTATGGTTCTACTTTTTCTAAGCAATTAAGCAAACTCTTAATGTGCAAAATTAACGCAACATTGCTATTCTTTCAGTACATACTAATCTTTTCTAACCTCTGTCCCATCCTGTTGTTCCGTAGTATTGACATAGAGTTGTTAGCACTTGAGCTGGCTCTTCTGCAACTTTTTAAACAGTTCAGTACGGTACAGTATTTCATCTGCATGTGGTACTTGTTAATCTTACAGATGGTCTATTGCATGTCATAATTCATTTTCTAATGGATTCAGTTATCAAATACATTCTCTCTTTACAAATATTCCTCTTCATTTTATAATCCTTTTTGCAAATGATTCAGTACAGTTTTCAATATTCTCTTCATCTTCTCTGTCTCTAGCCAATTTCTCCTGTGATTACTCTCAAGTATTCCTATCTCTATATTTTTCTTGTGTTTGTTTACATATTTTTAAAATATATCAAATTTTTTTCTTCAATATTCCATATTTTTCAATGCTATTTTAAACAAGCTAGAATTGACAATGGAGATTCAGCAGTGGTGGTAGCTTCTTCCTTTAAGGATCAACTATCAGTAGGAAAGGAGTCAGCATTCAAGATATATCCCCAACTAGCACTTGGTAGCAATAGCACTTAGACTTATATACCGCTTTATAGTGCTTTACAGCCCTCTCTAAGCAGTTTACAGAATCACCATATTGCCTCCAACATTCTGGGTCCTCATTGGTAAAGTAGCAATTAAGGTCCTAGAAAAGTATTCAGATGCCTATACCTTTAAGATTTCTGAGAATGTCATGAATAGCTCATAGAACAAACAAACAAAATGTGCTCTATAAATAAAATACAACTTACAGTTGCTAATGACTCCTCCAAGTGGATCACCTTTAAAATCAAATTCAATGTCCATATATTTTCCCTGGAAAGAGAATACAAAAAAAAAAAAAAAAAAAAAAAGATTGAAATGGTTTCTTTGATTTACATGTCAGCATTTTGAGATCATTTAAATGTAAAGAATTTTTAACAATTTTTAACCATTCTAAATTGTTTGACTTTAAATAAATCATATTGTATAAAATACACTTATTTATCTTACGGCATACGATGTCACCAAATTAGGTTTTTTGTTAGGTAACTTCTAAAAATCCATATATTCCTTGGAAAATTCTAGGGGCTTTCCAAGAACAATTCTGTGGTGCAGGTTTCATATAAACAGTTACCCAAACACACATGCAGACCTATTATCCAATATGGGATCATTAAACTGTGCGTGGATTTTCTTTTCTTAACCATCAGATTGTAAAGGTTGTCCTTTCAAAATGCTCCTTATTTTATGGGACTGAAATATGGCATATGGCACAGTCATAATAATAGAGATATACAAGGTTAAGAAATATCTGATGATCCTGGTGTGCTTTTCTGTTTGATTTCTGACATCAGCCCTGAAAAGAAAGCCCTGCATAAAACAGCAAGTAGACATTTTGTGAACATGAGGAGTGGGAGCAGAATGTTTTAGATGCATTTGAAAGGCTGTTCTAAAGTGTGTGAATAGAGTATAAGCATACAGAGAAGTGACAGCCAACAAGTTCACCCTATTTGGTTTTTTTTTTTAATTTCATTGATTTTATAGACTTGTTCACCACTGGTTTTTCCATTAATTCTGCTTTTCAGAAGCTGGTTGTGAAGCACAGGCATAATGATAACATAACTGTGGAATGCTGTGACCATTGGTTGCACTGCTGTAACTTCGAACAGTTGGTAAACAAGCAGTTGTTAAGGAGGACTATATGTATTAATAGCAACATAATGAAGTATCATGTCCATACCTGGCTTTGTAAAAGTGCACATTTTTGCCATATTCTCCCTTTCTCCCCCCACCCCAAACTATTTCTGTCACATGGCTTTTAGAAGACCAACTAAGCCAACAATAATATAAATCTAAATCTAAATTATAATTATGCAGTCATACAGTCCTAAATTTATCCTGCTATTGGCTAAGATGTGAGGTAGCTCTCTGGTGTCTGTGCTGGTATATTTCTCCAAAAGAATGTCCACTTCAAGCACAAAAGTCTCCTATAATGCATTTTTCATTCACAAAGCTCTTTTGTTTCAAATCTACTAGTTATAGGGCTTAAAAAACAGAGAATTTCCCCTTATTATATGTAACTGTTATTGTGCTCAATCCAGTGTCTAACCAAATATATTAACCTGATTTTAACAAATAACATATAAAATTTGAAACTAGTGCATCACATATATTAACTTTCAGTATTTAGGGTATAAAGATATTCCCTGGAATACCATAGCAAGAGAAAACAGTCACCTACATCGCAGTATGACAAAGCTTGCTATGACACAGTATTGGGTTAGATCCAATATTATTTTATAAACCGAAGGAAATTGGCATTTGTAGATGGAGCCCCAGAAGAATCTACTAGGAAAGAACTAGACATATGTAATTTTCTTAACAGAAAGACTAAAGAAAAATAAAACGCTAATCAGTATGGAACATTAATTCTACACTGCACTGTAGTTCTAACATTTCACTAGTAGTGATCAGTCCTCTGGCCAAATCCCTTGTATGTTTTTATTTTGATACTTACAAATCTAGACGAGTTATCATTTCTTACAGTTTTGGCATTTCCAAAAGCTGGTAGGAAGAAAAAATAAAATTAAATATATGCACAATTTAACAGTAAAGCGGGGCAAATATTAAAAATACAGTTAAGATTGTACCAAATAAGTTGGATAATTCAAAATGAAGCAGTCACAATTTAAAAAAAAGTTTAATGTAAGTAGAAATAAAATAAGTAGGAATTTTACAGCTTGTGTAATAGTCCACGTACAGTATTTTATTATAATGAAATAGAATCTATTTAAGATATGGTGGCCAGTTCATTAATATATTGATAGTTAATAGTTTTCCATTAGTGTCTGTTTTTACTTAAGAAAGAACTGGATTTTGAATGCTCGGCTTAAAGGACCAAAGAAAATATGTGTGCAATGCACATGTAAGCAGAGATACAAAGAGAAATAAGGCATTCAGGTAGAAGGAAGAGCATTAACTGGTAGTGCATTATCTAGGTTCACACAGCCATAATGGTTTTGCATACAAATAGCTCAGGTTCAAAGTCCAATAATTCCAAGTGGGAATGGAAAAGGAACCTGTTTGAAAATCTGGAAAGCAGCCATCGATCAATGCAAAAACAATGCTGAAATAGACGGGCAAAACATCTGTACCTTTACATGCTTCATAAATGTCTCTACCTGTAGAATTGAGTTTTTGAGATATACAATTTCATGGATAACTCTTGATAAAGATGAAGGATAAATTCCAAATGGCATGTCGATCAATGTATAAACATTGTATGAACAAACAGTTAACTCCCAAATTATGCTACCACACCCAAACCATCATATTATGGAATTATGGGCTATAGTTTCCCTGCAAACCATAAAATAAGGAGAGGAATCATGAACAGAGTATATGATCATGTTTATTAATGTAACATTAAGGCACAGTTTGGTGTGAGGTCTGAACTCTACTGTTGTCTATTACCCTGACATAATTATAGTTCACAGGGTTTTAAAAAAATGGTCATATTAATCTTCCTTCAAAAGAACTGAGCCCCCAAGTGAACAAATTAGCATTATCATATTACAAACATATTCTAAGGAATTAATGTGTTAGGTTACTTTGTACTAATTACATTAAACATTCTTATATTACAAAGGGTATGCTGATTTTTTTTGGCTTCTGTACATAAGTGAACGTTCAAATCAACTGGATATTTGAAATGTTATTTCTGCTTCACTAAATTTGGGGTTTTGAGACTTCCCTGGATCAAAGCACTGATGCCAGAACGCAAAATGCATGCTGAAATAATCATTCTAAAAATTTAATAGAGTGCAATTCACAAGCAATAAATCATCTTCCAGTCTACAGGCTGCATATCATTAAGCATGAGGCTAAAACACTAGGACCATTTATATATGCATGCAGAATCAAATACAAATGGTCTATTATAAGAGTTTAGAGGCAAATTCTTTATTTTACCATAAGTTCATTGTTTCCCTATGTTCTTCTGCAGTAGCTGGAATGCAAAACTCAATCACTGGTAACTTAGGCAAGCAAATACACTGGACATTTTTGAACAATAATTTCATGCAGTGGCAAAAAAAAAAAAAGAACAATGGCATCTAAATAAAGTTATGACTAAAGCAAAAACTACTCCAACTTGTTCTTTAAAAAGATATATTTGTCAACTTTCACATGACAAATATTTGGAAAGAACGCATACACACACATATATAGTTCACGCACACACAAGATAAAGAACAATAGATATTATGACACCATTTATTTGTCAGACATGAAAATTCATGCAACTGATATGTTTTTTTACCATGAATATTTCAAATATGTTACAGTCTCTGCTTTGAAATAATAGCAAGCACAGAAGCAGTTTCCTACATACACTTTTAATTTCGTCTCTGTACAATTTGATGTGGCATTGGTGGACATGCCTTGGTATACCCGTGTAATACCTCTACTTTGTGAGCTGACCTAGCTTCCAGTCTGCTTCTGGGTGTAATTCAAGTTGTTGGCTGCCACCTATAAAGCCCTACATGCCAAAGGGCTTGTGTCATGCCCCTGGTGCAAACTTACTCTGAGGGAGAGGAGGAACAGCCAACAGGGAGTGGGAGTGTGGCTCTGGAGGTTGTGGAGGAGGCTGGGGAAGGGCAAAGGCTGGTTGAGCAGTCAGAGGAGGACCCAGGCCCATCCCCTATCCATCCTAGGACATGCAGGGAGGAGAGGATAAGGGAGAGACATGGTCTACTCGGGAGGAGAGGGCCTTGATCCTCTTCATGGGTTGCAGGTGTGACAACTGCATAAGAGTTTGGACCTGCGTACTGGCAAACGTTGGAAACAAAGCGTGTTTTATTTTGGTCTGAAGTTATCTTGGTTGGCGTCCTTCCAACAGACTGGCCTTGTTATCTCCTTGAATTTGGTAAATACTTCTCCTGTTCCGTTGTGGAAATTTTGTCATTGTAGTTTGTTTGGTTTTTTATTTTATTTATTTTTATTTTTTATTATTATCTGCTCATTAAATTCAGATTGCATTGCTTTCTTTTGAAGACTATTTTTTAGTACGTTTTATCTCCAACTGAGTATTACTGAACAGTGGGGCCAAGTTTGGAGGCATTAAAGGACATTTATTTACGTTTTGGATTTTGTTACATTTGTGTTACACTCTGGGTCATCATAGCTTGGATAACTGAAGGACTGACATAGCATCTGCCAGGCTAGTTTGAATGGCCAAGGTTGGTGTGTTCTGGGTTCCTTCAATTAATCAATGGCATCTACTGAAACCCTGGAAGTGTTCCTACCCTCTAGAACCCTGGAAGTGTTCCTACCCTCAAGAGCTTCCTCTTGAGATACAAATGCCCCCCCAAAAGCCTGTTATTTCAAAGGAGTTCGAAGATGTGGTGCTTTGCCCAGGCCTCTGACAAGGATGGCTGGTACCCCCTTTCTCCCTTTTTCATGTTCCTATATGGGTTTGTATTTTTTCCCCCTCATTTTTGTTCTTTTGTCTTGTGCTGTTCTTGCATTGTCCTTTGTTTTCAAACATTTTTAACTTGGAAGTCAGGAAGCATATATATTTAATAATTAATTATTACTATGTGTAACTTGGTGCCTTTCTGATTTAAAAATTAAAATTACCTAAACTACAGCTAGACAACAGATAACAGTATTCTATAGCTACCAAACAATTGACTTGCCTGGCCACTTCTTTCCGCTTCTTTCTTCTGCTTTTGGCTACACGCAAGGAAAGCAGCAAAAGTCTTTCTTTCTCTCCCCCCAAACTCCGTCAGAAATGAGTCTTTGGGACCCTGCAAGGCCTCCTATTCCAAGAGGCTGAGCCAGCAAAGACTCATTTCTGGCAGAGTTTGGGGGGAGAGAAAGAAAGACTTCTGCTGCTTCTGCTGCTTTCCTTGCATGAAGCCAAAAAGATCCCAAATAAAGAATGATCGATCAGTAAGAAAACGGGGTGGGGAATTTTCCTGCACACTTTTTTGGGGATTTCCCCCCCCCAAAAAAAAGTCTTCAGGAAAACCCACCACCCCTTTTTCCTACTGATCGCAGAATACCCCCCCCCTCTCTCTTTCCCCCTCCCTCTGAGAACGGAGCTTTCTCCTTGGAGGATATGTGTGTGTGTGAGGGACCTGTGTGTGTGAGAGAGAGGGGGGGGGGAGAACATCACCACCAGCCCTCCGAGGTTAGGTCAGATCTCTCTCTCTCTCTCTCCCTCCCTCTCTCTCTCTTTCTCACAATCAGCAAGCCACCATCAGTCAAAATTCATATTAGTGGTCTGTGGGATTTAAAATTATGTGTTTGGTAGTCCCTGGTGACTGCTGATTTATGGTATTTTTATGTACCATTGTTTGTATTTATTGTAATCAATTTTGGATGAATCTGATCCCAAAAGACAGGACATACATACCTCCATACATACATATAAACATACATACATACATACATACATACATACATGGCAACATGCCTGTTCAGACTTCACTTAAGTTCAAATGTAGCAGTTTAATAAGACATATAATGTGCAAACATGGCATATGTATTACTTTGCAATTTATTGTTTGCAGATGTCTTTCCATTCCTAACAGCATTATATTCTAATGGCATTATATTTCCAAAAGGGTAGCAAAATATTCTTTAAGAATGTTATTTGAATACTGCTTTGCATGTTTAAAAAGAAGAATGCAAAATCACAGCAGAAATTCAGGCTAGGACAAAATATGACCAACTATGAATCAGAGAAGGATAGAATGCAAACAAGAATGTAGGAGTTTAAAATAGTTATAAGGAAATATGTCCCTATTGTGAATGCTTATCGAACCTTAAAATTTTTGTTGTATATTCAAGAATTATTAATAATCGTCAACAAATATCCAACAGTGTTAGATACTAGCCTCTTACCTTCAAGTACTGGATTAGATTGTAAAAGTTGTTCTTTTACTTGATTAACTTCTGTTCCTTTGCCACAAACTGCTGCCACATAAGACATGACAAGCTTGCTGGCTTCTGTAAATTATAAAAGAGAGAGAAAAATAGTTATATTCTACATGAAATAATTTATAGTACAAATGTCTGAATGAATTACTTAGATATATAGTAATGTACTTCTCACATTCATCCTTGTTTTCTGCATTTATCTTTGTTTATTTATTATTTTGGTAATATTCTGTACCTTTATTAGAGTCACCATGAAGCAAGACATCTATGAATTATTTATCTTGTTTAATATATTTACATCCTGACGTTTTAGTCAGGAACTCAAGGTTGCATAAATAGCATATATTTTTCCTGACATTAGGTTGGGCTAACAGAGAATGACTGGCCCAAAGTCCCCCAATGAGCTTTTATGGCTGAAGGTCATAACAGAATTCTAACGGAAGCATTTGATAAAAGAGAAAATAGGGAATATGTCTTCATGCCATCTAGTAAGGATTACCTTAATACTCCATTAATGGAACACTATAGCCTTGAAATCAGTTGGATGCCCATCAGTAAATGTAATATAACAGCAATCTGAAGCATTCAAGAACATCATTAATTTTAAGTTTTGATTCTACATCCACTTTTGCTGTCTTTTAGTGAGTTACTAAACCCATATCAAAATTTAGTTAGACTGCTGGACCATATTGGGAATTATCTATCTTTAAAGAATTAATCTGGTATAATGGTTAAGGCACTGGAATAGAAATCAGGAGACTGTGAGTTCTAGTTCTGTCTTAGGGACAAAGTCAGCTGGGTGCAGTTGGGCCAGACACTCTCTCAGCCCTAGGAAGAAGGTGGCAATCACAAACCATTTCCAACTATCTTTGCCAAGAAACTCTTATGGACTAGTCCAGACAGTCCAGGAATCAAAACTGACTCAAAGGCAGGCAGGGGAAAGCCTTCAAAGAGAATCTTTCTGCTCTGCAATCTTCAACCATTTGAAGAATGTGCTTGGAGAAGCAAAGCCTCCTTAAGGCCACATTCCTCTCCTATCAGGAAGAGCTCACTGTGTCCTTATAGCTGAGAAGGTCATTTAGATGGCATCTGAGGTAACTCCTGTTGTTTCTCCCTTCTTTTTCCTGATTTATTGCTCCCTTAGATTTGGTTTGCTAGATTTTATTGCTATTTAATTATATTGTTATATGTGTGTGTGTGTATGTATATGTATATGTACTGTATATGTACCATATCTCCTCAAGCTTATTTGCCTTATGAATCCTGCTAGTTGAAATGATAGACTGACAGAATTTGAATAAAAATATACTTCTGGGGACAATGGTGGACCGAAGACAGCTTCATGAAAAGAGGAGCTGATACTTGCAATTGTGACCATCATTGGAAGCCCACAAGTAGATGTCTCCTTTAACTCCCTCTGGGTAAAGAGAGGATGTGAGGTCACCCATACTGTTCTTCTTAAGGTTGTTTCTTACAAAGAGATTGCAAGACGTATTTGTAAATTGCAGGCCAGAATTGAGAGATGAAGAAATTTGCCATAATTGTTCCAGCCACAAAAAAGAACCTTTCAAAGGATACTAAACTCATGTACTTCCCTGCTAATCATCTGTAGAAAGTGCCTATAAAGTAAACTACTTCAAAATAATCAGGCAACTTCAAAGTGACGAGTGTTATAATGGATAAGTGTTTTCAATCTTTAAATATAAAAAAATGAAGATCTATCTTTATAATCTTTAAGAATTTAAAATAAACAGCAAAAAAGCAAGGCAAGGTTTGCCTATAGAAAGCTTTAAATGGATTAAGTGCTCATAAATAGGGGAAATATTAGATTTTGAGCATTAAAACTTTGAAATTAATCTTAAAGAATAAATTCATTTTTGTGGGGAGGAAAAACTGTTTTTGATATTGGAGACATAACAAGACAAGTAACTTATAATAGAATTCAAAGGTATCTTTGAGGAACTGCATCAAGAACAGCACTAGGTTTTTTTAACCAATTGTTATGTATGTTGTATGTTCTTGGGAACAGTCTGTTATCAGAAGAAGATATTACAGAAAAAGATATGCAACAAAATCCATCCAAGAACAATCTGAATGAGACTTTCTGAATAAGAATTTGTCATAAGATATTTTTTAAAAATGGATGAACCTTCAGCAATTAAAAAGGAAATGATGATGCCAGAGAACAATTTGAATGACTGCTTTTTGTTTTACAAAATTACAAAAGAGGCTGTTTAAAGTATGGAAGAAATTATTAAGTGGATTAGCAAATTAGAGAAAAAATATTCTGTAAAAGAAAAAGAAAAAAGGAATACAAGATCCAGGGTGAAAATGGGACATGTTGTCATTTTGCCTGATTCTTTTTGGGTGCGAACTGGGAAAATACGAACTGGGAAAAGGCGGCATATTGGATTTGCTTACAATTTAATATGGAGTTTAAACATCCTCCTTACAATTATTTTATTTATCCTAATTGGATAGCATTTAAATAGACTCTGTATCTGTCGTTATATTTATAGTAACAAAGTTTTGAGAATTTGTTTTCTTTAAAAGAGAAATTATCCCTTACATTGTAGTCTTTTGTTTATATTAGGAGAATGGGATTATTTTACATTTGCTAAATGTGAATTTGTTTAGAGTTTCAATATGGAATGTTTATTTGAATGGGACATATTATTTGGGGCCATTTTCTTTGGAATTGTTGGTATTTGGTATGGAAAAATGTTGTATATTGGAGTTTGTCTTTTTTAAGGAAAATATTATTATGTTATATTTTGTTTTTTGTTTACCCTACAATATTAAGACCATGCCTTTTAAATGTGGTTTTGCTTACAGCTAAGAATTAAATGTGGAATGTTGAGTTTAACTTGGTTAACTAAGATTAGTATTTCAGAGTTCTGATTGGACCTTTTGCTGATAATTGGATTGGAGAAGGGATTACAGACATTATTCTACTAACAAACTTTCAAGTTGCAAAGTTTTGCCAATAAGAAGAAACCTGTTTGCACCTGGAAGTTGGGGTCGTGGACAGGTTTATTTGAATTGGCAAAATACATTTACGGAGCACCATACCCCTGGGACATTCTGCACTGGCGCAACACACTCCAGACAACCGGCAGTGTCATAGCAAAACAGGTCCAGTGAGCACACACAAAAACTGGTAGTCCTCGATTTATAACAATTATAGCTTATGACTTACAACCATTTGTTTAGTCACTGTTCGAAGTTACAATGGCACTGGGAAAAAAAATGACTTATGACTATTATTGACTTATGACTTATGCAGTATCCCCCATGGTCACATGATCAAAATTCAGTCTTTTGGCAACTGACTCATATTTATGATGGTTGCAATGTCATATGATCATATTTTGTGACCTTCTGACAAGCAAAGTCAAAGGGGAAGCCAGATTCCCTTAACCACCATGTTACTAACTTAATTGCAGTGATTCACTTAACAACTGTGGCAAGAAAGATTAAACTGTGGCAAAAAGTCATAAAATGGGGCAAAACTCATTTAACAACTGTCTCACTTGGCAACAGAAATTTTGGGCTCAATTGTGGTTGTAAGTCAAAGACTATCTGCGTAGAGTTTAGGTACCCAGTTTATCCTTTTGTACTCATTTTGACCTTAGGACTAGTAAAGCTGGAGACATAGAATTCCAAGAAGAATGTAAGGTTCACTCCACTGTCTCTTTCTCTAGAATCCTTATAGCATACAGCCTTTTTTGTGCTGACTTTCTTTTGCCTGGTCTATTTTTCGTATGCTATCAAATATTTTCACAACTTTGTCAGTTCCAACGTTTTTATGTTTCCTTAACCATGAACCTTGATGTCTCACATTACTGTCAATATTTCATCTTTCTAGTTCCAACCTACGCTGAAAAAAAAATGCTCCACTATCTTTTGCGAAACAGACCTATGAGCTGAGTAATAATGAATTCTCCTATCTGGGACTGTGGAAGATGTCACCGTAATAATATGGCTAGTCACAAGATTGGATTGAAAAAAGAGGATGCATGTTAATATCTTTATCACTGGTAAATGATCTAATAATAGATATATTACCTGTTTTTCCAGCTCCACTCTCTCCAGTTATAAGTATACACTGGTCCTTATCCTGGTCTCTCAATGATCGATATGCTTCATCAGACAGGGCAAAACTATGGAATAAAGTACAACATATTAAGATATCTAGGTCACATCCAGTGTTACTCAAGAAGCACCAAAATGTTTAAACACTCCACTGACAAGTTAATATAAACCTGTACAAATTACAGTGGAACTTTTGGCTGTTACAAAGGAATGCTACCAGCTGCCTGTATTCTTTTCTTACAGATTGCTCATAAACACCTGGAAATGAAACTGTAATTTCTGTACTCTAACTAACTTATTTACTTCATACATGCAATGGAGAAGTTGGCTATTGGCTCATATTAAAATGATTTTAAGAAATGATGGGAGAGTGGTCTAAAAAATCGAAACATATCATATTACCTTTTTACAGAAAATTATAGCTATCAATCTATTCTCCCTGAAATCCATTTCTCTCATTCAACAGGAAAAATTATGATGAGATAGGATATACAAACACCATTCATACCAACCAGATCTAGGATGTGAAATGTCAGCCATTGGTATTTTTCATCATCAGTTCCAAAAATGGAATAGTACAATTCTAGAAACTCAAATTTGGAAGCTAAAATATTGTGCAATAAGACCTAATGTTGTACAGTACAGTATATTATGGTTGCAGCTTTAGCAAGTCATCAATACTATTCCTAGACTTCACTTACCTCATCATTAACATATGCTTCAGTTCTAGAACTCATATGGAATTATACACTAACATTTAAATCTAAAATATTTTAAGTAGCAACATTTATTTATTTAAATTCATTGGTTGCCTAACTTCAATAAGATATTAACTGGTATGTTTCAGTGCTATATTGAGATTACTTGTATTAATTGTCTGAGATATTGTCTAACATGCTTGGGGTGTTGAAACTCTATAGTACTATAGAGTACTATAACATGAAAGTAATTGTATATCTGGAACATCATCTCCCCAAAGATTAGACTGGCCCCCACTCTTTTGGAAGGCCCTGAAGATGTGGTTCTGTCAATGGGCGTGGGGAACCCAGAGCACGATGGAGCCCATTAAATGGCTACCGTGTTTCTCACAAAATAAGGCCGCCCCCCCCTTTTTTTTGAGCCCCGAAAAAATGGCTAGGCTGTCTGTTTGGGGTGACTTAATTTCCTCCCCCACCTAGAGCGGCCCATACGCACATACCTCTCCACGAGGCCATTTCTATCGGCCAACAAAAGCTCCCCAAAGGCAGAGTCCCCAGCCGCTTCGGGGCAAGGCGTGGCTGCCCATGTCCCCTCGCCATTAGGCAGTGTCTTTCGGGTGATGGAAGCACCCCAAGGGCAGTCACCAGCCACTTCGATCGGCCGGTAGAAGCGGCCTTGGGGCGAGCGCACACGCACACTCCCCTTACCGCAAGACCGTTTCTATTGGCCGACGAAAGTTCCCCGAAGGCAGTGTGTGTGTGCACTCGCCCTGAGGCCGCTTCTACCGGCCGATCGAAGTGGCTGGTGACTGCCCTTGGGGAGCTTCCATCGCCTGAAAGACACTGCCTAATGGTGAGGGGACAGGGGCAGCCATGCCTTACCCCGAAGCGGCTGGGGACTCTGCCTTCAAGGGAGCTTTCATCGGCCGATAGAAGCGGCCTCGCGGCGAGGGGGAGTATGTGTGTGCGCTCGCCCCGAGGCTTCTTCTACTGGCCAATCGAAGTGGCTGGTGACTGCCCTTGGGGAGCTTCCATCGCCCGAAAGACACTGCCTAATGGCGAGGGGACACGGGCAGCCATGCCTCACCCTGAAGCAGCTGGGGACTCTGCCTTCGGGGAGCTTCTATCGGCTGATGTTCTATCGGTAGATCGGGGTATTCTAGCCTAGGCTACCTGCAGGGCACTCCTAAAGGCAAGTTTTCTCCTCACCCCCCCACCCTTCCACCCATTTCTCTTCACCTCGTGTAGTTGTAATGAACGATGTGAGAAATGATGGGGAAACACATGGATTAAATAGGCCTAAATTTTGGGGGTGGGGCTTAATTTCACCTCATGCCTAGAAATCATGCTGGCCCTTCCTATTGGTGGAGGCTGTATTGTTGGAGAAACAACAGTAGTATGAATGTGTGTTGTTGCCGGGGGTGAGTGTACTATTTCTTATTTTTCTTTTTATTCTTTTTATTTCTTTTATATGGTATTTTTATATCCCTGTAAGCCACCTTGAGTCACCCTGTATGAGTATGGTGGCAATATAAATTTTCTAAATAAATAAATATGACAGGCATAAGAAGCCAAGTTCCAGAGTAGAGTTAAAGTACTAAGAGTTTATTTTGTGCTACCTATACACAAGAATCTGGTCTACTAATGGTCAAGGCAAATTCACAGGGGACTGGACTTAGATCTCTTGTGGGAACGAAGCGATTCCAAACTGCTGAAACATTTGACCCTGCCCTCGGACTCAGTCTGGTCTCCTACAATATGCATTTTATATCCATAAGCATGAAACCTTCACATTTGAATAACAAATTCTTCAAATAAAGGAATAATTTTAAACATTATACATCACAATAGGGTGAGTAAAATTATAATCTAACAAAGTAAGAGACATAAACTACAGTTGAAAATTAAGCCAAGATAGTAAGAAATGATATTTTAAAATTTCTTCATGTATTTTTCACCCTTTGAAATACCATGAACCCTAATTCATGGCACATAGAACAACCTTTAACATCTCTCATCCTCAACCAGAAGAATTTCCAAAAAATTATATTTACATTAAGGATGTAAATATATGGGATGGGGGAAAGTTCTACCGCCAAAAAAATATTATACAATGTGCAAGTAAGTATAAATGCTGAAGTTCAAACTATTCCATTTTACAAAAAAAATCAAAACCACATTTAAAGGGAGTAAAACAGTTAATGGTTAAAGAAATTATATCTTTCCTTACTGTCAGCAGCCTGTTATAGTATATAGTGATCTGAACAACTAGCAACAAAAACCACCGGTATTTTTGAATGGCATTGTTTATTTGAGAAACTCCTTGGATACAAATTATGCTAAACTTTCTTTACCAATATTCATTTTTAGGCTGACTAGAAGCAACATTTAGTTCATATCTATGAACTGTGCATCAAATTTACTGGTTCTATATGGAGACCTGTGTATTTTCACCTTGACAAGCCTAACTTGACTAACCCTGCAGACCTGCACTGAAATCATTTACAGATTTTGATTTTCATCCTGCAGAGTATGCAACCACTCAAGTTAATTGCACTTACCAACTCCATTAACATAAATTAAGATATTTAATTAGTTCAACACTCTAGTGGAGCAAAAACAAATCTTTGATAAGTTCAAATCTCTCTTTCAGTTTATATCTAACATTTAGAAGCAGTTCTTATCTCTCTTTTTCTCATTTTCTGACATCACTACCACAAGTCTATTATAAGAATAGTATCTTGGGTTCTGTGGAAATGAAGTGCAATAAATTTAATTTACTGCTGTGGTAATTTTACTTCACCATAAATTTTGCCATAATCAAATCAGTTCATTATAGACCTGAGGCTAGATTAAACTTTGCCATAAATTTCAATAGTTTCAAACTGAATTTATTCCAAGAAATAAATTTTATTTAATTTTTAAATCCAAGGTACATGCATTTATTTATTTATTTCCTACCTTTATTATTTTTATAAATAATTTAAGGCAGTGAACATATCCAACACACCTTCCTTCTCCTATTTTCCCCACAACAACATTCTTCTAAGATGAACTGAGTTGGGAAAGAGTGACTTGCCCAAGATCACCCAACTGGCCTTTACAGCCAAGGTGGGACTAGAACAATGGACAACTTCATCAGGCACTGTCCTTAAGAATCCTGGACTAGAATTTGAGCTAATAAAATTTAATTCTACAGGTTTCTTCCCCAATCCCCTACCTGTGGGAAAGGCTATATCAAAGTTGGCCTACGAATGGGAATTATTCCATGGTAGAAAGAGGGATAATGGTTTCTAAAGGGACAACATTCTAAGAATTTCTAATGATCAGCAAATGTGAGTATTCATCTCTAAGTATTAAATGGCTCTATTAGAGTAACCTTATTGTAAAAGAATCGTCTGAGTTTGTCACTAGCTTCAAAACAACACCATTTACCACCACTTTCATCCCTTTACTACCCACATAGTCCAAAGCCACTCTCACTAATACAAGTATCAATAATGAAAAAGTGTCAAATGATATTTTAAATTTCATATGATATATGAAAGACTCAAGTGTCTAAAGAGACGTGACATTTATACAAATAAGTCCCTGAACAATGATCTAAAAACAGTAATGGTGGGGAATCATTTTAGTTTGTTTTTTAATGGAGTTTCTTCATGGAGCCAACTCAGAATGTCAACACTTCTCTTTAAAATTTATAGATGACTTTAACTATGCAAATACATTTCAACAGTATCCAACTGCCTTTTCTGTTGTAATTCACTGGACTCTTAGAAAAAAACTATTCCAGAAGCAAAGGGAAATCTTAGTTTGAAATCTAATGAAGATCAAAAAATTGCAATGAAAAACCCAAAATAATACAATAGACTCCAATGCAAGAAAGTATTTTGCAGGCATGCACAAAGCTTTTAGGGTTCTTTCCCCTAATTTATTGCAACTGTTTGGATTAAATGACAAATCTCAAGAATATTATCTGTACTTTCAACCATTGAGAAGCATATAGAAAGGAGTATATAGTGAATTTTCCAGGCATAATCACCACTACAGGAAAGACTGAAAAGAAATACTTACATTTACTTAAGATGAAACACCAAGAATTTGAGTAGCTCTAGTTCAGGTGTCAAAGTCACATCATCACATTGGAGTCATGTGACATATCGGGACTTTTTTCCCCTTCACTAAACTGGGCGTGGGCGTGGCCAGCATGTGACGCATCTGTCCCGTGGGCTGTGAGTTTGACAGCCTTGCTCTCGTCCATACAAACTTTCCCCCCAAAATTGGAGTCATCTATAGACAGAGCACTAATGCTACCTCAACTGCAAACTACTGGAGGCAGCCACAACCATCTTCTCCAGTCTGGAGTTGATGAAGAGATGTGAGGGGAGAATGTTGGAGCACAAACAGTAGAGAAAGTGTATACTGAACAAGAAAATCCAGAATTGTAAGATTCTAATTTGGATCTAGCAAGAGGTTTTACTTATTTAAATTTCCAAATACTTATTGGACATTGGACAAAACACCCATTGGAAAAAAGTGTCCCTTCCAAAACAGTTATTAAATACTACACTGGTCCAGGTTTTGGGCTGGCACTGCAGCCCACTGTCAACCGCAGAAGCTCACTGGGTCATTTTAGTCTGTTACTTTTCTTAGACCTCTACCCCACAGGATTGTTTTTGTGGGAAAAACAAGAGGAAGGAACACTGTAAATCCTGCTTTGAAGGCAAGGCTGAATATAAGGCTAGGAAGCATACAAATAAAAATAGGCAATTAAGTGCAGAGTAACAAACAAACACAACCACTAAAACCAAACATAAAATTCTAAATCAATCATGCATGAAAATTAAGAACCCACTAACTGTCCTAGGCCATTTGCCTAATGCCAATTACTGAAAATACATGTCTTCAGAGTCCTTCCATAGGAGTTCAAAGATAAGGAATGGCATAGCCTAGTGGTGGCTAACTTTTTTGGGCTTCTGTGCCAAAAATTGCATGTGCACCAGCACGCACACACTCACATGCCGGCACTCAGATTGCAATGCGTGGACCCCCTCCCGACACCCCCTGCACATGTGTGCGCAATCCTCCTCCACCATCACCACCCCCTTACCTGCACTGTGCCTCACATCTGATTTTTTTTCCTCCGGTTGGTTTGAGGCCTTTTTCAGCCTCCCAGAGGCTTGAAAAAAGCCTCTGCAAGGCTTTTCAGGACAAATTATAGGCCCGTTTCATCACTTCCGGTATTACAGGAAGTGACGAAATGGGCCTATAATTTGGCCCAAAAAAGCCTTGCAGAGGTTTTTTCCAAGCCTCTGGGAGGCCGAAAAAGGCCTCAAACCAACCGGGGAAAAAATCACCTGTGAGGCACGTGCATGCGCAATGAGGTAAGTTTGCCTGCGGCTCACATGCAAGCACAAGTGGCTCTGCGTGACACGCATACCATCAGTTCACCATCAAGGGCATAGCCCATCTATAAGTGAATTCCATTCAAATGGTATTGCCAAGCAAAGAAAAAAACTTTGTTTTCCATGGCTGCCAATTTTATTGATTTTAGAAACTGATAAGTAAGAAGCGCCTCAGGGGTCAGATTAACACATTGGATTAATTATAATGGAGTGCAAATAATCCCCCCTTTTACTTCTTATATTTCTTTGGGATTTTTTTATTCATGTGAATTAAGATGACCATGCATAGTGTGGATATGTTAATTTCTGTTCAATTAGCTGCATCCTGCAGCACCATATACCATTAGGCCCAAATAGTCACAGAGTGTGTAAAATTTAGGACAAAGTGGCCAACAATGATGAAAGGCCAAACCTTAATCCATCATTGTTCTACCAGCCAAGATCATGAAATTCTTCAACAATGCTGTCATTTGAAACAGTCTTTGATTCTTACATCTGAATCAGATATGGCAAGTATCCTTCAGACTTCCATGACTGACTTCTTTTGATGTACACAATAAATGAAATTTACATGTCTTTGGCAAATCTTCTGAATTTTACAGAGCCAATTTATACAGAACTTTTCTTTCTGCCATCCTAGCCCAAAAGCATACCTGATTAGCATTCCAAATTCTACAAAAGGAAAGTTCCATGCCAGAGTACAACTACATGCAACACACACACATCAACACTGATTCATATCTATTAACATTAGCAGCTCATAGCCAGAATACATGTATAGACCTTTTATTTATTTCCACATCAAGACCACTGTACCCTAAATACATCTTTGTCCTCCTTTGCTTAATTGAATCCTAGCTTTTCAAAAAAAGATCTTAAATACCTTCATGTAAATGTTTAATTCATATTAACCACTTAGCCATACTCTATCCCGCAGACTCACCATTCCATCCCCTCCAGCTCTGACACTATTATTTTGAATTTGAAAAGTTAAAGAGAATATAACGAAGTATCATTACCATTTAATTTCCTTTATGACAAGCTTCTGCTCTTAGCATGTTTGAAGGGTTAGGGTTAGGGTTAACCTTTGAAGGACAATATATTTAATGAAAACTCTTAATTTATAGATCAATTAGCTTAATGTTATTTGGGATTAAAATGGTAGAAAGTATAGTTAAAGGGGAAAAAAACCAAGCAAATAGAAGAATAAATTTAGCTGAAAAGGAAGCAGTTACATGGCTCTGCAAGGATACACTATTTCAATAACTTTCTAGACTTGAAAGTCCTAACAAGCACATAAATGGGACTTCGCCAAAAGTAGTGTACAGTAGGCTTCCCAAAAACTTATCCTGTGTAAATTCAATAGCTATGGTATAAAAAGAAATATGCTTTATGAACTGGGGAAGACACAAGGGAGAGATATATAATTTTCATTCAGAAAAATATTCATATACTCTAAGTGAGATGCCCTCAGAGACCAGAGCTGCAATCTGTAGAGTGTAAAAAGGAGAATCCAAAAGTGATGTTTAGTAAAGTATGTCAGTATGAATGATGCACCTCTCCTTGAAGCATTAAAGCAACCATGTCTTTTGGAACACCTCTGCTGATTTGAAAGCTAACCCCAATTGCACATATTTATAACACATAAAGCAGCTTGAACACAAACGTAGGCATAAATGGCTAGAGGCAGTGTTCAAAGTAGCTTCATGAGCTTTCTACAGGATGCAATTATTTTAATGCTCCAAAGAGATTGCTTCACTCGTATTAATAGAATCACAGAATAATAGCAATAACACTTAGACTTATATAACTCTTCACAGTGCTTTACAGCCCTCCCCAAGTTGTTTACAAAGTCAGCATATTGCCCCAACAATCTATTCTAGATCCTTATTTACCAACCTCAGAAGGATGGAAGGCTGAATCAACCTTCAGCTGGTCAAGATCGAACTCACTGAATTCTAATCACTGCATCACCATGGCTCTAATAGGGTTGGAAGCAACCTTATCTTTATCTTATATATTTGGTATTTTCTAGCCACTAAACAAATTACAACAGGGGATGAAAAAATATATAGTTTACTGTCTCTGACTTGGAATGGATAATATTTGCATTCAATAGCTTTTCATTTTAGTCATTCCTTCATTCATTTCAAAATACTTTACCCATATTTCCCCAGATCCAACAATATGCAACTCAGGCCATCCCAACGAGAGCCCCCTGCCCACCTGTATATGCCATCTTCCTTCTACTTGTGGTCAGCATTTTTTCTTCCTCAAACCTGGCATACAATTCTCCATTTCAATCCTCCATGCTCACTTTACCATTCAAATGCTAGAGATCTATTTGTTCCTTCCATTTTCTCAGTAAACTGATTATTCCCATCTCTGACTTTGACCTTAATGCTCATTTCTCACTTAACAAAGAAGTGTTCCTTTTCTTTCCAGAGGCATTTCACTTTCTACTGCTATGCAATGCTATTTACCATTGAAGACATATTAACTCATCCTATATACATGAACACTGAATGTGTGAACCAAATCCAAAAGTAATCAAATTCAGAGTAGATCCTGTCACATGTCCAGTGCTAATGACATGTTGGGATAGCCCTATGATCTTATGGCAACTGTATCAATATATAATCTCCTTCATATTGTTAGCATTTATAGCTATAAACCTCAACAGCATGCCAGTCTTGTGAGCAACTATATAATTACAGAACCAACTGAATATTTTGAATTTCTCTTATTTAAGACATTCAAACATGTGTTTCAAATTTTGTTAAGATTTCAGCAAGACTATCCACAGCAATTTTTTCAAAATGAAATAATCAGCTTGTTGCAAAGTTATCACATAAAAGACAAACCTATCAGGTATTTTTTCCATATCAAATCCTACCCCCCTCCAATAATATGAGGTTTTTAAATCACTCAACATTAAACAATCATATTTTCTTTGCAAAATTTTATTTTAAAATTTCAAATATTCAATCAATTTTTACTTGTCATCCCTATTCCTCTTTTCAAAAGCTGTGTGGCTCCTAGAAAATAGATATTCATAATTCCAATTTACCATACTATAGAAAGGAATGAAATTAATATGGCAAAGGTTTGAGCCAATATCATTAAAGCATTAACCCATATTATTCAGTTTTTAAAAATCTAATCTCTTTAACTACTTATCTTCGTTATGATTTCAAATTTTAAATATTTTGAAATCATTTTCCTTCAGCAAAATATGGTTGTCCTGTTTTGCTTAATTCAGATGAAGTTAATTAAAAACCTTTCTTTTAAAATGACCTTCAGAAACAGCATTTTGTCTGTTTTTGAATTTTATTCTACAAAAATGAACGAACTCTAGGAAAGAAAAAAACATTGCCTTTTATCATCTTAATATTTGTTTTTTTAAAGTTAACTATCCAAGGGAGCTAAATACACTGGTTAAGGTATAGTGGATAAGTGGTTACGGTGCCAGGTTAGAAACTGGGAGTCAGAATTCCAGTCCCACCTCAGGGCCAACTGGGTGATTTAGGGCCAGTCATTCTCTCTCAGCCCTAGGAAGATGACAGTGGCAAACCATAGTCAAGAAAACTATAGGAACTACTCCAGGCAGTCACCAGGAGCCAACAATTACGCAAAGGCATAAGACCATTAGTAAATGTCTCAAGATGGTTTAAACTAAATCTTAACATTGTAAAATAGCCATCAATCAAATAGCTACCTTTCCATAGCATAGACTTAATACCACGTGTTAATCTATAATGTGGTTTGTTTTAGCCACAATATAATACACAAATACAGAATGGCTCAAACAATTTCTGGTTTTAGGACAATTATAGTTTGACACCTGCAGTTAGCTTAATGACTGCTACTATAATTGAATGTGATGTGTATGGAGCGGCTTGGCTCATTTTTGCTGTCTTGGTTTATTCATTATTTGTGAATGTATCTGTATTCTGCCCAAACCTCTAACAAGAAAGAATAGTTAAGAAAGGAAGGGAAAATGAGCCCAGGAATTAGCAATGAGTAACAAATCATATGGGAAACTGACTTTAATTTGTTTCTGATCTGAATATGTGAAAACAGCAATTGTTTAAACAGCCCATTAGTTTTAACTGGAGGACGTAAAGATATCAAAATCAAAAGCACTACTTAAAATATATTCCCCCAATATAAATCCAATTGCTAATTCATGAAGTATACCATCTAGCCAGATCAAAGAAAGGAAGCAGATAATTGTCATAATTTTTCACAGACAAGAAGATTATAATCTGAAACTGAAATACGTTGCCACACGTGCTTAAAAGGGTGTGTCACATACACAATTTTCTGTTTAATAAACTAAAATTTACATCAAAGCTCCAGTGCCTCTTTCAATCTAAAGTTTACATTCTGTAGATTAAAAAAATAGGATTGTTGTTTTAGCCTTTCAGAGGACTTTTTTTGCTAGAACTGTCTCCAAATATAACCTTTCCCCCAACTCCCCCCACACCTTATGGAGTCTCTTCATTAAGCAACCAATTGTGTGATCTATTCTGGCTGCTCACCCATAGCATGTGGCACCCTCTTTCGTGTTCAATGCCCTCACCATCTGGAACTGTTAGCGGCTCTAAGCCTAATTGACTCATATCTCTTTACAAATCCCACATTAATTAATGTGCATGCTTATAATACTAAAAGACCAACTTTTATTCCTGAAAATTAGGAGGAACAGAATCAAATATCGTAATTACTTTACTCTTTCTGCCTACCCTATCTCATAAAAGAGATTTACATTTTGTGCATATACCGCAAAAATAAGGTTTCTTTTTGCTTTTGTAGTAATTTAGTAATTTTCAACCACAATCTTCAATATCTGGAAATATGTCCTTATTAATCAACAGTATATTTTTTAAATGAGGAAAAAGAGATTTCTTCCTTTTTAAAAGATGTGGAGACAGGAATAGATTAAAAAAAGAATGGAATTTAAATATTTGAGGCTCCAAAATATAACTATCTGGTTTTTTTAAAAAAATAAAAACCTTAAAAACATATAAATAGAATAGGAGAGTAACACTGACATTTACTGTATTAGCTAACTATTTTACAATTACCAGTATGTATTTCTGGTTGATGAACTAGAAACTGCTCTAAAAATTTAAGATTTTTTAAAAATCCTCAAAACTCAGTTACAAAGTTATAAAATAAAACTGTAACATAACATGTTTTACATGCTGTCTTTTCTCCTAAAATAAGTATTACTGGGTTAAGTATGTCAAGGGTGCCTCTTAAAGATCTATATCCACAAAGTCAAATGTTAAAAACTGAAATGGACTAAGCAGTATAGATAGGGGGAAAAATAAAAAATAAATATCAAATAATTGAAAAGTACAAATCAGCATAGTAATAGAGCACAGGTGTTGCATAAAAGATCCTACATAATTACTTCTAATTTAGAATTGTTATGCAAGGTCATTCTTTTCATAAGCTTCTATTGCCTCTGCGAAAGTGAAGGAGAGGTGCCCATCTCCAGCATAAATGAAGATTAGCTTTCTCCATCACTTTGCTGACTATTTTCTCCCATAATGCTTCTATTCAATTCAATCTGCTCACTATTTCTGTACAGAATAAATCTCAAGTTGTAAAAGCACAAAGGGTAGTAGCAGCCACAAAGTCAGATCACAGGTATTGCCAAAGTACAGCTGCATGGCTGAAATTGTTTATCTGCATTTACTTCTTACATTCCCCTTAGCAGGCTAAAAAAAATTCTCAAACTCCGAAGAACATAATACTTAATTAGATGTATGTAAAAAAAGTTTTTGTGATTATCTTTATTGTGCCTGGAGGTATTTTAATATACGCTGAAAAACACCATGAATCCCATGAGTCAACAATATAAAACTAATAAATACATTTGTTGATTTGTGATGAACTCAAGTACCTGGTATATTTCCTCACACACTGCTTTGCCTCTTGCTTATTCAGATTATTTTTCAACAGCCATTTTTTTTCCACAGAACCTGCTCTTGTGGCCTTTGCAAGCTCATAAACCCTACCTTGTCATACTCTATACTGGATTTACACGGTATAACATGTTATGACTACTGCAGGCTTTCAGCCTTAAGATAACTGGTTGAAGGCAAGACTTATGCAGAGTAACCTCTAACCAGGATTCCATATGAGAATGGAAGCAACTTTAACATCTTGTTAGCAAGAACTTAACCACAAGGAAAGGCAGCCAGAGCATTCACTTCAAGCAGTTTAAAAGTAACATGTTCTACCTTCTACATCAGGGGTGTCAAACGCACGTCATCACGGCTGTGTCACATGATGTATTGGGACTTTTTCCCTCTTTGCTAAACTGGGTGTGGGCATGGCCAGAGCATGATGCATCTGGCCTGTGGGCCGGGAGTTTGACAGCCCTGTTCTACATCAACCATCCCCAACCAGATTTCCTCCAGATATGTGATATCCATACCCATTTTCAGCTGGTCTTATCACTGATTAGTAATAACATGTTTCAAACAGTTGAGTTCCCAAATAAATCAAAGGGTTCATAGAATAAAAGGTTTTTTTTAAAGCATGTGTTTCAAATTCTAAATTACTCAGAGTCATATGACTGGGATGGTAACATAGTAAATAAAAATAAAAAATGGATCAAAGTATCAAACATGAATAGTAAGCCAATTCTGAGGCATCGCCTCACCTGAATATTTGGAGGTGGAAAAATGAGTTACCTGTCTTGGTGAAACTCGCTGTTTCAATTTAAAAAAAAGATTTTTGTATATGCATATACTATAAATGAAAGAATGAAACAACTTTTCTTTGATTCACAAACAAAAAGCAAAAGCAAGTATTGCCTCATTTTAGCGATCTACTTTGCTAAAAAGATTCAATCAAAGTTTTGCTGCCTTCTAAACTGTAGTCATCTGCTTATCCAATGAAGAAATAACCTAACATAATTTATAGCTAAAGAAACATTGTGGGGGGGGCAAGATTTTAAAGTCTGTTTGAAGGTGGGATCCATATGGATCTCCAGAAGATGCTGTTCTAAAGGACAGGTGCAATCACAGAAGGATGGGGGAAGGAGCAGTCTCTAGCCTCAATTTATAAGAAAAAACTGCTCTATGGATTTCTTGTACTCCACTTACTGTTTCTTTAATTTATGGCAAAAGGCACTTATGGCAGCAGATGGATACCATTTGTATGCTTTCCCCTCTGAAAAGGAGGGGGGATTAAGATTTAAGGCAATATAAATGGCACACTTTCAGTGAAAGGAATTGACAGCTGTACTTAATTGCAGCTAGGGACCTCAAAAAATAATAGACATTAGGGTTTATTAGCATAAGGGAAGAAGAATGATCAGCGCTAGCAAAAGATTTCAGTTTGCCTTTACATGATATTTAACTAAGTAGTGTATTGTTTATTTCTATATATTTTAATTCTTTTGGGTTCACTCCTTTTTCATTTTTTAATTCCTACAATGGAGTGAATTCATCTATAAATCCATGGTACAAAAAGTATTAGAAAATGGGTTTTGAAAATCTTCCTCAACTTGATATCCTCCGTAAATGTTAGACTTCTGTTCCCATGTCTCCAACTAGCATGGTTATTATGCCAACTGAGAAATTATGGGAGTTGAAACTCAGTATCTTTGGGGAGAACTAGGTTTGGGAATGTAAATGTAAAAGAGGCTTAACTTGAAAGTAGTCCAGATTTCAAAAAATAATAATAAAGAACTCTTCTTCCTTACAAAATGTAGAACCAACTCATAGTTTTCTTCTTAAGACAACAGGAGCTTCTTCAAGTCTTTATTAACTGCCTGAAACCATACTACACAGAAATTTGTCTGAATGTGCACCAGAGGAAATGTGTGATTATGCCCATCAGAATTATCTGCATATTCTGTGTAAAGTCTGACCAACACTGTAAAAACTCTGTCTATAATGGGGGTTGTCAATTAAACAAACATGATAAAATTGAACTTTTCCTAGAAACATTTGGAACATCCACCTAATGAACAAAATCAATTTTCTGCTGAATTAGTAGACTAATCTTTAATAAAACTTTTTCTTTCAGGATTGAAATTATTAATCTAGTTACTGACGGAAAATCTGAATCTCATATAAATAACTAGATGGAAAAGTTTAACCAACATTGTTTTGGGCATAGATAAATCAACTGTTGGTGACTATGGACTGCTAACCAACCAGAAAAATATTGGGTTTTGCTATGAAGCCAGAAGAGCAACAATACTTTGCTCAGATTTTCCTAAGTTGTGGAACCTTTGAAAAATGGAAAAGTTTTGTACTGAGTCTTTTCTAGAGACTACAGCTACACCTCAACTTTTTATTTTATTTTATTTTTATTTATTTTTGTCAATTGCTTACAAGATAATAGGCATAAGTAGAAACATAGTTATGAATACATGGATACATATAAGAAAAATAAAAACAATAGGACAGGGACGGTAGGCACGTTGGTGCGCTTATGCACACTCCCTTGCGTTTATGCACACCCCCTTATAACCATTCATTCAGCAACCATTCAAACTTACCATTGCATTGAACAAAGGGATTTAGGACCTGAAAGTAGAGCCACTGAAATGTCTTAGAATCACACAATCCAAATGTGGGCATTTGGCAGCTGTACTTTCTGATCTCAGGGGCACTGCAACTTCTCTACCTTCCTATTTCCCGTCCTATCTATGCTCTTTTGGCCCCCTAGTGCCCTCATCTCCTCAAACCCAGCTGACCTTCACTGCCATCTCGCTCTGCTGAGGAGGTATGCCTGGCTTGGCTGCTGGGCCCTATGGGGCTGGCTATGTAAAAAAGACCCTAAAAGGACAACGCTATTTAAAGGGAACAGACTGTCCCAAATACTCCTTTTGCTGTGCTTCTGGGCTGTATGGGCTGGTTTTGTGCTGCAAAAAAGGGGGAAAAGATGGAAAACAGTCTCTTTTTCCTCATTTTTTTCCGGTACAAAGTCAGCTCCACACTTGTTATAACAACTACATTGTTTTCCTCAGAATGTAAGAAAGAACCTTCTTCAGTATAGGTTATGTATACAAAGACCACAGAATAAAACTAAATATGAAAGTTATTTTCAAGTAAAACCTTTCTGATTTCTTTGATTTAAAGTTCTCAATTTTTTCCCCTCTCAAGAGGCTTAATATTCCACAGCCCCATCAAATGGATTCAAATTCTTGTTCTACAATTTATGCCATATACTTAGTAATTTGATTCTGATATGAGCAAATTTACTATTTAAATTAAGTACATTCTAACATCAGTGTCCAGGCTTCCCAAATGTGCTTCTGAGAATTGAAGGATGCAGGAGAGAAGAAAAAAGCTTACTCACACAATGTTAGTTGGAATGCAGACATCCACAATATAAAACAGCTTACACAGAGAAAGCAAACAAAAAGGCATACAATTCTAGTATTGTATTCACTGTACAAAATAAAGTTAGGGAGGAAGAATACAAGGCCCACATACAAAATGAAAGATTCATGACTTGGAAGTGCTATACTGGAGAAGGATGTTGATACCACTTATTGACAACATGTTAACATGGATTAGTAGTGTGAGACAGCTGCTGGAAAGACTAATGCTCTTCTGGACAGCATTAGAAGCAGCCCTGGATCAAAGGGATATAAAGCTATTATTCCTTGGCACTGGCAAGACAACATCTTGAATGTTACATATAATTCTGGGTACCACATTTCCTTAAGAATACCGATACAAAAACTATTCAGACCCCCTACAAAGATAATACAGGGCCTGGACTGAAGGACATGTTCTGGGAGGCTCAAGTAACCTGGGAGCTTCAATCTGGAGAAAAGAAGGCTGAGCTGAGACATTATATCAGTATTTAGGTACAGTATATGAGAGGCTGCCATGGGGAACCATATTCCACTGCCATAGATATGAGGACTAAAGTAATCAGAATACATTGCAGCTATCTAGGTCTGATTTAAACACAAAGAAAAGACCTATATAACAGTGGAAGAGTCAACCTATGAAAGTGGAATGCCAGACCTATAGCAGAGTTTGACTGTTTTCCCTGAATACCGTAGGTAGAGGATTGGATTAACGATCCTTGTGGCCCCCTTCCAATTTCAGAATTCCATATCTGTGTCAACCTTCAATTTAACATTTCTCTAAAAACTATGAAGTAATTTTTTAAGGAAAAGAACTTATTTTTAGACAGGTTCTTTTTCGCTGTCCATCAGCTTCTTGATTTTGCACTGGTCATGAAGGAAGACAAGTTATTCCTCATTTCTTTCCATTGTCTTTCAGTCTACTTATTAAAATGTAGTTATTTTTACCATCCTGTTTCATGGCTAATTTCCTCTTTTTCCATGCTGTTCATGGCAGAAGTCAGTACAAAAATGCAAGTCCTGCATTCTCCAATTCAATATATTTTACACCTCTTATAGCCTATAGCTGAGGACAAATAGGAGCTGAGGAAGATTACAATTAATTTTTAGCTTTACAAAACTTCCATAATCCCCACTTAAAATGAAAATGATAATGATGAGCTTATATTCCTGAAGTCTAACAGGATTTAAGAACATAAATTTCTTGACTCACATCTGTTGCCTTTCATTATCAGTCACAAACACTGGTATACTACTGTATGAAAATTATTTTGAATAAATACTTTTTTCTTATATTACACTCATCCTGAACTCAGAGAGGTGCTTTGGATGAAAGGCTGAGTTACCTAGCATGCAAAGATCACTCCAAGCTTGTGGATTCCCCTTCCTCTGGATGCTTTTGGATCCTCTTCTCTCTTCTGCCAAGCTTTTAATAAAGGTTATGTTAACATTAATTTATATTAAGCCTTTTTAAACCTTTTGTCTTCTGTTTTACTAACTGTTGGCCAACTTGAATAACTTGAATAATTAAGAAAAAAGGTAGGATACAAACTGAATGAAAGAAAAAACAAAGACTTAGATACTAAGTAGTTTAAGAGAAAGGCAGCTTATCTAGAAGACCTTTCCCATGATTATGATTCCTACCTCTCCATCTGTCAAATGTGCCCCTAAAAGGCCTCTCCCTGAAATTCACAATGAGGTAGACAGCTGCTAAAAAAGAAAGGGGAGGGGCTACCCCAAATATGGAGAGACAGCACAGAGGTTTCCTTCCACTCCTGCAACTTAACAACAAAGTTTCCTTATATTATATTAACAATTTCAAGCTACTCACAGCAAACCATCTCTTTTTACAGTAGTTTAAGTGTGTATGTGTGTATACATATTCATATGATATATACATAAGTTGTGTGTGTGCGTGTGTATAATTTGAATTATGATTGAATTATAATTACTGTATTGAGAGTCACATTCGTGGGTAAGACTTCAGTCTAGAAACCAGGAGACTGTGAGTTCTAGTCCTGTCTTTGGCATGAAAGCCAGCTGGGTGACTTCGGACCAGTCACTCTTTTTCAGCTCACGACACCAGGCTTGGCAGACAAGCTGGTCAGTCAATTCCTATCACAACCAATGCAGCAAAACTCAGTTGATTTGAAAAAGTGGACCACATACTTGTGGGGAAAATGCTAGAAAGGAAATAATTGAACTGTAAACCTACTCCAACAAACATCTATTATTATTATTGTTGTTGTTGTCATTGTCATTATTTTAATTTATAATATCTGGGCTTTCTAATAATTTAGAACAGTGACAAGGGGATTATTTAGTAAACAAAAAGAAAAAAGGGAGGTTGGAGAGGAGGTCATTATAATTAGTACTTTTAGAAATTAATGACTCTATTAATCTAAATGTAACTAAATTCTTCTACCTCATATACAAACTGTACAGCTGGCTGGCTGATATGCCTATGAATGTATATAATAGTCTATTTTATACTTCTGAGATTTATTCTCTACTTATCACTTTGATATGGCCCAAGGGCTAATCAATAAAGTCTTATTATTATTATTACTTATCTCTCACCAAAATAAAGATACTGGATTTGATTTCCATGTTGGCTTAAATACATGGATTTCCTTCTGTTACACTTACAGAATAGAACTTTCGTACTACACTCCCACCACTTCCTGGTGTATTTTTTTTTTCCTGCTCCTGGAAATGCTATGATATATTATGCAGACAGCTGCAGCTGAAGAGGAAGTTAACAACAATAATTTCCCCCTCTATATGAATGGAGATGCAAGCTCCTTTCTGGTCCACATCTAGATGGTACAGTTTGCAAGTAATTGATCTCAAAGCAGAAGATTTTTACTTCTCACGGGTCACTGGAAAACTGGCTATAACTGTATATTTACAATGAAATTTAAACGTTTGTGAAGCCTTTTCAATTCTTCTATATAAATATGATATAAGACATGACCTATTCTCCACACAAGTTCTAAAGCTAGATAAAGAGAAAAAAGAGGGTCAAAAACATTATATTTGTTTATTCTTCTACTGAGGAAAATGTAAAGCTACATATTTGTGTCTACCTGCCCAGTTCTACTCTATGCTACTTGCTGTGTATGAAACTATAGCCACTATAAGATTACTGTTTTGTCCAAGAGTTACATAAAATAAAAAAACAGTAATGAGAAAAATATAAAGGAAATAATATAGGATAATAAAATAAATAAATAAATAAATAAATAAATAGATAAATAAATAAATAAAATAAAATAAAATAAAATAAAATAAAATAAAATAAAATAAAAATAAATAGTAAAGGAAAGCAAAATATGCCCAATATTGCTCTTTTTACCAGGGGAAATTAGGTGATAGTATAAGACAAATTTTAGTGGCCTATGAAAGAATCTGCTATGTAATCCAATTTTGGTCTATGATATTACTAGAAAATAACTTTCTTCAACTAAAAAAACACATTCTAAAACTTTAATTGAATAAATGTCCACATTTCCTCCCTTGGGGGAGAAACGAGCTGCAAATACACCATATTCTAAGTGCTAATCAAAGGCACAATAGATCAAAAACATTCTCCTTCTTACAGGAAACAGCTGTTTCTATCTATAACCTATGTTGTTTAAAGAACAGGATGGATGGAAAGTTTCAGCCTTATACTTACATGTGAGGCCTGAGTTCATAGAAGTTTCTGTTTCTGTATTCTTCCACTTTGTCTGCTGAATAAATTGGGAGTGATCTATATGGATTTATCGATATCACCACACTCCCGATGTAAGTCTGTAACAGAGTAAGAAAGTGTTTTTAGTAGGTGATATTGCAAATATTCCTACAAAATATATTAGCAACGGCTCAACTTATGGTATAGAGATATTCAATGCACTGTCAAACATAAAGGTTTCAATAAGTTTAATTCTAGACTTAAATATCTCTCACAATGATTGGATGTTTTAACCATTCCATTAAGGTTATAGATTAAGTTCAGATTAAATTAAACTGACAGCCAATTTTGTCTAATAGTTGGGATGTAGGACTAGAAATCAAGAGACTATCAATGCTACATTCTCTTTAAGCATAAAAGATGGCTGAATATTCTTGAGCCATTCATTTTCTCTCAGCCCAATACTTCTTACAGGATGAGTATTACATAACCTATCTTGAGTTAACACCAATAGTAACAGCCACCTTTAGGCAACATGCGGAGTACCACTTGAAAGCAAATCATCATCAGTTAATTGCAAATTGCAGCTTTACTTGAAATAGCTTGCATCCTGCAACGATACCTTTAACATCATCAAACATTTGCCTATCCTAGGATCTTGAGAATTGCTAATCGCAGGTCCTTGGAAAGAACTCCATAGGTGGCTAAAAATACAAAATACAGAGTCTGAACATTCAGCTGACTGTCTGATGAACCATCATCATCATCGTGAGCCATGGTGGTGCAGTGGTGAGAATGCAGTACTGCAGGCTATTTCTGCTGACTGCTGGCTGCCAGCAGTTTGGCAGTTTGAGTCTCACCAGCTCAAGGTTGACTCAGCCTTCCATCCTTCCGAGGTCGATAAAATTAGGACCCAGATTGTTGTGGTGGAAATGCTGACACTGTAAACCACTTAGAGAGGGCTACTGTGTAAAGCACTGTAAAGCAGTATATAAGTCTAAGTGCTATTGCTATCATCATCATCATCATCATCACCATCTCCCAATGAGGCACCATGATATGGTTGTGGGCTTGTGTGCTCTGAGGAAAATGAAACTATGCCAGTGGTTCAACCATGCTGGTCTCATCTGAGCAGCGAGATGAAGAGTGTCTCTCCCATAAAATAATATGGTGAGATGTAATTTACAGAAACTCATATTGGATTGGTCAAAGCCAGGTTCAATGTGTTGGAGTTCCTGGACATCTGATGACAAATGGGCTCAGGACTGTTGGCTGAACAACTAGGGCCAGCAGAGACAGAACTACTGAAAGAAAAATTGTTCATCTGTCACAAATATACAAATATTGAAAACAAAGAAATAATAATAATTCCTCCCAAGAATATGTTGTTGTACTCAGTTAAACATTCAACAGTGCTGGTGTCAATAGTTTTTTCCAAAAGTGTTTCTGTACCCTCCAAAGGACTTGGTTTGTGATCTGGTCATGAACTGAGAGTCCTTCTAAATTCAGCTGGCCCAGAATGCAGTACAGAGTAAAACTACAACTGAACATCCTGCACTAGTTATTAAATTTTTAAGCTTAATTTGAAGTGTTGGTTATTATCTCTATATGGCAAAGAACCCCACTATCGACTTCTTATACCCAGTCCTGTCCAGCTGCTCTACAAATAAATGTGTTCTTCTTTTAACATGTCTTGTACATGTTGAGGATTTTCCCCCTTATTCAGGTGTGGGGTTCTACCAGTTCGCACCTATTCACTAGAACTGGTTGTTAACATTCTAAGCAGTTCAGAGAACCGGTTGTTAGAAGAAATTACTGGCCTAATCCTGTAAGGAAGGCAGGAAAGAAACATTCTGGTGTTGCTTACAGAAACTGCCTCTCCGTTAACCCTTATTACATTCTTGGCAGGACTAGACTTTCTGTCTCAGGAACTTCTCTGGAGTTTTTTCCCCTCCTTTGCTGGTATTTTGCTTGTGTGGAGTGACCATTCAAAGTTACAATTGCACTGAAAAAAGTGACTTATGACCATTTTTCACTTACGACTGTTGCAGCATCCCCACAGTCATGAGGCCAGGTGAGGAGATGCGTGCCTCGATGTGAGTGATATTGTGTTGGCCACACCCAGCAATAACATGACCACCAAGCCATGTCCCACCAAGCCACACCCACCACCTAAGCCACACCCACAGAACTGGTTGTTAAAAATTTGAATCCCACACTTGCCCTTATTGTACTTGTGTGTGTGTGTGTGTATACACACAGACATACATACATGCATGCATACATGTATGTATATCTATATCTATATATGTATATGTATATATGTAAGTAATACCCAGGAAAAGTATTTGAGAATGCTCAGAAATGTCAGAACATCACCTCTTTAAAACAGTCACACATTTTTTAAGGAATCTGCATGTAAATTGCACAGTAATACTGTTATCTTATAAAAATTATCCAGCGGGATGCCTTCAGATCTATCAAACAACACATACCAAATTGAAATTATGAGAAATGAGTAACACAAGGGGAAGGGAGGGGAGAGTTGATAAGCTTGGCAAGCTAGTAGGATATAAGCTCCTATTCCAAAATGTGTATTTTACCATTAGTAAAGCTAAATGATTTGGCAACGGGTTTTTTTTTCTTATTGCATTGCATGTAAAAGTTAGCATAATTTCATTTTTTATTATTAGAAGGCAAAAGCAAAAGAAACAGCTGGAGGTGAAAATAGTTGAACTGTTATTTATTACCATGTAATAAAGAAAAGTTACAAGAAACAAAAAACGCTGAAGCAGCTAGAGAATAAATCTCATAGCTGAAAAATTCTATGGAGAAAATTTTATCTTTGGAAAACAGAAGGGGGAAAACTTGAAAGGTCACATCTAATGAGGATTGTAAATTAAGCTTCTCTGATATTTTGAAAATTAAAAAAACAGCTGTTCATTGGGGTATAACCCCAATACACCACATTCTAAAATAGCCAGTATATTCAAAGGTCAAAGAACTACAGTACGCTTAGAAAGAAGTACAAATGTAATTGCCATATGTAAACCAAAGAATGTCAAGAAGTTACTATTTCGGGTTGGGCCGTACTCAGGATTACGTTTTCAATGGGGACCTTTACAGTCCCCAACCTGGCAAACTTCAGATGCCAATTGTGTGCTCTGAATTTGCAGTCACACCAGGTTGGAAGAAACTGCCCCCACGTTCTCACTCCACAAATTTTATACTTTGCAATAGGGGAAGGTGGGGGCAGGGAAAAAGAATTTTCCCACACAATTTCCTCCTTCCCACTAGGATTTTAATATAAACAAATAGAGATATAAATGACTTAATTCCTTGAGCATGGAATGAGCGTAATTACATTCCATTGATGAAAACAAAACTCCTGGGGTAGTGGGAAGAAAAATGCCATGACATCTAAGGAATTAGAATATCCTTTACTTGTTCTTCTACTGCTGCTATTTTAGAACTTCATACCCCAAGGATGGGTCTCATGATTAAAGCACAGGAAAACAGCAGAAAATTTGGATTCCATTTCCTGCTTTACCACAGGGCTGGTTATGTGTTTGGACAACTAACTATTCAGGTTTTCTTCATAAAAACATGTTAAAACTTAAAAATAAATAATTCAATTGTTCTCTCAGTTTACCTACATATGGAAAATTTCTAACTGCTGTTTAATTGTAACTGTTTTTAAAACATACACTAATAACAAGTGCCTCTCTTTTTAAATATGCAAAGCCAATGCTGAATTAAACTAGAATGCTTTTCCATATCCTATGATGATTGAAAGATTTTTTAATCTTTTTTGGAGGTGGGGGTGTCAGTGAACACACATGGAGAACTATTAGAAACCCATCAACTGTTCCCATTTATAAAACAGCTGCAATGGCAGAAAGAAATGATTTCACCGTAATGGAAAATGATTGAGGCTACATGACAATATAGGTAGTCCTTGACTTACGACTACAGTTGAGCTCAAACTTTCTGTTGCTAAATGAGGCAGTTGTTTACTGAATTTTGAATTTGGATTCCCTGTTGCATTTGCCTGTCAGAAGGTCGCAAAAGATGATCACATGACTCTGGGACATGGTAACAATCATAAATACAAGTCAGCTGTCAAGCATCTGGATTTTGATCACATGACCATGGAGATGCTGCAACGGTCATAAGTGTGAAAAATGGTCATAAGTCACTTTTTTTCACTGCTGTTGTAACTTTGAATGGTCATTAAACAAACTGTTGTTATGTTGTGGGCCACCTGCAATTTATCCAAGAATCTGAGAAAACAGAGATGACAATTAGACCCCTGCTCCTGAAACTATACTTTTATGAATTTACACACATACATTTAGTCCACACCAAAAACATTTGAGATCCTCCCCATTTCAGTTGCACATATCCTGGTCTTGTGTGTTGGTGAAACACTCCCCACTTCATTCCTACTCTGTCAAAACATTCTTATGCTTTTTCCTGGTTTCCCCACTGCTATCTGCCCACAACAGTCCACCAAGTAAAGCCTTCCTTTCTTCTACTTTGGGGCAGACAGAGGGATTGGTAGCACTAGGATGGAGACTAAAGATCACAAACAACTGGAAGCCAAAGCTGCATTTTTAGTGCTGCTAGCAACCCATTCCTTTCGTAATTAAATCATTTTTTAAAAATGAATTTGAACTTCAATTTCTCAAGTACAGAGGCTATTCAAGAGTCTCTTCAAAAGTGAGATGAGCTGCATTTAAATTTAATAATAAATAAAAATTCAATGGGACAAAAATGCTATTGTTCAATAATAGTTTGAATCTTATAGTATCATGCCAAATAAATATTTTTAAGCTGTATCCCTCATAATTCCTGGCATGGTAACTAAGCCAATTTGACATGTTCCAAAATATCTGGAGAGAAATGGGCTGTCTACTCCTACTTCACATAGAAAGATTCCAACTTCAATTCCAGAGAGGTTTAGCAAAAACAATTAGGAAGTGGACAAGACTGAACTAGACCGACGGTTTAACTGTCATAAGATAGTTTCCATGTTTCTATAATTCTTTATGTTAATTAGTGCTACCCTTTCATGAATCTAGATTTAACGCTGAAAGGATTTCAGACATACAAATTGGATATCTTCAAAGTAAGTATTACAAAACCTGGGAGAAAAAGGAGAAAACAAGTTTGACTTGTTTACAATCATAGGAAATTTGCTTGGTCAAAATTGAGATGAAATGTACAAAGTGAGGAAGTATTCACAACAGATACTTACCAGTGCTGTCACTAGGATTTAAAAAGCAAGTAAAGGTATTTTTTTCTAAATTCTTTCCTGATGAACTGATCTTAACATCTTAAAAGTTTGCATATTTCTGTTCTCTTTGAAATGGACAAATACAGACAGATATTGCAGCAATATTGATTTTATAACTTTTCTTAGGGCCATAATGTAACCTTAGAGAGGGAGGGGTATAATATAATTATAACTGCCATCAAAAATATCAGAAACCACTTTTTAAGAATCTTTTTTTCTCTCTTCCTTTTCTGTTTTCATTCTTACTTGTTTACTATTCTTTTATATTGTGTTTCCTTTTTGGTTTTATATTGTTTTTATCTAGTTAAATTTTTCTTCAATAAAATTGTATTTTTAAAACAATTCTTATAGCCATGATGTAATCTTAGAAAGGATAAAATATGAGCTTATGCACCAAAGACAAATTTCATATGTATCCAATCACACTTGGTCAATAAAGAATTCCATTCCATTCCATTCTGATGTAATTATAACTACCATCAAAAAGATTGGAAACCATTTTTAAACAAACTTTTCTTTCTCTTCTATTTCTTTTTCTATTTCCTTTCTTACATTTTCACTATTCCTTCTTATTTTCTTTGTTTTTCATTTTAAATCAAAGATAGTCTAGTATTCATATCAATAGGTTCCCTAATTAACAGTATTCTCATCTTGCTTGGGTCAATGTGATTCTCCTCATTCAAATCCTGACTGCCTTCAAGTTTCAGGTTAGCTCATCCAATGAACAACCCGTTTGGCCTGGCTGTAGATGTACGACTGGGTAACATCAACATATTGATAATACTTCACCCAAATTGATGGATGCCCTCTCCCAATGGCTTTATGTCAGGGATGTCAAACTCATGTTGTCATGGCAGCATCACATGACATATCAGGACTTTTCCCCCCTTCGCTAAACCGGACATCGTCAGCACTTAATGCATCCGGCCCATGGGCCGGGAGTTTGACAGCCCTGTTTTATGTGGACATTAAAGTGAATACAAGAAAGGATTGACGTAACGAAATACCTTCCAGCCTGGCCCTCCTTCCCTCCCCCAACTCCAGGCAGCCACACCTGGCAAAGAAGGGAGAGGTTTCCTCTGACTTGGGGGAGATATGAAATGACAGGAGACCAGATTGGGGGGGGGGGCTCTGCTTTTCTTCCATTTGAGGGGGAGCTGGTTCCTCCCCATCCAGATCTTCCCAGCCGAATGAGAGAGGCCCCTCCTTTTCCTTCACTCTGCCCAGAGATTTGATTAAGCATTTACGATTTTGTTATAATTAAGCATAGACACACACACACACACACACACACACACACAAATATATAATCAATTTTTAAATATTAAATTTATATTTAATATAAAAAATAAAAAATATATTAAATACATTATCTTTTAAAAAAATTGTATTAGTGGTCCTCGGGATTTAAAAGTATGAGTTTGGTGGTCCCTGAGGTCCAAAAGGTTGGCGACCCCTGCTGTAACTAAATCTTGCCACAAGTCACCAACACAGTTTCTGTCCCATTCCCAGCCTGAATCTGGTCACCATGGATCCAGATAATCTGTTTCCTCCAGAGCCCTCGGTGACTGTAGTATAACCTTTCCCAAGGAGGAATTGGAGAAATAACCAAATATGCATTGCTCAATGATTGCCTAATCTAGTTTTGCAACTCTCTTAACTGGTAATACGTTAATTGTTAATTAATCAGAAATGCTTTCTGATATTTTGATAATCTTATTTTACTGTATAATGTTATTATGAAATTGTCTGAATGATTTTTTTTCAAAAAAGTGGTATTACACATGGTGAATTCTGATGAATTTACATTACCTTAGTAATTCCTGCACTGCTATGAACTAACAATATTTAGAGTTTTCAGAAAAGGGCTATACATGGAGATACAGAAACAGATGTGGATATAACATTCTTTATGGAATTCCTACATGCTCAGGACTTCCTTTCTTTGGAGATTTGTTTGAGTATTTGTTACAGACCAAGTTAGACTACAGAGAAAGAAATCAATTTAAGAAACCAGCTCCCTGGTTTGTTTGTTTGTTGTTGTTGTTGTTTTAGAAAAAGCCACGGATTTATTTTGTTGATTAATATAGCTTCATTCATAAGGCTGAATAAATCTGAACACTAATCCCAAACAAAACAATGCTAATATACAGCCCTGGACTAGGATTCAAGAGACACAGAGTCAAATCTCCATTCAGTATAAAATCCATTGAGTGACTAGTCGTTTCAAAGATAAAATTGGAAGATGGCATACTATCAAAGTTGCTTTGAGTTCTTGATGCAAATGCAAGAAATAAAAATAAAATTTACTTTGAATTCTACCTTGTTCCTGCACACCCACATTTCACAGAGAATCAGTCTCCAATTAGTTTGTGTCAGAGGTGGTATTCAACCAGTTCGAACCTATTCAGGAGAACCAGTAGCAGTGATTTGGCGTGGGTTGCAGAACTGGTGGCGACCCCTGGCTGGCCATGCCCCCGAACCGGGTCGCTCGGTCGCCCGCTTGTCCCAATCACTCCCCTAGCTTTCCCTACCATGTGGTGGCTGTGGCACAGCTTGGGTGGATGTCCCAGGGCTGCAGTACGTATGTGCCACAGCCTCGGAACATCCGCCTGCCTGCCCACCCTCCCGAAGCACGTTTTCTTCCTTCTCCCGGCTGATGCATCTCTTCCAGCCCGGCCCGGCCTGGCCAGCTAGCAGGTGGGTGGGTGGATGTCCCGGGGCTTCTCGCCGCATTTGTCCCGATATGCCTGCAGCAGCCCCTTGGGCCGGCTGAGCGGGGAGCCACTGTTCCCAGGCTTCTACTCTCCCATGCTTGGTCAACGGCTCTTCACCTTGCCTGAAGCGGCCGGTACTCCTGCCCCTCACCCTCCCCTCCCTCACTTGCCTGAGAAGGTAAGAGTGACGGCAGGGGATAGCGAAGCGGCCCTATCTTCCCCTGTCTCTCCCCCACTCTCTGTGTGTGGGTGTCCCTCCCTCAAAGCCGCAGCTGGGCTTTCCTTGGTGCTCTTTGCTACTTTCATTTCTTCTTTTTGGAATCCAGACTGGCTGAACAAGGATAGCCAGCCACACTGGAAGTGTCTCTTCTGGTGACCCGTCTCTCCGTCCCCCTCCTTTTGCGACCAGCAGCTGTGGCGGGGCTGGGAGGATGGTGTGCACACCAGAGGAGGAGAAGGAGAAGAGAAGGGTCACCCGAAGGGACGCTTCCAGCGCGGCTGGCGATCCTTGTTCAGCCAGTCTTGATTCCAAAAAGAAGAAATGAAAGTAGCAAAGAGCGCTTGACCAGCCATGGCTTTGAGAGGGGGGAGAGAAAAAGAGGGAATGAGAGAGGAAGGGAGAAGGACAAGAAAGAAAAGAAAGAGAAAGAAAGAAAGAAAGAAAGAAGAGGTCCGGGGGGGGCATTTGTGCAAAGTGCCGCTGAAGCCGCTTACACGAGGCTCCAGAGTCGGTGGGCGGTAGCAACGACCTTACTGTGCAGGAACTTCCCTTTCTTTCTCAGCTTTTAGATTCCTATTTGCAATGCAATGGGCAGCAAAGCTAGGTTCGTCCCCTGATCTAGTAGCTGGAAAAGGGGGTGAAGAGAAACTCCCATTGCCAAGGTACACGCGGGTTGGAGCGGTGAAGAAATTCAAACTTCAACCTCCTGGTGTGGCAAGGGGCTTTGGGCAAAGGCTGGAGGGAAAGGCCTTGGCTTGCTCACACTCTCTCCCTCCCCAGTCGGGAGGGAAATGGACGGGGGCTTGGGGAGGAAGCCATTCTCTCCCCCACCCCCCAATAGCTGGACAAAGCTATGCAAAAAGCCAGCCCTCACCGACACCCAGCTTCACAGACAGCAGGCTTGGAAAAGGCAATGTGGCTCTGCCTGCAATCAAGACAGACTGGGGAGGGGGAGCACTGAGGAGACCGCAGGAGGGAATCCAAGCAAAGGGGTGAGGGAGGGCATCTGCAGCAAACTGTACTTTCTTTCACCCCCCCTTCTTTTGGAGGGCTCCAATCTGCTCCCCTTCTCCACCTCTCCTTCTCTCCCCATTAGCCAGCCTGCCAGCAGGAGGTGATTGCTTGGGCTTTATTGTGTTCTAGGCATTTCCCACCCGAATGGCATGCCGCATTTGCAATTCCCCCTGTGGGGAAGGCAGCGGGGGAATTGGGTGGGGGGTAGCAGAGGAGCTGTTTTCAAGCCATTGGCTTTTGCGGGATGGAGAGCCTCTCTCTAGTTATGCAGGCAGAGGCACCGCTTCCCATTTTGGTAGCTTCCTGTAGGGAAAATTATTAAAAAAAACAAAAACCCTGTGGCTCGAGCCGGACTGCCGGGCTAAGCAGCAGAACTTCTGTGCCCTGAGTGGACCCGCCCACGCCACCCATAAATGTGTATCTGCCGGCAGCAGATAGTTTGTACAAAATGAGAGGCTTTGCCTACCCTGGCCAGTAGAGCCGCATCTCTCATTAGTGCTGAGAGGCTGAGGAGAAGGCATTGCGTGTCTGCCAAAAAGTCTTTCTGACAGCCTCACCTGTAGCAGAGATGAGAATGTCAACTGTCTCTAGCCCCTAATTCTCCTTAAGCATTGCCAAATGAGGAGCAGCTCTGGCAAACTTTCTAAGCCTAAAGCAGAGAGGGAGGGAGAGATATCCAATCCAACCTCTGGTGTGTGTGGGGGTGGGTGGGGAGAGAGATGTGGCTTTTTGGTGCATTTTGGAGAAGTGTCAAGAGAAATGCTAAAAGGGCAATCAGTTTGGGATTAAATTCCAAATGAAATTGGGTCTTCAGGGTAAGGAGACATAGAGAACTTTCAGCTGCAGGTTTCTAAAAATCTTATTAACCATTAGACCAGAGGGAGCAAAAGAGAGAGGGTCCCAATGAGGGTCTTAGCTATTTAACTTAGGAATAATGGAATAACAGAGTGGAAAGGGACTTTGGAGGTCTTCTAGTCCAACCCTCTGCTCAGGCAGGAAAACTGAGGATGCCAAGTCTGAGTGGAGGGCCAGGCAAAGGTATCAGAATGATATTTGGAGGGGACCCTATACCAGGGGTCTCCAACCTTAGTAACTTTAAGACTTCTGGACTTCAACTCCCGGAATTCCTCCCAGAATTTTGGGAGTTGAAGTCCACAAGTCTTAAACTTGCCAAGGTTGCCTGACAGAGAAATAGCTGTCCAGTCTCTTCTTGAAAACCTCCAGTGTTGGAGAATCCAGAACTTCTGGAGACAAGCAGTTCCACTGGTTAATTGTTCTCACTGTCAGGAAATTTCTCCTTAGTTTTAGGTTGCTTCTTCTTTGTTCAGTTTCGATCCATTGCTTCTTGTTTTGCCTTCTGCTGCTTTGGAAAATACATTGCCCCCCCCCTTCTTTGTGGCAACCTCTCAAAACCCTGTTTTGTGACCTGCCTATCACACTCTTGGGCAAAGCATATGAGCCATTTCCTCCTTTCAGTGGTCCATAAAAGTACATCTATAGTATGTAGATGCAGATAATAAAGTCGAAAAAAGGTGAATTTTTTTACAGAACTATAGATACGTTGAGGCTGGGGGTAACAAGGAGTGGCTGGGAGGGGAGGGACTGGGCTCAAACGCCCCTTGACATGAGTGATGTTGAGTTGGCCATGCCCACCCTATCATATGGCCACAAAGCCACGCCCACCCAGTCACATGACCACCAAGCCGCACCCACCCAGTCACATGACCACCAAGCTACACCCACCAAATAAGCCACACCCACAGGAGCAGTAATAAAAAAAATTGAATCCCACCACTGGTTTGAGTGCTGTAATATTTTGAGTAACAATATTTAAAAGAAATAATGGATAAAGTATACACTGTTTAATGAATATCAGGCTCAAGGCAAGTTAGCAGTTTTATGTTTATAAGCATTTACCAACTTTGTAATTCTGGAAGGTAATCAACCTAGTTTTAGTAAAGTAGCTCCAAAAATTATACGAATAAAATGCAACTAGTTTCACAACTTGGTTCTATAATTATTTAGTGACATTTCCTTCCTTTATTCCAAAACAGCACACTATTAGTAACATTCAACTTTGTCCTATACTGTTTTTGGTATATTTTAATATACGTATGAGTGTAATGTAGAAGTTGCAAAAGCACTATGTGTAAAGTTCTTGCATACCCACCCTAAATATCTGTGACATAATTATATAATTAAAACTCCAAAGAAAACACTGAAATGTCAGACCTTCAATTTATACTTTTTTCTCCGTACCACAAGCTATTTAACTGTAATTTTAAATCCACACCTAGCGATCACCTCAGAGGCAACTGCACATTATATGCAAATATGGGCAATGACTTCTTCTTCATATGAAAAACATTCCCAGGAATAGTGGATGATGGAAGGGAGAACAAAGCTACTCTGCACCATTCTAAAAACCTGAAGCCACTAAAAGAGGGTGACAGGCAAAGTTGGGGGTGATCCTGAGATTTAAAAGAGTATCCCCTGATGTATTACACATTTCAATGGTTCATGATGCGAAAATAAGAGCTCTACCATGATGGACTCAGGTCTGTCACAACACAATGTATGTCAACCCCACTGTTTTAAACCTTGAGGACACAAATCTGAAAGAATCACCTCAATGTGTGAACTTTTATAAAGGGGTCTATCGTCAGACATCCATGCCAATGCAAATTCCAAAGCTGTTTTACTTACATTTATCATATACAACATAACATTTGCTCCTTCTGGATTGAAAGTACATATCGAAGTAGGACTGCCAAGTTTGGGGTCTTTGTTTTTCAATAATCTGCATATTCTTTCTCTAACCTGGAATTAAGAGCTGCAAAAAGAGGGAGCAAGAGCCTCAAGTAAATGGGAAAACCAAAACAGAAAGGACAGAACCAGCTGTTCATTTACTGTAGGTAGGTCTTCCCATACTGACTGACTGTTGTTCAGCTATCATTCCTATCCCTCCACCATCCAGTCACAACTGATGAAGCTTCTTGAATGGGAAGCAGAACATCTTCTTCTTCCTCAAAAAACAGTCAAGTCAGTTTTTTCGGGGAAGCACCTTTGAGATTGCTATTTACGACCTTCAGAGTCAGCTTCTGACAAGCAAAGTCAATGGAGAAGCTGTCAAGAAGTCACAAGTTGCAGTTACGTGACATCATACTTAACAACCATGGGTAATACGACTGCAGATAGAACTTATGTCACATGATGCTTCACTTTATGACATCATTTAGCATGGAGTTGCTGTCCCAACTGCACTCAGTAAGTGAAGACTACTTGTAGTTAGAACTCAAGGGCTAGACTCAAATTACATTTATAAAACTACTGGAGCCTACAAGAAGTAGTTGTATGTAAACTAATTTTTCATATTTACTTTGGCCATTTATTTGCCTTCATAGTGTTGACTTCTTGTGACCACAGGACTAGTCCTACCAGTTTTCTTAAGCTCTAGCCTCGATTGTGTCATTTTTAAGATTACTATTAATTGCATCTATTTTGTTTGATTTTATATTAGTTTTAATCTTGTTAGACACCCAGAGTTGCAGTTTGAGTTGGGCAGCTGTATAAGTTGATTAACCAAGCAAAATTATTACTAGATCACCAACCTTTCAGCCAGTTAATGATTGACATGTAATTAAATTTGTACATGACATTTGTTTTATATCTGATATTTCCCACAGAGGAAAAGCCACAGTGATACACAGAAACAATAAAAAATATGTGTTAAAATGATATAAAGTAGTTCTCAACTTATGACTATTCACTTAATGATGGTTCAAAATGGCCTTGGGAAAAGTGACTTACAACCTGTACTTGCACTTACAACCATCATACCGACCCCAATGCAACCTGGGCATTTGGCAACTGACTCACATTTACAAACAATTGCAGCTTCTGAGACAGAAACTTTTTTGCAGCTTTTTTTTTTTTTGCCACTCTATTGGCACAAACCAGCCATTGGGAAAGTTCCATTCTAATAATCGCATGATTTAGAATAGAATAGAATAGAATAGAATAGAATAGAATAGAATAGAATAGAATAGAATAGAATAGAATAACAGTGTTGGAATGGATCTTGGAGGTTTTCTAGTCCAACCTGCTGCCAAAGCAGGAAATCCTACACCACTTCAGACAAATGGTTATCCAACATCTTTTTTAAAACTTATAGTGTTGGAACATTCACAACTTCTGGAGGCTAGTTGTTCCACTGATTAATTTGCTTAACAACTGCAGTGGTTGGCTTTACACCCACCGTAAAAATTGTCATAAAATCAGATCCAACTTGATTTACAATTGTGGTCATGAGTTAAGGACTACCTGTATCATAAAGCAAGATGATAAGGCAGCAACATTACAGTGTTTAGCTGTACAAAATTTATATCAAATGTAGTCTTGCAACCTGAATAATGTCTAAATGAAAAAGTATATCTCAAATTGTTCTTTGATAGCATTAGGCTCATTATCCTAGTCGTCACACTTCAATCTGTAGTTGGGATTACAAAACTGATTTGTTTTTGGGAGATTTAAAATTTTGTTACTTGATCAAAATATAAAATACAGAAATGCAAAGAAAAAAAATTAAAATAATGGGAAAATAGGGGAGGGAAAGGAAAAGAAGAGTGTGTGTTAAAGGGGAAAAGAAAAAGAAAAACATTGACTTCTGACTCTTTTTGGTGCAGTAAGATGAGATAATAACATACAAGCTTAACTTTTTATTTTTGTATAATAATATATACATTAGTCATTGCTATAACAACCTATCTAATCAGCAAAACCCAAAATCAAAATTTCATTACAAAATTGAGTTGTGACTTCCAATTGGGCTGAACTATAGTTCCCATTACAACCAAGCTGGAGTACATGGTTTCAGACAGCATTTTCTTTGCCTACAACAAGTAAAATTGTCCAAGTGCTGCTTTATTATTGTCCTAGTTGTGAGCCTTCAAATAAATATGCCAGAGTTCTCATTTAAATGGACAGATGATGAGTGTGGTTAAGGGACAAGCCTTGTCTTTCTGCAAACCTATTCACCCTATTTCCAGAAGAACATCTGAAAAAATCTTAGGCCTCTGCATTTATGAGAATCCTGACTTCTCTGCCAAACAGTGGTGGGATTCAAAATTTTTTTACTACCAGTTCTGTGGGCGTGGCTTGGTGGGTGTGGCAGGGGACGGATACTGTAAAATCTCCAGTCAGAGGTGGTATTTACTGGTTCTCCAAACTACTTAAAATTTCCTACCAGTTCTCAGAATCTTCAAAGTAAGCCTGGTATATGTGGATCTGACAACCTAGCTTATGTCATGCTGCTGTTGGATACCTGATAATTTCAGACAGCTGTTGTCAGAGTCCAAAAGTACAAATCTTATCATCCTTATCTACAGCTGAAATAGTTTTCAATTTTTTGTTCTATCACTGAAAACTTAATGGAATAGTTTTTATCAGTAATAAATGGCTAAAAAGATTATTTATTCATTCATCAGATTTTTCCCATCTCCCCCACAGATAATACCCTCTTAAATCAGTTGGTCTCTACTTTACTTTACAGGATTGTTGTACATTGGTTAGGATTAGGCTGATTCAGCCTGAAAACTAAGTCATATTATTCCTCTTCCACCCACCTCAAGTACACATTACTCAATCTTGTACTATGGAATGGGCAATTTGTTAATGTTTGTTAAATTCTCTTTCTTATTTTTCTAATGTTAAGCTGTTTTAGTCCATTTCCACATTGAAATAGTTCTCTGCTCATTTCTTTTCAGAAATATATTTTTACTAATATCTTCCAATAGATAGATCGATATAGATATAGATATAAAGAGAGAGAGAGAGAGATTTGAAAGTACTACTTCTGCATGTAAATACTGTTCTGCAATTTTTTAAAACCATAGCATACTATTTCCATCAATACCTGTGATTTCCTTTATTTAATATACACATTTATGTCTCCCCATTTAATTCAAGAACTGTACAGCAAAATGTATAGGATAGGTGATTTATATTTGTTTATAATACTTGCATACTGATTTGCATACTCATTTCTCTCCAAGCATGTCTATATCATTTTTACTGAAATAAACTGATTATAGAATAAAGTTGACCAATGGAAAAGGAAGGTGTATTTTGACTGAGTCAAACCAAACCCCCCCCCCGGAAAAAAATTATAAATTAGGTTACACCAAAAAGTTTAGACTGTAAACAAATTAAACTACAATTCCTTCATTTGTTTAAACTGCAATTCCTAAACTATCATATTAATTAACAATCTATATCTTGATTTATGAATGTATTAATAGTATGCAGGTATTTGTATTCTATTTCTAAAGAACTTTAAATTGGCAATTCAGAAACACCAGGTTTTCCTAAATGGGAGTCTCCAGATATAGGGGACTTCAATTCCATGATATCTCACCAAGACCTTTGAGTCAAACATATCTGAAATTGGATGGAGCTACCTTATAGCATTAACAAACAGGAGGGGAAAGAAGACTAAGGGAAGCAAAGAAAAGTACCGTGTTTCTCACATAATAAGGCCGGGCCTTATTTTTGAGCCCGAAAAAACGGCTAGGCCGTCTTTTCGGGGTAACTTAATTTCCCCCTTTCATCCTCATCTAGAGCGCCCGCGTCAGCTCGCCACCAGCCGCTCCTAACGGGCGATCATGGCGAAGCGCAGAGAGCTCCCTACTCCCACCAAACACCTTTGCTGCAGACCCAAGACCTTTGGCACCTGCCTCTGTTGCTTTCCTTCTGCCCATTCCGCTGCCGTTTGGAGTGCCGTTGGAGCTGCTGCCGCCGTTGGAGCTGCCTCTGCCGTTTGGAGCCGCCGCTGTTTGGAGTGCCGTTGGAGCTGCCTCTGCCGTTTGGAGCTGCCTCTGCCGTTTGGAGCCGCCGCCGTTTGAAGCTGCCGCTTCCGCGTTTGGAGCACTACCGCTGTTTGAAGCACCACCGCCACTCCAAACACGGCGGCAGCTCCAAACACGGAAGCGGCAGCTCCAAAGCGTGACGGCGGCACTCCAAACGGCGACGGCGCTCCAAACGGCAGAGGCAGCTCCAAACACGGAAGGAGCCACCGCCGCCGTTTGGAGCTGCCGCCGCTGTTTGGAGTGCCGCCGTCACGTTTGGAGCTGCGCGCCGCATTTGGAGCACTACCGCTGTTTGAGCACCACCGCCACTCAAACACGGCGGCAGCTCCAACGCGGGCGGCAGCACTCAAACGGCGGCAGCTCCAAATGGCGGGTGGCTCGCTTCCGTGTTTGGAGCTGCCTCTGCCGTTTGGAGCCGCCGCCGCCATTTGAGTGCCGCCGTCACGTTTGGAGCTGCCGCTTCCGTGTTTGGAGCTGCCGCCTGTTTGGAGTGGCGGTGGTGCTCCCAAACAGCGGTAGTGCTCCAAACACGGAAGCGGCAGCTTCAAACGGCGGCGCGGCTCCAAACGGCGGCAGCAGCTCCAAACGGCAGAGGCAGCTCCAAATGGCGGCGGCTCCAAACGGCAGAGGCAGCTCCAAACGGCAGAGGCAGCTCCAAAGCGGCGGCGGCGGCTCCAAACGGCAGAGGCAGCTCCAAACGGCGGCAGCAGCTCCAACGGCACTCCAAACGGCAGTGGTAGCTCCAACGGCACTCCAAATGGCAAGTCCCCCCACCCTTCCCTATTTTGCATGTTTTAAACTAGGCCTAAATTTGGGGGAGGGGCTTAATTTGATTTTATGCCTAGAAACATGCTGGGTCTTCCTATTGGTGGAGGCCGTATTGTTGGAGAAACACGGTAAATCAATCCTAGGATAAACATTTCATGATTAGGAACATTAATCATGTAAGGCCTACTGTTCAATTTGGGCTTGCTTCCAGGTAAGTGAATGCAGTAGTTATACAAAATATTTGACAGATGTTATAAAAATTAAATACGATTTACAGATGCTCATCCAGTGCTTCAATTAACAGAATCCATCTTAATGCTAGAAATACAAGACCATCTCTACCAGTGTCAAGCATCCAGACAGTATCCATGATATCAATCACTCAGAGACATTATCTGTCCAATTGATTTATTAGGAACAGATCTGGCATGTTCAAAAGCAATTTCCCAAGTGAAAGCTTTTTCGCCGTTACACAGAATCCACCTTCTCTCCTCCCTTCTCTCCTCCCACTTCTACACTTCATAAATCACGAGAACCAATTAACTGCAAATTCTTAATGCTACACACAGAATAACCTTGAACTTTTCAACTCCTCTAACTCTCTAAAAAAAATATGTGGCAGCTGAATTTCAAAGCTGACAGGCTTCCCCCTTGAAAACTCCTCCTCCTAAAAGAAAAGAAAAAAATACACATATTGTCCTTAACCCCCTCCCTCCCCCCGAGGACCCTTTGGTTTGTGGGGAAAATCCTCATGGAATTGGTTAACCAATTGATCAGCATGAACATCCCAACTCTTTACCCAACTAGCATTTGAGAGGGGGTATCCTTTCCGTAAGACCAAATATTGCAATCGGCCACCGTGTAATCTAGAATTGAGAATTTTTTGAATCTCATAATGTGTTTCCCCATGTACTGTCAACGGTTTAGGGGGAGCGAGTGGTAGTGGTCTTATCATCGATGTAGTAGCTGGTTTTACTAAACTCCAATGGAACACTGGATGAATTTTCCCCAATAGTTGAGGAAGACGTAACTGGACAGTGACCGGATTGATTATCTTTGAAATTGGGAATGGACCCAAGAATTTTGGACCCAGCTTCTTACTGGGCAGTTTCAACCTAAGATACTTGGTTGACAAATATACTTTGTCCCCTACTTTAAAAGGCGGTTGAAGGGATCTATGTTTATCCGCCTGTTTTTTATAAATTTTTGCAGCTTCATTCAAAGCTTTTTTTTGTATCTTCCCACTCTTTCTTTAATGAGTTCATCCATTCTGTCAGGGAGGTTGTCTAGGTAACTCTGGCATTGGGACAAAATCCATTCCAGTGTTGATTTGGAATGGAGTCAATCCCATGCTGCTATGTACTGCATTATTGTAAGCAACCTCTGCAAAAGGTAATAACTCAACCCAATTTTTTTGTTGATAATTTACATAGCATCTAATGTATTGTTCAATCATGGTGTTAGCCCTCTCCACTGCTCCGTTACAAGCAGGACGGAAAGCTGAGGATAACCCTTGAGAGGAGCCAATGGATTTCAGAAATTCCCTCCAAAATTTTGCGGTAAATTGTACCCCTCTGTCTGATATTACTCTGCAAGGTACATAGTCATATATATATATATATATATATATATATATATATATATATATATATATATATATATATATATATATATATAGTCTATATATATATGTTTCATGAACAGCTTTGCAAGTTTTTTTACAGATAGAAGCCCTTTGCAGGTTATAAAATGGGCCTGTTTAGAGAATAAGTCAATTATAGTCCAAATGACCATATTCCCTTCACTCTTAGGTAATTCAACACTAAAGTCCATTGCGATTTCTTCCCAAGGTTGGGTTGGTTCAGCAACTTGTTGCAGGAGGCCAGGGGGCTTTCCAGTTCTGTGTTTCATTGTGGCACAAATTGAACAAATTTTACATAGTCCTCGACATCAGGTTTCATTTTTGGCCACCAGAACTGTCTTCTTAGTAAATGTAGGGTTTTTAGGAATCCGAAATGGCCTCCCAGCCATGAGTCGTGGCTACGCTTTAGTACCAGTAGTCTTAGGGTTGTGGGTATGTCCCTTTACAAGCTAGTCCATCATTCATTGTCAACTCGGTTTGATGGTCCAGGAACCAAGGATTGGTTAATAGGGCTGTTTTCAATTCCGCAGTCAGCTTATCATCCAGGCATTTAGTATTGCAGTTAGCTTGGGTTCTAGTGGTTACTTGGCTGGCCAATTGAGCATCTGAAAATAAGGCTTGTACTATTTCCTTTTGGTGGCTGTCAAACTGAGGTTTTCTGGACAGAGCATCCGCCAATACGTTTTTCCCTCCGGGGATATATTTAACGTTAAAGTTGAATCGCTTGAAATATTGGGCCCAGCGGACTTGTTTGGGCGGGTGGAGGAGGTGTGGTTGCTGTCTGCTGTCTGGGCAACCCCACTTCAGACCAGGGCTGTGTTGGTGCTGGCTGCCATTGGCATTGAATCCACCCCTGGCCTGGGTAAAATCCCCATCCTGGAGGGATACTCTCTGCAGTGGGCAAAATTCCTTCTGGGAAATGAGGTGATTGCCTCTGAGGCTGCACATACCTCTGTTAGTTGATGCTTCTTTCTGGCTTCCTCCAACTGGCATCTGTATAGTCTCCTCGTTCCTCACGATATTTGGGTAAGTGAATATGGGTGATCTCAAGCTTCCACCCGTCCAAACAGACTGTGAGACCAAATCTGTCATCTTTAAATTCTGGAACTGTTGATATAAATCTGCCCTTGATGGACTTCCAGGAATAATCTGGGGGTTGTCTTCTTGAGAGAAATCTGGCCCCAATTGTCTCTCTTCCCTCCAATCCGACAGAATAGCCATATGCCTGGGGCTAGAGAAAGATTTCTCTTCAGACAGCTGGGTTATCTCTGGGTTATAACAACTTCTTGAGTTGAAATGCTTCTCTCCTACTGCCATCCTGAAAGCATCTATCATCTCCTCCAAACAAGGGCTGGCAGGTTCCATTAATGCTCCGGAGGGAGGGCCCTCACATGTTCCCCCCTGCACTTTGGCTGATTGCTGCTCTTTGCCCATTTCTGGGAAAAGAACTCCAGGGCATCAGCCAAGCCCATTCAAAAAATAAAAGTTAGACTTGGGAAATAAATGTCAAGCATCCAGACAGTATCCATGATATCAATCACTCCAAGACATTATCTTTCCAATTGATTTATTAGGAACAGATCTGGCGCATTCGAAAACAATTTCCCAAGTGAAAGCTTTTTCGCCGTTACACAGAATCCACCTTCTCTCCTCCCACTTCTACACTTCATAAATCACGAGAACCAATTAACTGCAACTGCAAATTCTTAATACAACACACAGAATAACCTTGAACTTTTCAACTCCTCTAACTCTCTAAAAAAAAATATGTGGCAGCTGAATTTCAAAGCTGACAACCAGTTTTAAAAACACTATGAAACTTTGAAAGGAGAGGTGATAAAAGGGAGCACTCTAACATTGCAAGAACACTGCAATCACTTTCTTTTTCATTGGCTCATGCACCATTCCTTCCCCAAATTAGACTTTAACATTTAAATGAGACTGAAAAGCAGTTTGATTATTTACATAGTTGGTGGTGGATGGGAGAAAATTGGCTAGAACCAATCATGTTCACTGAAAACTATGGCACTTAGCCATAACACACATGCACAGAAGGTTCCTGTTCTAATCTTTTTTTTTTTAAAGGAAACTTTGGAGTAAGTGATAGTGAGAAAAAAAATTCACATAGTAAAGTTCTGTTTTCATGAAGCAGAGCAGAATAGCTATGAATTCATAGAGCCTTGCTGAAGCGTCTAAACAAGATGTATGTACAATTTGTATTTCATCACATCTTGTTATATCAACCAAAGTTTTAATTTCCAAAATTTGAAACTTTTTAATTAAACCAATTACCAATATTTTCATGAACTATAACTTACAGTAGGGCAGTAGGGAAGGAGACAAAACAAATATATTCATTGAAAAAGGAAGACAAGAAAGCAGTAATAAAATTTACATTGCAAAGATGCCCTTGAGCTGAGCTCAACTCTTGGTGAATAAATGCATGCAGTTTTCTTTACATTTCCTGCTGCTTATCTTCCAGGGTTTATTGTCAATTTCCAGTCAAATGTCTTTTACATTTATAGCAGTAATTATAAAATAAAAGTTGTAAATTAGGAAGGGAACATGTAGTGTGGCACCTCACTGAAAAAAACCATTATGTTCATTTGGCAATCAAACATCATTTCTTAACATCACCGAGGATTTTGTTTTAATCTTATTAATCCTATCCTGAGCACATGAGTTGACATTATTCTTAAAGTCAATCAGATACAGGTAATCCTCAACTGAAGACATCAATTGAGGCCAAAATTTGTGTTGTTAAGTGAGACATTCATTAATGTCTCATTTAGTTAATGCCCCATTTTGCAACCTTCTTTGCCACAGTTGTTAAGTGAATCACTGCAGTTGTTACGTTAGTAACACAGATGTTAAGTGAATCTGATTTCCCCATTGACTTTGCTTGTTAGGATTACAAAAGGTGACCACATCATCCCAGGATACTGTGACCGTCATAAATATGGAGTCAGCATCTGAATTTTGATCACATGACCATGGGGATGCTGTAGTGGTTGTAAGTGTGAAAAACAGTCATAAGTCACTTTTTATAGTGCCGCTGTGACTTTGAACAGTAACTAAATGAACTGTTGTAAGTTGTGGACTATCTGTAGTTTGCTTCATCATTTACTTTTTTATTCAAGAGCTGAAGAAAGGAATTTAAATACTTATTTAAAAGCCTGGAAAAATGAAAAACCATGCAGTTGAACAAAACTTTTCATAAGATTCATTGCTAGCTGGAAGGCAAATGATCCTAAAATAATAATGAAAATCATACTACAACAGGCATGTAGTTAATTTCCCTGCCCATTGCCACCTCCCCAAACATGAAGCTGTTCCACAAGCTGGTCCTAAGATCTAAGAGATAATGTTTGTGGAGTTTGGGTTCACTCAGTTTCTCCACCATAAAGAGTATTTATTTTTAAATGAGACACGTTGGAAGGTATCAGAGATTCACATAGAAAGAATTAGAGAGGGGGAGATTTTAAGTGAAAAATGCTGTATACAATACTCTTTAACTTTTCCTTCATATGGACTTTTGTGAAAGAGAATTTTCTCCACTCACTGCAGTCATGACCAAATTTTGAAATAAGCTAAAAGTTCTACTTATAAGATTTTCTGTAACAACTGCACTCCAGATATTGAAGGATTATGCCACCTTATATAAGCTCATACATCCTGTTAAGATTTGTAAGTGATGCGTCGAATGTAATACCATAAGCAGTGCCCTGCTGGATCGGACCCCTCACTTAACTAGTAGAATTGTGCTAGCTAACCCTAACCCCTCACACTGATTGGGTAATGAAACATCTGCAAGAAAATAACCAAGCTCAGAGAACACCAAGGACCCCTCAAGAGCACAAGGAAACTCACTAGTCTCTCAGTGGATGACCTTCAGAGGCAGTCACACTGCTATCAAGGCTAATAGACATTGATCCTTAGGACTTGGCCCAACCCTTTTATGAAGCCAGCCAAGCTGATAGCCAATACCACATCTTGGTATCAAGTTCCAAAACTAAATTAAACATTTTATATATTTAAAAAGTCATTTTTCTGTCCCCATTCTTTCATCGTCATTGGATGACATTTGGTTTTAGTATTTTGAGAAGAAAATAGCTTTTCTTTGCCCATTTTACCCACATCATGCATAATTTTGTATACTACAAATTATGTCCTCTCTCATTCTCTCCTTTCTAGACTAAACAGCCCCAAATATTGCAAACCTTTCCTGACAGAGGAAAGTTTTGGACAAAGTTGCTCCACCCTCTTGATTATTTTAGTTGCCCTCCTAGGAACCCTCTCTAGCTCAATTATAACTTTTTGAGATACGGTGACCAGAAATGCACAGAATATTTCAGATACAATCACATAATTGATTCATATAAGGATCTTATGATACGGTCATCCCCACTTTCAATATCTTTTATTATTATCCTTAATATGCTCTTGTCGTTTTTAAAGCATGTGTACACTATATTGACACCTTCATTGATCTATGTACCATCACTCCAAGATCTCTTTCCTCATCAGTCACTGCTAACTGAGGACATTAGTTTGCAAGAGCAATACGTTGTATAGGAACACAAAGAGTGTCCTTTGTTTGAATAATTTTCTTTCTTTAAAGGAACATTCATATATTCTTCTCAGATAATCTATTTTTTATTGCATTTCACACATTGGCAAGCCACAATCAAAGCCACTTGCTTAGTATCTCTTATAATACATTTCTTTATTTTAATACATTCATACATGTGTACCTAAGACTTTTACAGATGAAAACACTTCAGTCAATATACTCCATTTTATGATATCTTAATATCATAACAATAATTACCAATTAATTATATTTTTAAGGTTTTTAAAAAATGTTTTCTTGAATCCATTTTATTTTATGAAAAAATGTAAATTATGTTTAGGTCCTCATTTTACCAACCTCAGAAGGTTGGAAGGCTGAGTCAACCTTGAGCTGGTCCTGACCAGCTCAAACTACTGGCAGTTGGCAGAGATAACAATGCAATATTGCATCTATTTGATTTGCAGACGACTGCAGCTAAAATTGTATTTGGGCAACAATGGAAATGTGAAGAGATCCCAACAGATGAAAATGTAATTAAATAAATATTAGAATGTGCAGAAATGGATAGCTAACACTTATAATCAAGGAAAAGAAGGAAACTGAATACCTTTTGACTTGGGACTTATTTTATCAATTGCTAGCTGAAAAAATACAGGAGCTATATACAGGGAAATAGATGGATAGGATCAGTGCTATAAGAAAGGTGTGTTGAATTGGTTAAGTAAATAATATTGTTGTTATTATTATTATTGATACTACTATAATTAACATAAATGGAATGAATATTGTTGTAAACATTTTGATTATTATATCATAAAAGTATTTGTACCCAGACAATACACTGTTTGATTGAAATTGAAATTTTTATATGCTATAAAATATTTAAAAAATGGAACAAGAATACAATACTGCATCCTAACCACTGTGCCACCACAGCTCAATTGCATGTTTGGCCATATTAAGCTGTGGCCAAACATGAATTTAATTTAATCAGTTTATATATCAGTTTTGACAGAGTAATCTGCCTTGGCTATGATAGTCTTATTGTAAATTTCAAAATCAACAGTAGAAAACATAAACTGGGCAATTATAAAATGCTGAGTTGGTTTTAGAAAATAATGCTGACTTTCCCAAGTCTTTAATATATATGTAGAAGTGTAACATTTCTTACAATCCTCCTTTATTACTAAGCAATCCTTTCAACCACAGGAATGAAGTTTTGAAAACCAAGTGAAGTACAGCATATAATGCTATAAATCTCATATAAGCAGGAACGATCAGGAGAACGTCAAGCAATTTTGAGAATGTAATCAAGGTTAATGTTAATGCTCTTTTCAGTGGATGACTTTAAACTCCAAATCAAAGTGGAAGAGATGATGGTATTTAATTGTAGAGAGGTGAAGAGTAGAGAGAGGCACACTATTTCTAAACCAAGAAAAAATATGATATTGAGACCTAGACATTTTTCTTTTAACAAAAGAAAGGATCACATTTAAAGAGGATTTTATGTTGCAACCTCTCTTCAGCAAGTCTAAGCAACTTTTTTTTTAAAAAAGAGTTAAGCGTAATTCTGGAGAGGGAAGCCACTCGGTCATTTGCATTAAGGCAGCAGATGAAGTTCCAAAGAACTTCAAAAGAAAAGAAAAAATGCTGGATTCACACATCATGTTGAACCACAGCTGACAATGTGATTTGCTCAGTAAAACATAATTGGCTGAGCATGCATAACATGCTAAGTAAAACCATGATTAAGAAACACACTGCACTGAATAAAGGAACCTCTCAAACAACATTGTGGCTTCCTGTGATGTACTAATCCCAAATGAGAATTGCTCAGTGGGCTTTCAAGAAACAACAGTGTCTTTTTATCTGTATACAAATTAAGTAGTAAAGAAAAAATATGAAACTGCATAGATGATATTTATTTTTAAATGGAATCCTAAAACATCCTTTTTCTCCTCCAATTATGCCCACTTAGATCTTCCTTTTATTCTGTATTTAGGTTTCCTAATCTCATCTTTACCCATTCTGTTCTACAGTCTCACAAGCCATATGTCACTATTAATACTTTTTACTAAGACACACACAGCAAGTGGAATTATAGTAGTTATGCATCAATTTATAATTAGATTATTAAATTACTCAATCTATTACAATTAAAATAGATCTACTGTTGAGGATATAATTATATATCACACATTTAATAATCTTATTTTTGTAATATTGGCCAAAAAAATTACGTTTCATAAATCAGTCTAGAATTTTCAATCTATGCCTTCGTGTGAAATGAATCCCATATCAACTGATATATGGAAATTATTTATAGCATACTTACATATATTTCATTGTGATCAAAGCGTTGTTTGAGATTGCTGATAAAGGTTTCCTCAGTAAGGGGCTCCAGAAGAACCATATCTCCAACCCCAATCATATTGTCGAGAAGAGATGTCTTCACCTCCATTTTTGCCATTTTTTTTTACTGTAGGAAAAAAATGAGAGATTAACATTTAATATAACATTCAAATTATCACAATGGAGGAATGAAGACCTGTAATAGTTATTTCTAGTATACAGCAAAACAGGAAAAAAAATATTTGGAAAAAGATTGCTTATGGTAAGATGGATGGATAAATAAATAAAACAGAAACACTCAAGTGGATGAAGAAAATAACTATTTCCACTGTCTGCTTTTACTATATAGAAGTTGGGGAAAAACTGTTCACGAAAGTTCAAAGAGCTATTAAAATTTTGATTTCCTTATTTCTATAAATTATCGTTTGCAAAAATTAATGTATGTCTCATAAGGAAAGTCAGCATAATAACAACTAGCTTTGAAGAACTGACCCAGGATCTCTGAAAAAGAACCATCATGAAATAACACTTACACAATTTGTTCACAAAGTTTAGACCGTACATAACATCTTAGTAATTACAGATCTATACCCATGGCAATTATTTTCTTGAAGACTATATATGCCTAAACCCCAAGCACTGATTGGTAAATTCAGAACTACCTCTAAAATTCTGACTTGGCGCATATGCTGCTTTCTTGATCTTTCATTTTAGTACAACTCAATAAGAGCGTGAGAAAGTAAAGGCAATAATTATAACAATTCAATCCAGGATTGTAAATGAATTCCTAGATATTCCTTGCTTCTCTGACTGTATCTGACTAGGGTCTTCATTTGTAACTCCAACTTATGTTAAGTTATGTTAAGGTCATGCATATTAAGTGGTTTTCTATTGTTGTGGCAAAACTACTCATGAGCACATGGCACAGATAGACCTACTGAGATCTGAATCAGAGCAGGTAGTATGAAGTGCAAGAAGAAAAGCCAGCAAGAAATATCCAGGGAATTCCAAAGAAAAGGGTCTTGTATGTGGGGACAGAACTCCCCAAAAGTGTAAACTGACCCCAGTGATAAATAATGGAAAGGAGACTATGGATTGGGAGAAGGGAAGATTTAAGAGGCAACTCCAAGGGTGAACAGAAGAAAAAAGGCAAATTGCAAATGCATGATCTAACTCAAGCTCCAGCTAAATACAAATGAAATACAAATTAAATACAAAAGATCCCATATTTCTTTTGTTTGCCTTCCCTTTTTCTTTTCATTTGCATTTATTTATTTATTTATTTACTTGTTTATTTATTTATTTTTGTCAATTGCTTACAAGATAATAGGAATAAGTAAAAACATAGTTATGAATACATGGATACATATAAGAAAAATAAAAAAAGAAAAGAAACAATAGGACAGGGACGGTAGGCATGTTGGTGCGCTTATGCACGCCCCCTACAGACCTCTTTGGAAAGGGGTGAGGTCAATAGTAGACAGTCTAAGGTTAAAGTTTTTGGGGTTTGGGGAAGAAACCACAGAGTCAGATAGAGTATTCCAGACTGACCACTCTGTTGCTGAAGTCGTATTTCCTGCAATCAAGTTTGGTGCGATTAACCTTGAGTTTGTGTCTATTGTTTGCTCTTGTGTTATTATGGTTGAAGCTGAAGTATTCATTGACAGGTAGAACACTGCAATGTATAATTTTATATACTATACTTAGATCGGACCAAAGGCGGCGTAGTTCTAGGTTTTCTAGGTCTAGAATTTCGAGTCTGGTGGCTAAGGTGTTCTGCAACGAGTAGAGGAGTGGAGAATTCTTCTTGTGAAATATTTCTGGACTTTCTCAACTGTGTTAATATCAGATACGTAATGTGGGTTCCAGACTGATGAGCTGTATTTGAGTATTGGTCTAACAAATGTTTTGTATGCTCTAGTTATTAGTGTAATATTACCAGAGAAAAAGCTACGTAAGATTAGGTTAACAACTCTTAATGCCTATTTGGCTATGTAGTTACAGTGGGCTCTAGCACTTAGATCATTAGAAATGAGTACTCCAAGATCCTTGACAGAGTTTGGATCATCAACAAGGTCTTGACTATTTAGCCTGTATTTTATTTTCTGGATTATTATTTTTTTTGCCAATATGTAGGACAGAGCATTTATTTGTTGAGATTTGAAGTTGCCATTTGTTTGACCATTCTGATACATAGTCAAGGTCTTTTTGAAGGGTAGCAGTATTGTCTGTGGTGTTGAATAGCTTTATCATCAGCGAAGAGAACGCAGTTGCTCTTAATATGATCACAGAGGTCATTTATGTAGAGTATGAAAAGAGTTGGTCCTAGAACACTGCCTTGGGGGACACCACTGTTAACAGGTACAGAATTTGATAGGAAGCTCCCAATTTTGACCATTTGTTGTCTGTTTAACAGGAATGCTTCTATCCAGTTATGTAGGTGTCCAGAGATACCATAAGATTTTAGTTTCAGGAGTAGTTTGTCGTGTACCGCTGAATCAAAGGCTTTACAGAAGTCTATGTAGATTTGTCTATTGCTTTGCCCTGATCGAGTTGTGTGGTCCATATGTTTTTGCAGTGTAAGAGTTGCAGATTACATGATAGTTTTTTCCTGAAACCAAATTGTTTATTAGAGAGTAGGTTGTTTTGTTTCTAAGTGGAGGATGATGGATTGGTTGATTCTTTTGATTGATTCCATGACTTTGCAGGTGACGCAGCATAAAGAGATTGGTCTGTAATTTTCAACTAGGCTGGGGTCTTCCCTTTTTGAAGATGGGGATGAACATGGCTTGTGACCATAGTTTTGGCAAGGAGCTGGTCCTGAAAGATTTTTCAAAGATTATGCTTAGAGGTTCGGCTATGGCAGTGGATAGCTTTTTTAAGAAGTAGGCACATATTCCGTCCAGTCCAATAGATAGAGATGGTTTTAGATTGCGTAGTGCTTTTTCAACATTGTCTTCTGTAGAATCAATATGCATTAGATCATTGTAGTTATCTGTGGTTCGACTAGGAAATACTGGGCATGATCCATTGCTGTTTACAAATAGATTGTGTTAAAGAGGTTGGCTTTAATAGCGTTGTCGTTGCAGTCTTTGCCATTAGGTCCTTTCAGGGGTGGGATGGACCTTGAGTCTTTTAGTTTGTTGTTTACAAAATTGTAGAAAGTGTAGGTGGAATTGGTGCATAGAAGGTTTTCTTCTTGTTTAATGTGATAATTAGTGCATTCAGTTTTTATCTGATGGCATAAATTTTTGTATCGGCTTTTGAAGTTGGCAACATGACCAGATTTGTTTTTCTGCCAAAGTGATTTCTTTTTGGATTGAAGCTTCCTTATTGTTATGGGTAATTTGTTTTTTCTGGTTTTGGGAGTTGTTAATGGTACATATAGTTTGATGGCTCTTTTGACTTCAAGTAAAAATATGTTGTAATGGTCTTCTACAGTATTGCATCCAGTGAATAGAAATTGCCAATCAAGGGATGAGAGATCGTTGTTTATAAGATCATAGTTGCCTTTTTTGAAGTTATGATTGGGGATTCCGTCATTGTGATGATTTTTGTGTGGATGTATGTTGAGACAAAAGTCAATCATGCTGTGGTCACTGTTGGAAAAGGGTTCTTTAATTTGTATTCCATAAATTGAATTCAAACTATTGCAGAAGATGAGATCGAGGCAGTTGTTAAGTCTAGTGTTGTTGGTTACTAGTTGTTCTAGTCCCAGATTTGTTACTGCATTGTAGAAGGTTGCATGTGTGGGTTCAGTTGTACATTCGTTAAGGGTCCAGTTAATATGAAGTAGATTGAAGTCACCAAGAAAGATAAAAGCGTGTGGGCAGGATGCTGCCCATGTTAGTAGTGTATTTAGCTTGTTTGCATGTTCGATGTCATAATCAGGGGCTCTGTAACATAGTAAGAACCGAAATGTTATATTTAAAGACAGTTCACAGACGATGGTCTCAGGAATAGCAAGCTCCTGGGTCACTTGGATGTTTTTTAGATGTAGGGACTTTTTATAGAAGATAGCAACACCACCTCCTCTACGGATTTCACAATCTGATCAGTAAACATGATAGTCTATTACTGTGGTAATGGAGTCAGGGAGATGCGTTGAGCCATGTTTCACAGACAAATATAATGTCGAATTTAGCCGTATTTAGTAAAAAGAGAAATTCAGGTATTTTATTTACAAGGCTTCTTGCATTGAGTAGCTTGCATTTAAGGCCAGTTGTGGTTGGAATAAAGGTAGTTAGGGGCATGCGTGGCTAGTTTTGAGTGATGTTGAATTGGATGGGGCGGGGTTGGATGTGGAGTTGTGGGTTGTGTGACTTTCTTTTGATGCAATCAGCTCGGTAGTCAATGTATGGGTCCTTTTCTCCATTGTCTAGATGGTTTTTGAGTTCTGCGTGGAGTTCACGGGAGTGGATTCTTTGCAATATGGATAAGTCTGGTCTTGAGTGAAGTTTTTTGTGGTTGGGATTTGTTTTTGCAATGGCGTTTATTGTATGAATAAATATGCATTTGCTAGACTCATTTTTGCATACAACTCTAAAAAATCTTGGGGCCAAGTGCCGTCATTGGATTTGTACCCAGGGCCATCTCTGGTTATTTCGATGATATCTTCAGGAGAGATGTTTGTTGTATTTGAGTTGCTTATGATATAGTGAACTTTGGTGATGTCATCTGATTCATTGGTGTCTTTGACACCAAATAAGATGGCATTTGGACATTTCTGTTCACATTTCATGATGTCTTTGATGAGTAAGGGGATATTATTTGTGGAATTATTTGATGGTATAGTAATTGTTTGTGGCTGTGGTTTGGTGGTTATTTTTGGTTGCAGTTGTGATTGTAGTTGAGATAGTGGTTGTGGTTGTTATGGGATTTGATTTTGAGCTGATAGGTAACAATTCTATTGAGTTTCAATCCATTGTTGATATCAATACCACCTAGTACAAACTAGTAGGCAAAGAGGCAGGATGCTGAGTGTCAGCCTGGACAGCCACCACTGATGCAGCTATCAAGGCAAAGAAGTCCTTCTTTACCCAGATCAAGCACCAAAACGTCAAGAAAAAAAGGATGTTCCCTCAGAGTCAGGAACTTAGTGCACCAGATAAACCATTTTCAGCAAACAGCAACTGCATATGTAGTATTCTAAAGTCCTGGTGGCTCTTACATAACTGCTAACATTTTGTTGTATTATCAAAAAGTAAAAAATTAACCATCTTTCCAAACAAAACCCCCAAGAAAGCATTAATTTCTACATGATGCTGATATAGTTATATTTTTAGCTGTTCCTTCAATTCAGCTTCAGAAAAAACAGCAAATTATTAGACCACATATATATAATTTAGAGTAAGTATTCATACTGGAATATTCAATATTCCATTACTATATGAATATTCAAACATGTGAATCAGAGTCTTAATGCATCTTAAGTATGTTTATTATTGTTTACATTTGCAATACATTTATAGTTCTTCATCAGGTACCTGAATTATTCTGACACAAAGAGATGAAATGCACCTGTATAAATCATTCAACAAGGAAAGCATCCCTTTGGTTTCTATTCAGTAATAATCATGTGTGTGCATGCCCTAAAATCACTTCACAGTTTTGAGTAGGGACCCTGAGGGCACTTCAAAGTGCTTCAATTTATGCTCTGCATAGGGTCTAGTGTTTATTCAAACACATTGTAGTGCAGGAAAAGAACAATGAAATGGACACAAAAGGGAAGTACAGGAGTAATTGGATTCATATATTTTACTTTGTTGGTGTGACACAGATTTTTGGCCATTGGTTAGACAATTAATATTTCTTATTAATTCTTCAATGACTCACAGATATCCTTCTCAATGAAAAATACAGTTTGTACAGCAAAGTAAAACATACAGCATTGACATATTATGGAATAGCGCAGATACCAATTCACAGTTTTGATCCATGCACTCAGTAAGAGTAAAACTTACTTTAAATTCAACCTATAATTAACAAAAGTAAAATTAGAGAAATGTGTTCCCCCGAGACACATTAGCTTGGACTAGGATAACGTATTTTGTACTATATATCTTGTTTGTTTCTGTTAATGATGCACTAAGTAGATTTGCATTCAGTACTGCAAAGCCATATGCAAAGAATATGCAAGCCAGCTAAATATGTTTCATGTTTTTTTCCTAAATATGTATTTTTACAAACTCTGCTTCCTGCTAGTGGAACATTACATGTTTTTTGGGACGCGGTTTTCTTCAATAAAATCCTATCTTACAATACATTAGAATCACAGCAAATAAGATGAGCCAAATGTTGTACCCCTTCCCACACTCATCCTTGAATGCCAAGCCATGTGCATGTTGTAGAGCAGGGGTGTCAAGCTCGATTTCATCAGAGTTGTGTTTGACCTTGGGGGGCTGGGGTGGACATGGCCAGTTCAATGTCACTCGTGTTGGGGGAGCCTGTGGTGATCTAAGTACTCTGCCAGCAGGCTCCTAAGCTCTGTTTTTGGCCGTGACAGCCTCCTGCAACCCTCTGCCAATGAAAATGGAGCTCCATTTTCACTGGCAGAGGCACCAAGGGCCAATCCTTTGCTGTTTCCAGAGTGGCCCTGCAGGCTAGATCTAAGCACCCTGTAGGCTGAATGCAGCCCACAGGCCTTGAGTTTGACACCCCTGTTGTAGGGTATGGGCTTTGCAAAGTATCTGAAAAGTGTGCATGAGCACATATGAAGCCTCTCTCTTTTAACTATTAAAGGTTCTAGGTCCTTTGCAAGGCTTAGATGGATCCTTCAGTAGTTGTCCCTGCCAAAATAACAGTGGAATAGTGGAGGCCCGCTTACACTGAAGTAAAGCTCCAGGAAATACAAATCTGAACAAAGGGCTGATCTTAAATTGGATTCTTCTTGCCTACAAGAGATAATTAAAACAGCGAAAAGTTGAATGTCCATTATAAACTTATTTACTAACGCCTTAGAAAATAAGATTATAATGGACATTAAACTTTTCACTGTTTTAATTATCAAACCCCAAATATGGTGCAAAGTTGAACATACAACAATTGAAAGAAGCTGTGCTTGACAGGGTAACATGGCGAATATTTGCCTATAAAGTCACCAAAAAATTACTTATTTCCAACCACAATATGGTTATAGGTTGTATCAATATTTTTCAGCAATGTGAGTCAATGTGGGCTCTAAGTTCCATAAAAGGGAGGCTGTAGTGATGACAAAGCTACAAACTATAACAAAAATGTGATCCACTGCATTAAAACCCACTGCATTATGCTCCAGTAAACTGTGGTTTCATTACGATATAGTTCCATTTTATTCTACTTTAGTCAGACACCATTTAAAGTAACATGATCAGTATAAGACACCATACTTTTAAAAAGATTCGGAGAAATTGAAAAAAATCAGAAAAGGGGAATATAGATGATCAAAAAATTAAATTAAATCCCATGAAGAAACACTAAAGGATGTATTTACATAAATTATACCTGAAAGGACATCATATGGAATTACCAATTGTGTTCTCTGTTGTTTGAGTGCAGGACACTCAAAGAACAGAATGATGGATTCCAATTGCACATTAGGAAAAAAAAAACACCTTCCTAACATTAGATATGTTCAAGTATAGGCAAAACAGCTATGTCTCTGGAACTGTTTAGCCGAGATTTCTGCAATGATAAAACTTCAATGGCTTTATGGATGCCTACTAATTCTAAGGCTTTACAAATCTATGTGCATGTTTTTTATATTAACACTGCAGTAGGTAATCATTTTTTGGCTATTGAACTTTTCAAGTTCTGGTAGGTCAAAGGGTCTCCCTTCCCCTCTTTCCAAAAAATATTTCATGTCACTGGATGAGCCCAGGCAAATCACATGGCCAGATGGCTTCACTCTTCATAGAATAATATTTTGAACTGTTAAGAAAAATGTTGCAGGCAAAGGTGTTTTAGCATTATTAAAAGTATTCACCATTCAATGGTGTTTGTGGATTTCTTTGACCTTGCCTTAAAAAAAAAAAATCAACAATTATCACAGCATCTCTATGGCAATGTTCAGACCAGAGAACAAAGGGCTACAAAAGTTTCCTTGAGCTGGCGGAGGAAAAACTAACCTAAAATAAGAAGATCAATCAGATCAATACACATGAGCTGCTTTTCTTTAAACCCCATTAAACTAATTCAGTGTCATAGTGGAACAGTTCTTTATTCCGATACGTACAAAAGCAAAAATAGAGGCATAGCCATCAACATTCAGGAATGTTGAGTAAAGGTGTTTAGGAACATCTTCAGAATGCTAATTTAAAGCAGATTCAGCCTTTTAGTGGCTACAAATCATCAGATAAAAATCATTCCCCCAGCGTTATCTTCTACTGAGTGAGTGCAAAAGCCATTTTTATCAGATATAATATTAATGCATGCAGATATTAAAAGTACAAATGTTAATTCTCCTCCCTTGATGGTTTCTACAGGTTTTTTTTGGTCTTATCACCAAATGATGGTTATATTCAAATGATATGTATGAAAAGAATCATCACAAGGCTTGAGCTCTTCAGCTCTTTTCTATCGTCTTATGATACCGTGATAGTAAACTTTAAGTTACACCATTTTAAGATTAAAGCTAAATGGCAATCTAGCTTTTGATCTATGCTTCAAAGGTTACATTTGCATTCCTCTTGCAGAAAAGAAATACATATGGTCTCTGGAATGATATTTCCCCTCCCTGCCTGCTTCCCTGCTCCCCCCCCAGATCTATCTGATTCCTTGAAAGCCTCGAAAATAAAGCTGCTCATCCAACCCACAAGGTAAGATAGATATGCTCTACTACTTACATGTAGTTTATCCAGCATCCACAGAGCATTGCATATTTTATCTTGTACTTTGTAGATTTTACACTTACATATATATATATATATATATATATATATATATATATATATATATATATATATATATATATATACATACATAAACATACACACATATATACATATGTGTACACACACACACACACACACACACATGGTGGCAAAATTTAACATGACTACCAGTAGTAAGACAAAGATTGTAGGAGAAAGGAGTTGTATACCAGTTATGACATTTCAGCCAATCTGTACCATTAAGTTACAGTATTTTTTAGGTTAGATCTCATTCCTACAAGATAATACAATATTCAATACTGAGATTTTTCTTTCAATAGATTTGAAAAATTAATAAAGCTCTTTCTGCCTTCCCTGTATTATTTCAGATGAAAATTACACCCAGCAAACATCACCGTGTACAATCTATCTATAATGGTCACAGACCAAGGTATTCTATTTTATTCCTTCAGCTTGATGCTTATTAAAACATCTTAGAAATCAGTATTTCCTATCAATATATCCCAGAATTCTGGGAACTGAGTTCCACATATCTTAAAGTTGCCAACATTGAAAAACACTGGAAATGTATAAAAATTATCTAGCAATTATCAAATTGCTCAAGTACACCAACACTTGAGCAATTTTGTTAATAAACACCTGCCTGCATATGCATGACAGACTGAATTACAAACAAAATGTTAGTGAAAACATAATCCCAAAATTAAACCAGGTCAGAGTAACAGCAATTTTTGGTTTGCAAAATTCAGCCATGAAATATGTAATGTAAAGGTTGCTTTTTCATTACTTACCAATCCATGGTTAACTGAACTAAAATGATCACACAATATACTAAATTCACAGGGATGGTTTGTATTTATAATTAAGCCATGTGATTACTATTTAAAATTCAGTATCAGTTGACGCATGTTCCCTGAGTATTTAACTACCCTACCCAAATAAGCAAACAAAAAATGGTGCACTATTCAAATCAAACAAGTCTTTATTACGGTCAAAGATCAGCACAATGATGCACTATGAAAAGTGATGCTAGTTCCACTATGTTTATAAGAAAAAGAAAGAAAGGACATCCATTTAATATTACTTTTTAATTTTATCATTACAATATCAAACATTGTTCTACGGGCGAGCATCGGTCTGGTCTGGAGTTCCCGCCACGACATGTACCCCTTGTAAGGACCTGTCTGCCGCAGGCTGCTTCCACTGAGGCAAAGGTGTCCAGTCTATAGTGTCAGATGAACAGCGACAATGATGACCATGTCGCCACCTGACAAATCTCCTCCACAGAGGCCTGTGTCGCCCAAGCTGGCATCGTGGCCTTGCTCCTGGTAGAGTGTGCCGTAATCCTTCTGGGCATCGGGAGGGCCTGGAGCTCGTATGTCAATACAAGCCCTCAGCCAGTGTCCAACAGTGGAAGGCGTAACCTTATATCTCAGAGTCGACGGTTGAAAAGATACTAACAGGGACTCAGTCTTCCTGATAAAAGCGGTTCATTTGATGTGAATGTGGAGGGTCCTCCTCACGTCCAAGGTATGCCATCTCATCTCCAGAGCATGCTTAGGCTCTGGACAGAAATCAGGCAAGATCAACTCCTGCGAATGATGGAACAAGGAGTTCACTTTAGGTAGAAAGGCAGGGTCCAGCCGCAGAAACATCCTGTTCTGATGGAAAACACACAGGTCCTTCCTCACCAATAAGGCCACCAACTCCGAAATCCTTCTGGCTGATGTAATGGCCACCAGGAACACCATCTTTTACCTCAGAAGGCGCAGGCTGGCCTCTCGAAGTTCAAATGGTGCCACAGTCAGAGCCTGTAATACTTTTGGTAGGTCCCAGGTGGGATACCGGTGCACCACTGGTGACTTCAGGTTTGTGGCACCCCTAAGAAAGTCTCTCACTCTAGGGTGCTGGGCGAGAGAGGTCAGGTTCTCGAATGACACCACTGAAGCCAAGGCTGCCACTTCCGTCTCAAAGCATTCGGTGATAGACCGCTGTCTAGACCGTCTTGCAGAAATTCCAGAATATCTGCCACCAACACTGAAGTGGGTTCAATCTATCATCTTGAACACCAACCACAGAAATTCTTCCACATTGCATCATAAATCCTAGCCGTGGAAGGCCATCTGGCTGCTGGAATCATCCGTATGACCTTTGTGGAGAACTTCTCCAATCTCAGAAAGTTTCTGCTCAAGTGCCAGATAGTCAACTGTAGCTACAGGGGCCCTGGATGTTTGATGGGACCCTGAGGGAGAGATTCTATCCAGGGGAATGCTCCAAGGCCTGGAAATTGACAGGCTTACCAGATCAGCAAACCACGGTCATCTGGGCCAGTGTGGAGCTAGTAGCAAGACCTCCACCCTCTCCAACAGCACCTTCCTGATTGTACCTGAAATCAGGGGAAGTGGGGGAAAGGCATACAACAGGCCACGGGGCCACGGACAGCGCAGTACGTCGACCCCTTCCACCCCTAGTGCTGGGAACTTTGCAAGTAATCTTGGAAGTTGAGTGTTCGACGGACAGGCAAAGAGGTCCAGAATTAGATGGCCGAAATGCTCCGAAGGCTCCTTGAAAAGACTGGGATGCAGGCACCACTCCGACTGGTCAACTGTGGCCCTGCTTAGCCAGTCTGCCTGCACATACTCACAAGATGTGCTCTGCCCACATCAATAGTAGATGTCTCTCTGCCCAAAGGCACAGTAGGGTCACTTCCTGCATTAGGGACCTGAACCTGGTGTCCCCTTGCTGATTGATGTGGGCCTTGGTGGCCACATTGTCTGTGAGGAGGAGAATAGGCTATCCCAAAACCTCCTGCTGGAATCCTTTGAGGACCAATCGAGCTGTCCTGAGCTCCAGCCAGTTGATATTGTGACACAGCTCCTCTTGCGTCCACCGCCCCTGAATCACCTGTGATCCCAGATGGCCCCCCCAACCAAACAGGCTGGCATCAGTTGTGATGGCCACTCTTCAAGATTCCTTGAAGCAACAACCCCAAGTGATAGCCTGGGACTGCCATCAACAGAGTGAGTGAAGTACCCTTGGTGGCACTTGAATCCTCGCTGTTGAATTGCCCCAGCCCGCCTTTTGATAGGGAAGCAGAAACCACTGCAGGGACCATGTGTGAAATCGCGCCCAGGGAACTATGGCAATACAGGAGATCATTTTGCCCAGGATATGAGACAGCAATGCATGAGGAGCCCCTCTGGCTCTGACCAGTCAAAGCCTTGATGCTGCCGCATCACTCCTGAAAGAGGTGTCTGGTTGAGGTGTCTATAAGCGACCCCAAATGTACTAGCCAGGTCGAGGGAACCAAATGACACTTGTCCATGTTTATTGAGAAGCCATCAGGATATCGTCCAAGTAGCACTGGATCCTGATGGGAAGGGTTCTGAGGTATGCTGCCACCGCTGCCAGGATCTTGGTAAACGTTCGAGGAGCCAATGACAAGCCAAACAGGAGGGCCATGTACTGAACATGGTGGCTGGCATAGCAAAAGCACAGGAATTTTCGGTGATTTAGATGAACAGGCAAGTGGAGGTAAGCCTCTGTCAGATCCATAGAAGTCAAGAAGTTTCCCTCCTGAATCCCTTCCAGAATGGAATGGAGGGAATGCATCTTGAATCTTCTGTAGACCAGATGCCTGTTGAGTCCCCTGACATTTAGAATCATTCTCCACTCCTCTGGAGGCCTTTGAGATAATGAATAACATCGAACAGAACCCCTGCCCCCTCTGCTGCACAGGCACTGGTTGGATGGCCCGAATATCCAGTAAATGCTGAATTACTGATTCCATGAGGTCCCTCTTTGCCGGATCTCTGGAAACAGGGCAGCGGATGAAACATTTTGGGGGTGAAGAGACACAAATGTGGTCTCCGAACTACTGGGTAGGGAGTAAACCCCCAGTGTGACCCACTGTCTCCTGATCACATCTAGAAACATCTTGGGCACAGGTATGGCTTCAGCCTCTGTGGTCTCTGTAAAAATGAAGTCCTCAGGATCTGAGTCATCTTGAGAGGTATCCTGGACTACTGGCTGCTTTCTGAGGTGAGCCGTGCTCTTAGCCTTGAGTAGAGGTTTAAATAGGCTGGGATGGAATAAGCCTTTGGTGGCCAGGATGCTAGATGATTCACAGTGAAGGTAGCCTCTGGGACAGACCTTGCAGCAAGTTATTCTCCTTCTCTAGTAGCTACCGCCATATCTGCCATAGCACTTGTAGAAGGTGGGAAGTAAGAATGCAAAGGAAGGCCCTGCTTAATATATTTCTCACTAGAGCCCCATGGAGACCAGGCTTGTACGTATAGGTTACTGGGCCCTGCAATCTCCTCCGGCTGAGGCCTGTCCTCAGAAAAATGGTGAGAAAGGGTGTCAGCAGCCACTTTGGCCTCTGCTGACTGCTTCTGACACTCTAAGTCCTTTCTAGCTTTCTCAAACTCTTTCTCTGACCCAGCTGACCTGGATCCAGTTGGCATCTTCCTATCTTTAGCCTGAGGCAAAGGTGATAAAGGAGCTTTCAGTTGTGAGGAAGTTCCCTCACGGTCAGCTCCTCCAGCCTCCATTCTGACCCTAAATTTCCTGTAACTCAGTTTATTCCAAGACCGGTTCAGCAACAAGGCAGGCACTTGCAAATTGCTTTCATTTTCTGTTCTGGAAAGTCCTTTCCGCAGCTGCAGTATCGATCTGGGGCTTCTTCCAGCAAGCCAGAGGTTGCAAACAAATTGCTGAAAAGACAGTTTTACAGCTCCAAAGGCAGTCTTACAGCTCCAAAGGCAGTCTTAAGCGACACACAGCTGCCACAGCTCTCCTCTAGCCTTCAGAACTGCCAACTGGAAATAATTGTAACAAGCGCCAGAGCATTCAACAGCTGATTTGGGAGCTCGCTGCTAGCCGCAAGGCAGTCTTAAGCGGAAGCACTGCTGCCGCGGCTATTTTAGAGTATGATCAAATGATCGATCAGGGACTCCAGCCCCCTTCTGCAGCCGCAGAAAGCTTCCAGGGGGCTTCTGTTGCTTGTTCCGATGCTGTTTGGTCCTCCTCTTGTAAAGAAATTGAATGGAAGAATCCAGGGAGTAAGAAAAGTCTCTACAGTTCAGAGCCTCTGAACAGACATCTGAACGAGCTGAGACTGAGTTGAAGACTGGGGACCATTACCAGGGAGGTGTGACCTCAGAATTCAACTCAGTCTGAAGAGCACATGAGATGAGACTACCCACTCTGGATTCTCCTGTTGACTCAGTGGAGAATATAATCTTTTTCAAAGACAAACAGCAGTCTCATTTAAACAGCTCACCTGTTAATCATAGATACAGTAATCAGGAATTGTGTGCAATGAATGAGCAGATTGGTGGATTAAATTCCTCTTGTTCTTGTTGTTGTTTTTCACTTCTGTTCATTGGTATCTGATTTTTGGAGACTACCTGGATAAGTCCATGGAGTTTTCTTGGCAAGGTTTCTCAGAAGTGATTTGCCTTCGCCTCCTTCTTCCTGGGGCTGAGAGAGAGGGATCACCCCAAATTCACTCAACTAACCTTGTGCCCAAGGCAGGACTAGAACTTTAGTTGTCTGGTTTGTAGTCTTAACCACTACACCAACCTGGCTCTCCTTTATTAATAAGATAAAATCACTCACTGCAAGTGCCAAAAAAATCTGAGAATGGAAAACTGAGATAGTTGGGAAGTTCAGTTAAAATATCACCAGAAATTAACCATAAATTAATCTGTACAAGGATAAACTCTCAGTGACTACCACAAATGTAGCATCTCATATCCCTTGTTTAATATTCTATTTGTGACTCAACAGCATTCTTTCCTATTCAATTTTATGTACATCATAGATAGCATTTCAATTTTAGAAGTTTCTTGAATGCTTGAAAATGGGATAAATTCAAGTATCTGCAGCTAATACGAGATGTTTGAACTAATGAGTCAATCCCACATGGCATAAGAGTCAAATTGATGTCACTCAACTGTCATATCATCATTAGGCTATGCATAAAGTAGTCAAAGGAAATATTTATAGGAGTGTGGATAGACATGAAATAAACACTTCAGCATGATAAACTGAATATAGTAAGATCACAGTGGTATTTCTTATCTCACTTTCCTTCCAGAGATTGGATTGATATCTAGAACTTTAAAAATGCAGGCTTAACACTCCACAAATTCCTTTAGCATTTTTGCATGTTCTGATTAGCAAACAAAGGTGTAAGATCCTATTGATCTTAGAAATAGGTAGCTATCTGCTACTTTCTTCTGCTATCTGAAGCTCATTACTGAATTATCTAGTCATGTATCACCACATCCCAAGTCAGTAACTATGTTTTGTTACTGTTATTCATGTTATGTTATATCACATATTAACTATGTCATTGTTATTCCTAGCCCTGCAGCCAGTATTTTTACATAGCTACCATGGGTGACTTTTAAAACTATGTAAAAGAACCTGCCGAAGTTGACTCCTAAACCCTCTACTACTACTGCATAAGACTTGTTGAGATTGCAGCAAAATTGCTACTCCAGTTAGTAGATTTAGAAGGGTACAGAATACCCCATCTCTTGTTATTTTTACGTGAACAGCTGCACTGTGTGCAAGATGAAAAATGAGGAACCCTTAATTGCAAAGAGCAATCTAGTCCTAGGGCTGTGTCATGCTTCAGATCTGATTCCCAAAAGGGATACATGAACTCGCAGGGACATGTACGAAGCATCTGTTTGCAACTCTAAAGAGCAGCTGGGTTTTTTTAAGACTTGCAGAGAGAAGTTATGTGTGAAACACCGTGCACTCCAAAGCAGCTTTTTAAAATTTAAAGTGCTACACATCCCTGATTATGTGCCGTCAAGTCAGCGTCAACTCTTAGTGGCAACATACAGTATTGTCCATTTTTTTCATGATGATCTATCCCTAATTGGCCCTTTAGGTCTTCCAATGATCATCCCTACTTAATCCCAAAAGGAGAAGTGGGATATTTCTACATGGACTGGAACAAAATATTTTGGATTAGTTCACTTCCGCTTTTATCTGAACATCTGAGGGGCTTCAATCTGTGCAAATAATGTTCTTCTTTATTCTACTCCCAACCTCCACCTGTTGAACTGAATGATCTGACAGAGAAGTGTACTCACCTTGCATTGAATGAAAGTATGGTTCTCCATACAATCCAATACTTTGCTCAAATTATATGGAGGAGTGTATTTAGATCTCAGATTACATAGAAGAACGTGTACTTACCTAATTCTGTGTGAGTACACAAAGTTTAATATAGCAAAGCTGCATGCAGGCAAGAGAAGAACAGTGAACAGAGCTGCTGTTGCCTACCTACTGTGAAGCCCTCCAAAAATTCAGATGAGCACTTGAAGAGTGTTTAAAAGAATCATGAAACATGCCATCAAAATATTTAGGTGCTTTTTCTCTACAAGTGATTCAAAGCAAAAGTATGAAAATGGCACTGCCATTGTTAAAAATTAATACAGCATCTTTAATAATTTCTAATATATCTGGATTCGTCTGTTTTGAAAAAAAACTAAAACACAATTAACTTTAAGCAATAATAGAGAAGTTAGATATAAAAAAGACTGCATAGAAGATGCATGTATCATAATAAAATTATGACTATCTTAGGCACAGCAGACAAAAATAGATCATTTTAACTCTCAGACAGTAGGATAAAATACCATGTACAAAAAAATTACTTGAAACATAAAACTGATTGACTATGCATTTGTCTTAAAATCACCATAACTGTACGCTTTCCCGGGGAAATCTTTCTAAAATGTGCTGGAAATAAACTTGAGGCTGCTACAAATCATGATTTCCAGGATTTCATCCTTCCCTCCAAATTAATTATTTCATTCTGATTGTAATTATAAAAACAGAAAAGCTGGAACATTACAGTAGCCCATGACAGAAATGCTTGCAGAATAAAGATTAAAATTGACACAGAATACGGTTATTCCTTGATTTGTGACCAGAAATGAGCCCAAAATTTCCATTGCTAAGCACGGCAGTTAAGTGAGTTTTACCCCATTTTACAAACTTTTTTTTGCTACAGCTAAGCAAATCACTGCAATTGTTAAGTGAATCACACGGTTGTTAAGTAAATCCAGCTTCTCCCATTGACTTTTGTTGTCAGAAGCTGGCTGGGAAGGTTAGAAATGGTGATCATATGACCCCAGATCAGTACAACTGTCATAAATACATATCAGTTGCCAAGTGCCCAAATTTTGATCATGTGGCCATAGGGATGCTGCAACGGTCGCAAGTGTGACAACTAGTAAAAAAAAGTGACATAAATCACTTTTTTCCAGTTTTCACACTTTTGACTTTTGCAGCATCCCCATGGCCACATGATCAAAATTCAGGCACTACTACATCAATCACTTAGTTCAGTGCAATGGAACTTTGAAGAGCCGTTAACTGAATGGTTGTACATCGAAGATGATTTTATGTGTATGGAATACTCTTCTGAATGTTTTGAAATATTCAAGTAAATGCCAGGCTTATTGTTTTAAAAGAGTGGATAGGGGAATGTGGCATATTCTAGCTTCACCTTTATTTATCTATTTTTAATGCCCCTGGGTTCCCATAAAAATGGACGGAGATTGCAGCTGGGTACTTTACTTAGAAATGTGCTCACATGCCCAGAATTGTTTTTATATAAATCTTACATAACAGCTGTTCCTATCTATTCTGAAAGAGTTTTCACCACATGCTTTCAAAAGTCAAAAGGTAAATTGGATGTTCTGTAATATTTTACTAACAATTTGATGGAAGAGTTTGAAGGACTTTTTAAATTTGCAGATGATACATAACTGAATGGGACAATAACCACACTGCAAGACAGAAATAAAATTCAAAATGAACATATTAGGTCCCAAAAATAGATTAAAAGCAACAGGATGAAGTTCACTAAGACAAATACAAAGTTCTTAACTTCGGAACAAAAGTCAAATGTAGGATACCTGGCTTATGAAAAAAAATATCTTAGAACAGTAATTAACCACAAATCAAATTTGAGTCATTAAGTGTGACATTTCTGCTAGATAAGGCAAATGCAATTTTGGCCTGGATCAACAGAAGTATTGTTCTGAAATTGCGTGGAATAATTATTCCTCTGTTGCATTCTTCCATAGTTCAGATCAAACATCAAATATCTCTAAGAAGGATTCAGAGAAACTTGAGTGAAAGTAGAATTAGAAAGAAAGTCCTATGAGGAGAGATTGAAGATGTTTAGCCTTGAGAAAAGATGATAGAATAGAATAGAATTCTTTATTGGCCAAGTGTGGTTGGACATACAAGGAATTTGTCTTGGTGCAAATATTCTCAGTATACATAAAAGAAAAGATACATTCGTCAAGAATCATCAGGTACAACACTTAACAGTAGTAATAGGGTACAATAAGCAATCAAATCATACTAGGAAAGTCAATATAAATCGTAAGGATACAAGCAACAGAGTTACAGTCATACAATCATATGTGGGAGGGGATGGGTGATAAGGAGTGATGAGAAGATTAACAGTAATAGTAGTGCAGACTTTGTATTAGTTGTACAGTGTTGAGGGAATTATTTGTTTAGCAGAGTGATGGCTTTTGGGGAAAAAATGTTCTTGTGTCTAGTTGTTCTGATGTGCAGTGCTCTATAGCGTCGTTTTGAGGGAAAGAGTTGAAACAGTTTATGTCCAGGATGTGAGGGGTCTGTAAATATTTTCACAGCCCTCTTTTTGACTCGTGCAGTATACAGGTCTTCAATTGAAGGCAGGTGGGTAGCAATTGTTTTTTCTGCAGTCCTAATTATCCTCTGAAGTCTGTGTCTGTCCTGTTGGGTTGCAGAACCAAACCAGACAATTATAGAGATGCAGATGATAAAAGTGGAATAAATAATAACAGTGTTGCTGCTGCCATAGTGGGGAAGGATATGGGTATTCATGTTGTGGGTTTTTAATGTTATAAGCTGTTCAGAGTCACCTCTGAGTGAGTTTGATGGCCACATAAATTTGTCAAATATATAAGATAGCAGTCTTCCAGTATTTAAAAGGGTATCGCACAGAAGATAGACAAGATTTCCCCCACCTCCCCTTCCAGTGTATAACATGGCATAATGGATTTATGTGACAGAAAGATAAGATTTTGATCTATTGTTGTTTTTTTAAATTCCTGAAAATGAGCCACTGGATAATATTCCAATCACTGGGGACAGATAGGTTCCCTTCTTGGATGTTTTAGGGGAGGTAGACAGTAATGCTTAAATTTAGATTTCTACACTGAGCAAAGTATTGGCCTTGATAATCTAAAAGTCTCATTACAATCTATGATACTATTAAGAGGGCACTACCTTCTTTACTGTATACTACATTGCAGGAGAAACAGCTTTTTACAGAACACAATAACAATCACTGTCTCAGAACAAAAGTTAATCCATAATATTTAGAGTAAAACTATAGCAGAAAGCTAACCTAGAAGATCTTCATGAGCTGAGGCTAAAAGGATATTAACTGCTCTTTCCTATAAAATAAATAAGCAGTGAAGGCTTATTTATCCTTCCCATTATACTGTAACTGAAATGAATTGCTGACAAGGATCACTCTTTGCAACCATCTTTTTATTTCTTGCCTATAGAAGGATAATTGCAAACAATGTAGAGAAGGCAGGCAACTAATGATTAGAAGAAGCAAGACATGAGTGAAAAGGAGTAAGAATGATCTTACAGCTGAGTGAATGAAATTAAAAACAAAGAGGTGAGATATTTGGGTAAAAGTAAAGTGAAAGAATACTGAGAAGGTGTCCATCGGGGATTTGAATAGAAATGATAGTGACAAATCCAAAATTAGAATTGAGATAAATATCTAAATGTTTGTGAAAAGAAAATCATATATTCTATAAGGATGAACAATTGAAAGACTCAAAGTATAGACAGTGTAATTGGAGAAATGTTAACATGTGGATGTTTTGTTCACAAGGTGGTTGTGCAACTTGTTTAACAAGCATGTGAAGACTATACTTTGCCTGGTGATTGGAAGAATGGTGCTATTATTCTCCTATACAAAGGTAGCAGAACTAAATGCAGAACACTAAGAAGGAATAGTTTGTCAATGGAGCCTGGGAAAGTGTTGGGAAAAATTCTGACTGCAAGGTTTTAAAAAATGCCAAGAAGCAAAATTTGCACACTAAGTAAAGTAAGAGTTTCTGCTAGGTAGGGAATGTGTAGACCCGATTTTTGCTATTTAGCAGCTAAATAAGAAATGGATAAATGTGAGAAAGTAAATCTACTTTTGTTGATGATTGTTGATTTAGAGAAAGCATCTGATAAAGTGAATGGCTTCAATATTTTTTTTGTGTGGGTAAGCATGGAATTGAAGATTGTGCTGAATATGACAAGAGTGGTATAATAGTGGATGTAAAGCAAGGGTAAGAATAAATGGTATTCCTAGCAAATATTTCAATATCAATCATTGTGTACAGGAAGAATATGTTTTTTTTTCTTTTTATGACCGTGTAATCCCTTGATTTGGGATAGAGTTGGGGCGACTGAATGGAGCTGAACATTTACTGGCCAGATCATCTGTATTCAAATGATACTGTGCTTTTAATACAGCCAACCAGTTTTATGAAAATGAGACTTAATTTATAACAGGAAAAACATAAAACTGAATGCAATTAGAATGGGTCACTTGAGAAATATGCATTGCAAAACAAAGAGATAACATCAGGAATGAATGACTTCTAAATTAATCTAAATTGAATTAAACAATAAGTAGCCAGTACAAAAAAAAGATGTTGAGGTGAGAATGAATGAGAATCAAATCAGAGAGCTAAGAAAATGAAGGCAAATTGAATGAATAAAAAGAAGACAGAAATTGTGGCTGGATGGTATTTATGAGTTCTTCAAAAAGAAAAAGGTAATTTATTTATTTAGTATATGACACGTGATAGCTAGGGATCACGAGGTGGCTGGCTACCTCTGTGAAAGGAATATTTTCAGGTGGTGTTATTTTTACCTGCCAGTAGGCATTCTGGGGAGGCTCCTTTCTTGTCCCTGCACAGTTTATTCGCTCACAGGAATTAAACCACCAAGCAGCCAACCTCAGCGGTGCTCAAGTCCAGCGTCTTACCATGTGAGCCACTGCGCCCCTCAGAAAGGTAATGATTTTAAGGAACCAGAAACAATGTATGAATTGATGAATGAGAACTGCAGAAGCAGGAATGGTTTTCAGAAATAAAAATAATAATAATGAGTATTTAGTATGAACTAAATTTCCCTTCCTTCCTTCCTTCCTTCCTTCCTTTTATATGACTGCCCAACTTGTGTGACTCTGGGCAGCTGATATGTGTTTACATATACACACATGCACAGAAACACAGACATATTTATGCATACACACATCCATACATCCATACACACATAAGGTACAAATAATTTTAAAACCTACAATGGTCACTAAGCATAAACCCAAACAAAACAATTAAGAGAGACAGCTCAATAGGCCATCCGACCTCCTGACCCTTAGGACCTGAAGTACATCCAATGCTTTACAAAAGGCTAGCAGGCTCAGGCTCATCTGATCTGATCTGATATTTTATGCTTCAATCTTCTGAGTTACTATACTCTTTTTCTCTGCTTTGTCTAAAGTTGCTTACCTCAAAAATGAATAATATGATGGTTATATATATTAATGCATATGTAACTATAAGTTAATATGTTTTGGCAACTCTTCTTTATAAATGTAACTGATTACTCAAATTGCATTAGGTAATCAAATAATATAAACCAAATATTTCACACATAAATTCACAATGCGTTTTCCCTTAAAATTATGGTAGGTTTGTAGCTCTCAAGCACATTTTTGTAGCCTCATGAACCCTCTTCCAATATCACAGTAGTGATAAACAGAAGATTTATTTGTCAATGAAGAATGGTGGGAAAGCAAATAAAATGAGACCCATTTCATAGATGTTAAGGTACTGGACTTGGATCAAGGAGATGCTGGTTCAAATTGGTGCAGCTTGCTGATTTAGCATTGGACAGCCTCTCTTTCTAAGCCCAACTCATCTTACAGTTGTGATGAAATAAATAGCAAAGACCCATCTACAAATCCTCTTTACAAGTGATAAATTGATTGCTTTACTTTCCCTGATCTACAACTTCTCCCCTTTACTAATTTGTCACAAATATAGTTGAAATGTTTCATTACTGCCTTATTCATTTCCCAGGGATGTCTGCAACATCCCTAGCTTGAGACACTAATGCAAGAAATTTCAATCCATGAATTTCCACTAAGTTAAGACAAGATACCAACTGAATGAAAGAGAAAACAAGCAGAGCCCCAAGCAGAAACAATTTAAAGGAGGTTAACACAGATCATGATTAGATGTTTTTGATAAACAAATTGCTTATAAATCATCTGGCAGTCTTCTTAAAACAATAATAGTCTTTAGGGAAATCTTCTTAAAATGAAGAGTAGTTGATTCTCTTATAGGAAGGCACAATGGACTAAATGATGACACAAGTGTGAACAGATGGGCATGTAAGTTTTACTGACTTAATTGCAAGCCTGTCTTAATCTTTTAAATTCTTCTGTGGATGGAACAGAATGAGAGAGCGCTTGGAAAATTTTCTCACAATAGTGTTACTACACAACTAAGGAACAATGACACCTCAATTCCTTTTGACAGACATCCCCTCACATGTGGGGTAACCATCCTTTCTCAGATAATGAATAGAACTAGACCCAGTGGGCTATGTAAAAAAGCTGCACTTTAGAGGTGTGTGCATATCTGGATACAATGAGAAAGGCAATAGGAAGAAATTATATATTTGCTTTCTTAAGGAAAAGGCTTGAACTTCTGGAAGAAACACAAAAAACAGGTAAGCGTTTTGTCACAATTGCACCCCCATTCAAGGATAGGCTTGCAGAAGTCATTGTGAACAACTATTTACTGAATGGAGTTTCTGTTTGCAAAGAACTTGATAATAGCAGTTCAAAACAGAGGCAAAATACAGAGTCCGCCAGCAGCAGCAACTTTATTCACTGCCATGTTGCAGCTCAGCCAACAGAGAACTTGTTGCAACTAAATTGTTACCTCTGGATTTTACTAAAACAAATCCCCAACCAAGCACAGACATCCTGAACAAAGCGACTGTAAGGATCAAAAATTGGAAGCACACCCTAAATCGCTTCAGGGCTTAACAGACTGAAATCTAAAATCCTAGAATCTGGTTTCAATCCCTCTGCAGGCACCACACACAACACACACACACACAGTGTCCTTGAGACTAAACAAAGACCAGGCAGGCAAGAAAAGGACACCTGAGAACTAACTACTGTAATCCAAATCCAACTTTCCCTGGAGAAAATCACAAACAGCTTGCAACCTTCCTCTCAGAAAAGTGTAGATCCTTGCACCATGTTTCTTCTCCAGCTTCACTTAAACGTTCAGGAAATGCACTCTAAATTGTCCCTCCAGATCTCACCTGCTCTTCTAACATCCAAACCACCTACCTACGTCTTCCCTACCACCCCATATACTCAGCCCCTGTCCCTCCTCTTTCACCCCCAATTCTCTATTCCCATCCTCTCTCCCTGGATCCCATCTTGCATTCCTGAAACCCATTCGTCAGCCCTGCAAGGTTTTTATGCCATTCCATCTCCTGTTTCCTGCCCACCAGTTTAATTGTCGCCCATGTACCGCAGAATAAAGACGGTCCTCAGTCTAGGCGGTCCCCTGCTCTTCCTCCCCTCAAACCCCCTTCTCTCCCCTCTTCTGCAAAGTCGTCCCCTTCGTTATTCCAAAAGTCCCTGCCTAAATCACTGCAGCTTTCTGCTTCCTTTGCCAGCGCTGCCTCTTAGCAAGACCTTTAACCCAGAAGGCTCCGAGACATCGTCCCTGCTCCTCCTCCTCCCCCGCTTTCTGGCGCCAAATCTTCGTTCTGTGGCCACTAGTTTCCTGAAATCCCCCCGTTCCCACCCCAAAGCCCCCTCTGTGCCCACCACCATGCATCTCTCACCGCCTCCCCCCACCAGCCCCTCTTTTGGCAACCAGGAGAGCAAGCCGCAGGCAGCCCCGCAATCGGAGCACCTGAAGAGCGCAGAAAAGCAGGACACCCGCGGGACCATCCACACCACAAAAGCCAAATCTGGCCAAGGAGCCCAAGCGGGACGGCGCCTCTCCGCACCTTTTTCGTTCTAGGCAATCCCCGCCTCCGTCCAGATGCGCCTCTCGATCCTCGCAAGCGGCGAGGAAAAAAAGAGAGAGAGAGAGAGAAAAAGCGGGACAGCTCCCTGGGGCTGCCCAACTCCCAGCTAGCGCTCTCGCTCTCAGTCGCGCTGCGAGGCTCCCGCTCAGGCTGGAATCCGTCCGGCTTTTTCCTCCGAAAAGCAGCCTGTTCCCGAGGAACTCAGCCTGCAGCAAGGACGGCCACGCCCCTCCCCGCCTCACAGAAGCAGGGGGCGTGGCAATGACCTCGCGGTCGGGAGTCGCCCGGTTCGGGGAGGGGCCGCGCCGCAGCCGCCGCCTCAGCTCCACACCTCCGCTGCGGCAGGCGAGGTTCGCGCGAAGGGGAGGCGAGCGACCCCCAGCGGCGCCCTCAAGCAGCCGCTGCCTTTCAAGGGCGCGAAAGTTTTAATGTGGGACCGGGGGCGAGACGCCAGTGACATCCGGCTGGACGGGCGAACGGCTTAGCTCTGGAAAGCAGCTCTGGAAGCCAGCCCACCTTCCATGCTCTTTTGTAGTGGCAGTCTTGCAAGGCCTTGCCTGGGGGTCATGGGTGAGGAGGTCCAACGTTCGTGTAGGGCTTCCGAAAGGCTGCGTTCTCTATTCAGTGGGGCTTAATAACTAGATGAATGGGATTAGAACATCGGTTTTACGGCTTTTACGGACCTCTTTTCCATTTTTTGTAATTGACCGTTTTGAATAAGTAGGTTTCTTCTGACAGTTTCAGTGTGGTTCCTTTCAAACTGCCTTAGGTTCCACTGGAAGGAAGACTGTCATTTCTGTAGTACTGTATTGAAATAACTGCATTATTTAATAGTGTAAATGACATGTTTGTGTGTGTGTGTGCGCGCCTTAGACTTAGTCCCTGCAGTTTTCTTGGCAGGTTGTTTTTTTTTTGCAAGTGGTTTGCCATTGCCTGCTTCCTGGGGCTGAGAGAGAACAGCTGGCCCAAGTCCTGCTGGCTTTAGGAAGGAGTAAAACTCACTTGACTCCCATCTGGTTTCTAACCTGATGCCTTAACCACTACACCACTACACCAAAGAACTCTACTGTATTGTGATTAAATAGTAAGAGAATTATACTAACATTTTAATTTCTGTATATAGTGTGCTATGGTAATTTAAGAAGAGCGATGCTGGATCAGAGCAAAAGTTTGCATTCTGTTTTCCTGGTGGCCAATCTGATGCTTATGGCGTTAGGAATTATATTACATGCTGTAAAGATGGAACCTAATAAATAAGGCTTCCAATAAGAAAAGAGTACAACAGGACCCACCCATACCTTTTCTAACATGCTGTTTCTAAAAATAATACAGAACTGTTGAATGCTTTGCATGCGATGACTTTATACTTATTTGGTCATATAGAAAAGGTATTAATGAAGAAGTGCCGCTATTAGAAATCATGATCCATTCTAACTTTCCTGCATATAGGAATGAGCTCTTGTATTGGCTATGGATATAATCTAAGTCTTGGGGGGAGAAAAAAAAGGGGGGGGGAATTCTGGAAACTACCAAAGTACGCTAATTAGGTTTTACCTGTACTTAAATGTTGGCTGGCATCAGGGAGACCTCATAGGGTTTTTGGAAGTTTACAACCGCTTCTATTCTGTATAGACACTAAGCCATCCAATCAAACAAACCAATGTTGTTTAGTCAAGAAAACCCAGGAAAGCAAATTGTAGCAAAACATGATGTTGAAATCCAAGATTTTAATTACAAATCCTTTTTTATTTTAATATCTCTCTTGTTATAGCAGTTCTATTAAAATAATCTTATTTGGGTTGCAAGATTTTCTATAAAGTTATTTTTAAATAAGATTTTTACAATATAAAGCAAATCTTCTAGCTCTAATTATTCATTATAGACAGGGATCTAGAAGTATTATAACATATATGTAATTTTACTAGAAGCAACTTAAAAAACAGCAAGTTTTTAAAGCTTGGAAACTATTTAAGAAGTGTCAATTTTAAAATTGATCAATGGGCCAATTCTGTGTTCTGTTCTGATTTCCCATAGGCTATTCAAATATTTCAAGAAATCTATAAGAAATGCATTCCGGCCACAGTTCTCCCAAATTATTGTTATCAGCAAGTGATATCTAAATAAGTCATGGATGGATAATCAAGAAATGAAATCCTTTTGGACCATGATGGGAAATATCCTATCTATACTTTGCAAAAATCTCAAGACTGAATAAAAAAAATCTAGACAAATTATTTGACTTGAACAAGTGACTTAAAATCAGAATTCAAAGTTGTGCATGACTCTTCTCCATTTGACATACAAAACACAAGTGACCTTTTTATGGTTCCCTTTGCAAAATATGTAACAGTAAGCTGGCATTTTATAATCTACTACTGCACATAATTAACTTTTTTTATGTGATTCCAGGTCTGTCTGGACTAGCTCTATAATTTTCTTAGCAATATTTCACAAGTGGTTTATCACTGTCTGCTTCTTAGGCTGAAAGAGAGTGACTGGCTGAAGGCCACTTAGTTGGCTTTGTGCCTAAGGTAGGACTAGAATTCACAGTCTTCTGCTTTGCAGCCTGGTGCCTTAACCACTACTCCAAATTGTCATACAATAATTAATCATGGTAATCTATTAAACTTTGAACCTTTGTGCTAAATCTGATGCACTGACAACTTAATGTTAGAATTTTTTTTCTTAACTTGGAAGCAGGTCCTATTAGCTTTACTTTAATATGCTTTAGTCCCTCATATGTGACTGAACTTCCTAGAGTTCAATCACATTTCCTTAGAAATCAGGATTGAGTTAGGCTCTGTATATGTTACTTGTTTTAGGCTTAAGAGGATCCACCCCGTGGATTAGTTTGTGACTCTTCAATTTAATTAGAGCACTGATCACCAGCTCTTTGAAATGCTGATTTGTGCTGTAAAACCCTTGATGACTTGGCACCTAGGTATCTATAGGATGGTCTGTTCCAATCTGCACTGGCCTGCCCTATTGGGTCATCTAGGGAAAATATTCCTGGTGCCTCACCATAAGGAAATAAAAGAGCTGAAGCAAGGAAGCTATGGGTTTTGGGTTTTTTGGTGGCAAGACCATGGAACAACAACCTCAAGCTGATATCCTCCTTGGTGCTTTCAGGAAGCTGTTGAACATGGAATTTCATGAAAGTTTTTTAAACCTGTTCAGTGCAGCTTTTATTTTTGTTTGTTCTTATTTCATTGTGAAACTTTGCTTTATGTTTTAAACCTTAGCATGGGAATAACCACTTAGAGCTGAGTTTGGTGTGGTGGGATACAAATGTAATAAAATAAGTAAAAATTAACATGCTAATTCTAGTTCTGTCATGTTCAACCTAAAGGGCCTTTTCCACAGGGTTATAAAGATTCATGCAATCAGATTGCACAAGGAAAGCCTTTTTAAAAATTCAGAATTCTGGTTTTTTTTAAAACATTTTCTTTTTTTTCTGAAAGCAACTTTAGAGGCAAAGAGCAAATATGTATTTCAAAAAACTTTTAAACTTGGCTCTATTTTCACAAATGGAAAACCTTAACCAGAGCTGCTGTTGGAGAAGGTAGATGAACGCTGCCATATTATACAATGGAGAGAAAGTTTACTTGATTCTGAATAATGTACCTAATTGAGCTGTAGGGAAAATAAAAAGCTGTATACACAAAATTTTATTTGTTTTCACTTTTTTGTATATTGCACTGATTGTAGTATAATTCCTTTGTTTTTTATTTTGTGCATTTCCCAGCATCATATAACTGAGGCAAATTATTGTAAATAAGCAAAGCTGGTACTAGAAATTAACATGGCTTTGTCAAAAAGAAATCATGCGAGACAAACCTTATTGCATTCTTTGACAAAGTAACTAAATTAGTCAACTAGTGAAATGCTGTAGATAGTAATTTGACAAAGTATATAACAATCTACTTCAGAAAAATGCAAGATAGACAGCATCGCTACCAGATGAATTTGTAACTAGCTGACCAACCACACTCAACATGTAGATGGAACTATATCTACATGGAGGGAAGCATGGAGTAGGGTATCCCAAGGTTCTGTCAGGCCCAGTACTCTTCTACATCTTCATAAATGACTTAGAGGAGAGGATAGAAGAGGAAATAATCAGATTTGCAGACAACACCAAGGTGGGGAATAGCCAACATGCCAGAAGATAAACTGAAGATCCAGAAGGATCTTGACAAACATGAACACTTAAATATAAACCAGCAGTATGCTGCACCTGCCAAAAAAGCCAGCTAGGATGTATCAACAGAAGGATATTATCAAGTCATGTGACATGTTACTACAGCTTATTCCACTTTGCTAAGGCCACACTTGGAATACTGTGTCCAGTTTTGGTTGAGACTTTAGAAAGAGTGCCAAGAGCAACGAAGATTATTACAGGGATAAAGACTAAAACATGAATGGTTGCAGGAACTGGTATGTCTAATCTAACAAAGAGAAAGACTGGGCTGATTGTACTCTTCCAGTACTTGGAGGGATGTCATGGAGAAGAAGGAGTCAATCTATTCTTCAAAGCACCTGAGGACAAGACAATAAGGATGAAAACTTATTGAGGAGAGATCCAACTTCGAATTAAGGAGAAATTTCTTGACAATTAAAACAACCAATTAAATGGCTGGCCTCCAGAAGTTGTGGGATCTGGGGAAGGGGGAATGCTTGTAGGTAAAAAGATATTGGACAATCATTTGTCTAGTATGTTATAGGGTCTCCTGCTTGAGCAGGGGGTTGGACTAGAAGACCTCCAAGATCCCTTCCAATTCTGTTATTCTATATTCCATATGATAGGCAGGTATCTAGATACATAGAGCTTTTTGTCCTCTGAATTATAGATTTATATATGATACAAAATACAACAGGGCAACAGAAATATTAAAAGAATACTACAATCCATTTAAAATCCATAGTACTGTATACTGTGGGTGTGCTTGCCAGACAGGGAGTTAAATGACTGAAGGAGAAGCTCACTAACAACTAAGAAATATTTGATGTGTTAACTTATATGGTCTACGAAATGTAGAAAATTGAATGCATATATACCTGAATAAAATAGAAAGTCTATTTATTTACTATGAAATATGGACATTTTAATCTATTATACCTGTTTTTTCATACGCTCCCTTTTATCTTTGTAATTTTCATTTTTTTAATAATACCTTGCATTGGTTTAAATGCCTCATTCACCATGAGTGGTGCAGAAGTACCTAGAAAAGTAGGATAGAAATAATGCATGTAATTTATTTTAAAAAAATTGCACCATCTTCCTTATAAGGCAACTCTGGGCAGTATTATTTTTTATTTTCAGCACGGCTCATTTAATTCCTTTTGAATCCTTTTCTGTGGAAAGGAAATGCTGCTCCTTCGTTTGCCATTAGTCAAAACCTGAAAGTGATAAATAATCAGATGTCTGTTGGGTGAGTCAAATGTAACTCCCCACAGTTGCAGAAATTCTGGGAAGGTAGAAAGGTAAAGTTATTGTTTCCTGTTTATAACCTGCCAAAACAGCATGAGTTGAACAAACAGCTAGCAAGTAGACTGACAGATTATTTTCTGTCCAATTCATGCTGGTGATGAAAAATTTCTCAGCTACTTCTGTAACTGACGAACATGGAACAGTTTAGTGGTGGGATTCAATTTTTTTTACTATCGGTTCTGTGGGCGTGGCAGGGAAAGGATACTGTAAAATCTCCAGTCAGAGGTGGTATTTGCCAATTTTCTGAACTACTCAAAATTTCCACTACCGGTTCTCCAGAACTGGTCAGAACCTGCTGAATGCCACCTCTGAAACAGTTAATTGATTGTATCCGAATTACTATAAATTACTACTGATAACTATAAAACTTGAGGGGGGGGAGGGGCATTACAATTTTGCATCCATGCATAGGATTGAGTTTACATTACATGAAAACATACCATAATTTAATCAGTGTCATCAGGGTGAATTGAAATCATACATTAAAGTAGTGTTTCTCAACCTTGGTAGTTTGAAGATGTGTGAGAAGGCTGGGGAATTCTGAACTCCACACATCTTCAAACTGACAAGGTTGTGAAACACTGCAAAGAGTATAGATTTAATCCTGGATTTCCTCACTCATTACCATATCCCTTAATCACTTGGTCCATTTTTTTCCCATTCCAAAAAGCTTCCTTTTTTTGTCTGTGTTGGTATTACATGTCAGAGACTTCAGTGAGAAAGCTTTTTAATATTAACCAACCTGCATTTATTTGGTTTCTCATGCTTCATAATAACTTGTTTTCTTTTTTGACAGTTCAATAAAATAAGGGATTAAAGGCTCGTAGATTTGGTTTTATAATATAAAACTTTGGGAATCTCTTGACCCATATCAAAGATAGCAGCACCCCAATGAGTCTACATTTTAAAAGACACATGAATGTATACAAATGGGATAAGTGTACAAATTCACATAGGTTGTAAAATGGACATAGAAATACAGGACTAAAAATGCTGAGTAAACAGTGAGCTACAGCTGGAGCCACCTGCTTTCTTAACTATTCTTCATACTAACTGGCCATGACTTATTATTATAGTCTTCATTAGTTCTAACATCAAGCTACCAGTTTAATAACACCTATACCCAGGGCTTCTACCTCCCTTATTGGCCAAATTCAAAATATATATCCAACGGTTATGCAGATTCAGTCTTGTCATGCCGTCCAATTGTTCACAAGAATCAGAAGGATTCATGACCCAGACATTATTATAAAGGAGAAAGTCAAGTTGTTGCTATCTTTAAAAATTATCAAGTGTATCTGAAAATCACCTTTTGAAATGCAGCAAAGAATGGTTTAAAAAGTTATCTTTAAGATGATGTATATAATTAAAATACAGTTATATATTTTTTATCTTTGTTATTTCCTCTATTTTTTTATTTTTCCTTATTACTGATAGACTTTAGCTTCATTAATAATAAAATAAAAACATTAGTATAAAAATATATAGTATGAAATCTGAAATGACTTGGGAAATATAAATGCTTTAGCTTGGTTTCAGGAAAGCAGCTACTATCTTTATAAGGGTCAAGCACACACTGCTATGGGGCCATTCCATTATCTACTCTCCTGATAAACCATTCAGATTTTTTTTTTAAAAAAAAATAAGCACTGATATTTTGCACTAGATTGATAAAAGACTGACAGCCAGTGCAATTGATGATACCTAAAAATCTTATCGACTAGTTACTGTTAACAAGTGAATAATCACTTGCAAACAAAGCATTCATCATTAGTTTGTGTTTTTTTCTAATGCAGTGGTATACAAAGTAATTAGATAACAAATGACTATAAGATTTATTTCCACTGCAGTTTTAAGACTAAACTAATCCACAATAGAGGGTTACACCATGTTCTCTATCAGAAAAATGATGTTTCTTCTTCTTTAGACTTAGAATAATTTTATTGTCACTTCGAATGTACACTAATTGGCATACATTAAAAAAATTTCATTGCATACAGCTCTCAAAGGGTCACCACCTCCAATTTACACTGCATAAATATGACAAAATAAATATAAAATTATGCATATACCCAGAGGTGGGATTCAAATTTCTTAACAACTGTGTTCTGTGGGTGTGGCCTAATTTGTGGGCGTGGCTTGTTAGTCATGTGACTGGGTGGACGTGGCCTACTGACTGGATGTGACTTGGTGGTCACATGACTGGCTGGGCATGGCTTATATGTAAATATTGTAAATATTTATGTAAATATTGAATTTTTTATAAAGAAAGAGCAACTTTTACCCAAAAGCAGGCAAAGGAGGCAAAGCAGGCAGGCAGATTGAGTTGCTTGCAGAATCACAGATTCATTCACAGATCTACCATTCTGCAATCTGCGGCATGAGTCTGCACTGAAAAATAGAAGCTTCAGTTCTAAGGAAGGTTCAGCTCTGCTCTCAGGCCATTTCTTACCCTCCCAACCCCCTGAATACCATCTCAGGGAAGCCTCCTGGACAAAGGCTAAGCAGTACAACAGCAATTTAGATTAGCTAGAAAGCAAGAAATCCAATGATTTCCTACTTTCTAGCTAATCTAAATCACCAGGCACAGCTGATAGTTAGAATAGCTGGTCGTTAGGAGGGGAAAGGAAAAATAGCAACTTACCAAAAATAAGGCGAAGGCACAATGCAGGCAAGTTGAATTGCGCGTATGTCAGGTAAGGAGTGACTGGGCGGGCGTGGAAGGGAGGGGAGGGTGGGGAGAGGAAGGGAGAGGCCAGCCAGTGATGTGATTTGCTAGTTCTCTGAACTGCGCAGAATTGTAACAACTGGTTCTAGAGAACCGGTCCGTAATGGTAGAATCCCACCCCTGCATATACCTACATAGAGAATGTAGGCATAGAGAATTTAGAGAATGTTTTACATACTACAAATATTTTTTTGGTTCTGTAAAGTTGTTTGCTTTATTGATCCAATAGATTTTGCTCTTCAAATTTTATCAGGAAACACACTTGAAAGACCAATGGTTATTAGAAGATTAAATGGTGGGGAAATAGAATAATCTTTCTTAGTGAATGAATAACTTCAGAACAATACCTTCCTTTGCTCCCACAAGGTATTTTTAGTTTGTGATAGGTCAATCTCCTTCTTTCTGACATAGTTGATATATTTGCCAACATCAGAACTTTAGTGGTTACATGATAAAACCGTTTAGAGATTTCTATTTTTCTGCCAAATTGATTTGAACTTTCAGTTCAAACAGATTGCTCTAAAAATTGCCCAGTGATCATTGAAAAGCTATTAAACCATTTGGAATTATTTTAAAAGGTCTTTTACCTGAATTATCAGAATTCAATGATATTTTTAATAAACTTTACAAAAGATGACCAGATTGATTCTGGGATCCTCAAGTTTTTACAGTGGTCCATTTTGGTTATAATTCTGCCAAATGTCCCATTTGAACTACATAGCTTGTTTTCCATAGCAACTTAATGCTATTATATACTACATGAAGCAGTACAGAGCAGTTACAGTGCAAGCTGCTGGATGCTGTAAATCACGTCCAAGCTTCCTGTCACACATGATTAACTCCCTGAGTCTAATCTTTAAAATGATCTAAGAATATTTGCATTGTGCTACGCTAGCAAGTTCAGTGTTGTTTGGTTGTCAGCAGCATGAGAGAATAGCTGTGTTTTCAGGTTTCACTGGACAAGAACTTACAGGATATACTCATCACATTTAGCTCACAGTTGAATGGCAGTGTGCTTTCCTAAGATGGCTTGGATTCCACTTTCTTGTACAAAAAAAAAAACCCCATGCATGATCTTCTGAGGAAAAGAAAAGGTACTAGTTACCTGTCATTCACAGCAATGTCTTTTCATTAAAGATTTCTTAATGGGAAAATGCTGTAATAATTAAACAGAAAATGAAAAAGTATTTTATGTAGGAAAGGCATCTCCTGCTTCTTTTCTTATCTAACTTTATTTATTTACTCTATCTATATTCTGGTTTTCATTCCCCCACCCAGCTTCCATTTTCCCCTCACAACAACCCTGTGAGAAAGATTCAGCTTTTATGCCGAAGGATGAACTTGATGCTGGACCTCCCTAGTTGGAGTCAGCACTTAACCATCTACCTGTATGTTGTATGTAGCTGATGTTTTAAAAAAGTAATAACAATAGCAAGAGAGTTGAACTGCGTAGACTGAGATCTGCTTGAAATACATGACAGGAACATTATATGTTCCATTACATTGTCTGAAGCAAAAAGAGGCTTCAGCTATGCACTGTGGAACATGGAGCAAAAGTCCTTCCCCAACTACTATTAGGCCCCAACTACTATTACTTTGCCTTCGATTATCAATCCACTTGTACTAAAACCTGTAGTAGTACTGCAGGAGAATTGTTTGCACAGTTTAACATCAAAGCAGCTCAAGACTAGCAGAGCTCATTAATTATTGGAAGCCTGCCCAGGTCAAAATGTTAAAGAAAAAAATTGTTTAAAAATTTAAATGTGTGGTTTATCCATATTTTTTTATCACATACATGACAGGTCCTCCAGGGACAGCTGGGAGAGACCCACTCCTGTCCTCTGAGTGGCTGCCCATAAGCCATTTTTTCTGGAACAAAATTAAGATTAGTAAATGGCAAGTCTCAACTACAGCTGGAATATCTTCAGGAAATGTATTCTTTAACCTGTATGTTAAAGAACAGGGTTGTTGGTTTTTTAGTTTTAGACAGATACAAAGAAAAGTTCCATTATTCATAAGCATTCATTTCCCACAAGTAACAAAGTGGATTTTCTAAAAGTAGGACCAATGTTAGCATTCATTTACAGGGGTGGGAATGCTAGAAAGTCTGAAGTCTTCATCTACTTTTAAAGTGGTTTTTTTTAAAATGTAGTGCTGTGAAGAAAAGTGCTGGCCCAGTGAGTCACAGCCACTGTCATTGCATTGATCTACCTGCCCCTCCTACATTACACAGCACTTATGTCATTCAAACCACACTCTATGTGAGAAGTGCTTTTCTGCCCTGGATCAAGCTTGCCAAATTGTGCTTGTTCTTTCTTGCTTGTAATGTTTGCTAATATCACTTCAAAGTAAGCCCCTGTTCTGATTTTATCTAGAATGCATGACATCAAATTACATGTTCATTAAAAAAAAACTTTAAAGTTAATTGGGAGATGTCTGTTTTTGTAGTTGCTATCCAAGAAAACACTGCACCATGAACCCCATCTCTATTAGCAGAATGCCTTTGACCCAAAGGAGAATGGGAATCTGGAAAAAGAAAAAAGTGAAGCAAAAACATTCTTAATGAAACATACAAAGGCGGAAAGCACTGCTTCTATATATGGTCAAGTGGTTGCTTACCACTATATTATCTAAACAAGATGCAGCAAAATCAACGTGTTAATAAGCACAATTTGTTCGGTATTACAACTTTAAACAAATTTGGACAGTAATCAATCTAAGCTTTCTGGAGGCAGCTTGATTTAATATGCAGATTTTATACATGGCATATAAATTTAAGAATGTACCTGTTAGAATAAGCAAACCCCCAAATTTAAATCTAATAGCATTCACAGGATTGTTACATTCACAACAGTTCAGGTTCCTATGGTTCTATGTTTTGTGAATGTAATATTGCTTTATATACTATCAAGTATTGTATTCGTGTGCTTGATAACAACCAGCAATTCCTGCTAGGTTTAGGGCTAATCAAATGAGATTTGGCCAAAATTGAGCAGTTTAATCATTGTACTTGAGGCTTGAGCCACATATTTCTAATTACTATACTTTTATTTTGGGCAATGGAAACATATATCTGTTGAATGTTATTGTTTTATGAAGTTTTATTTGTTTTAAAATCACTAATTCTTGACATCAATCTTATATTTGTATTGTCTGGTGATTTGAATAGTATTAATCAGTAATGTCATGTATTTTATCAAATACATGTGATTGCAATTTTAGAGTCTATACCTTGAGTGTGAGTTTTTTGCATATAAAACTACACACAGAAAAAAGTATGTTGTTATGATATATGCTTGTAACTCAGCCTTTCATCATTCTGAGGTCAATAAAATGAGGACCCAGATTGTTGGGAGCAATATGCTGCTATTGAACACTGCCCAGAGAGTGCTGTAAAACACTTTGGGTTGATGTATAAGTCTGCTATTGCTAATGTTATTTGAGGGACTGCCTCTCCCCAATTATATTTACCCATCCTGTCAGATCCAACAGAAGTAGCATATTGCTGGTACAATCTGCTAGGGACTTACATTTATTTTTTTATTTTTTTTAAAAAAATTTTTTTATTAAGTTTCTTTTGTTACATCATAAAACATCATGTTATCAACAACGTTCTTGACATCTATACAGGTTTTTGGTTTAAATATCATAATACATTATATTACATTTGTCTACTACTAAATAATAGCTTTAACTATAATTACTATTCTTATTTTTATATAATTTACAAAATTTTGTTTTACTTTCTTAAGGATTATTTCAATTAAAATTTTGGTCTCACTTCTTAGTTCTGTTTGTTAGCCATTTATACCAATTATTCCAAATTGAAAAGAATTCAGAGTCGTCTTTTTCTTTCAATTTCATTGTTAGCATATTCATCTCAGCACTTTCTGTTACTTTGTGTATTATTAGTTCTTCATTAGGGGTATTTGGTGTTTTCCATATCCGTGCAAAGGCTATTCTGGCGGCTGTTGTAATATATAACAGTAAGTATTTTACTTCTTTCGGTAATCTTTCTTTGATTATTCCCAAAAGGAAGGTTTCCGGTCTGAGCTCAATCTGGTATCCAGTGATCTCTTGTAGCCAATTTTTAATTTGAATCCCGTAAGTCCTGGTCTCGGGGCATAACCACCACATGTGATAAAATGTACCATCAACTTTTTTACATTTCCAACATTTGGGAGTCATGTTGGGATATATTTTTGCCAATCTCGTTGGAGCTAAATAAAACATTTTATACATATTTTCTTTGTATGCTGCAGATACCGTTAACTTATAATTTATGTTCCACATTTTCTCCCATTCCTCTAATTCTATAGCGTATCCAAAATTCTGTGCCCATGCAATCATTGTGCTTTTGACTATTTCCTCTTCCATTTTGAAATCTAATAAATATTTGTATAGTTTAGTTATAAGTTTTTGTTCCAGTCCCATTAATATTTTATCTAATCGGTTCTGCTCTTTGTCAAATCAAAAATCTTTTAAATCTTTTTTTATATTTATTTTGAATTTGCAAATATGGCCACCAGTCGATTATGATTCCATTTTCCTTCAGTTCTTGGTTTGATTTTAATTTCCCTTGACTATCTAATAATTCTTCATAGCTTACCATTTTCTGTAGGTCTAATCTATTTGGATGGATTATGGCTTCCATGATTGACAGCCATCGTGGGATTTCTGTATAGTGTTTGCCTTTGATTTTTTTCCAAGTTGTAATCAATGAATCTCTTATTAAATGTTGATTGAAATAAGTATGTACATTACTTTTGTTATCCCACAAAAATGCATGCCAACCTATCAGGAGGTCATGTCCTTCTAATGTTAAGATTCTCTTGTCTCTTAATTTAATGCAATCCTTAATCCAACTCAACACCACTACCTGGTAATAAAGCTCATATTCTGGTAGTCCAAGACCACCTCTGCTCCTATCATCTTGTAATAATTTCATTTTGATATGTGGCTGCTTCCCCAACCAGACAAACTTGGATGTCATTTTATTTAATTCTATAAAGAAAGATTTCTCTAATTTAATTGGGATCATTTGGAATAGATATATTAGTCTTGGTAGAGTATTCATTTTCAGCATTGCTATTCTTCCTAATATAGACAGTTTCGATTTGGCCCATAATTCCAATTCTTTTCTGAATTGCTTAATCAGATTAACTTAATTGTCCTCTTTTAGTGATAAGCATCTGGGTGATATCCAAATTCCCAGGTATTTCACCTTTTTTACTATTTGCAGTCCCATTATATTTTCTAATTCTACTTTCTGTTTTGTTGTACAGTTTTTGACTATCATTTTAGTTTTAGTTTTATATATTTTAAGTCCTGCCACTTCCCCAAATTTTTCTATTTGTTGCAACAATGTTGGTCCCGAATTCATTGGATCTTCCACTATAAATACCAAATCATCGGCAAATGCCTGAACTTTATATTCCTCATTTCTAATTTTAATTCCATGAATCTCTGGATTTTGTCTGGTTGCAGCTAGCAACATTTCTAAAGACAAGATAAATAACAGAGGTGATAATGGACACCCTTGTCTCACTCCTTTTGCAATTTCAAAATCTTTAGTGCGATCTCCATTTAATAATATACTTGCTTTTTTATTTGAGTATATTTCTTGTAATGTTTTTTCTATATTAGTACCAAAATTCAACTTTTTAATTTGATATAACATGAGTTTCCAATTAAGATTATCGAATGCTTTTTGCGCATCTAAGAAAATTAAGGCTGCCTGTTTTTCTGGGTGAGCTTCGTAGTATTCAATTGAATTTAGTACCGTCCTAATATTGTTTTTGATTTGTCTGTTTGGCAGGAAACCATTCTGGTCTGTATGTATAAGTTCACTCAAAATTGGTTTCATTCTTTCTGCCAATATTGTCATAAATATCTTATAATCCGTATTTAGCAACGAGATTGGCCTATAGTTCGTAATTAGTTGTTGATCGGTGCCATCTTTTGCAATTAAGGAGATGTATGCCTCAGACCAGGACCTCAGTAGTCTAGCTTGCATTAATGCCTCATTATATAGTTCCAGTAATATTGTTTCAAATATTTCAGATAAATTTTTATATATTTTGCCTGGTACACCATCCGGACCTGGTGTTTTATTATTTTTTTGTTTTTGTATTGCCTTTTGTAACTCTATTAGTGTAATTTCTTTATTAAGTATTTCTCTGTTTTCTTCTGAGATTGGGCTCAGACCGTTTCCCTCCAAGTAATATCTGATGTTTTCTTCCATAACTTCTTTTTGGTTATAAAGCTCACCAAAATACCTTTGCGCAATTCTCTTTTTCTCCTCCATCCGATAATACATTGTCCCTTCCTCATCCTTAAATTGCTGAATTAATCTTTTCTCTTTCTCTATTTCTAATTTATAGGACAACCACCTTCCTGGTTTATTTGCTGATTCAAAGAAATTATGTTTAAGAGTTTTTAAGTTACGTGCATTTTCCTCAATATCTATCAAATTTAGTTCATGTCTAATCATCCCTATTTCTTTCTTAGCTTCCATATTTTTGGGGTCTTTTTGGAGCTCATATTCAATTTTTTAAATTCTTTCTTGTAATACATTCTGTTTCTTCCATTTTTCTTTATTTTTCTTAGCTATATAGGCTATTGATATGCCTCTCATGAAGGTCTTTGTAGTGTCCCATAAATTTTGTAAACTAGTATGTTGTTTTAAATTAATCTTAAAGAATATTTCTAACTCATTTTTAATTATTGAAATATTTTTCTTTTGTTATTTGTGAATTTAATATCCATCTCCTTTTCCTTTTATTATGTCCTTCCCATGTAATTTTATGATTGGCCCATATATTGGGCAATATCTCTACTTCACTAATATCTTTCTCGATTGCCCCATTGCCCCATACCATATCGATTCTGGACCATGACTGTAGAGTTGTAATTGCAGGAATGTTCCAGTCTCGGATGGCAAACCTCAGATAAAGAATGTTTCCAAGCAAATACAACTCAGGTAAACAAAGTCACTAAACTAAAGGAGGATTAGAGAGAAGAAGTAAACATATGTTAGACTTTAACTAAAGATAATTAATTGTATGGATTACTGTGCTAAACAGTAACAAAAGTTAAGCAGTAACAAAAGTTAACCAGTGATGGAGGATAACTAAAAATGTGTATAAATGAAAGACTAGACTCCAATAAAGATCATCATGATTCAGTTGTTCATGATCAAACAACTTGACTGCCTCGTCATTACAACACATGACTGTTGTGGACTAGAGTAAAACGTAAATTTCTTCTCATGTGGATTCCTCTTCCTCCATATGTCTTCCAAATTGGTCTCTTGTGCTAAATCAAAAATTTTTTTGGGTAGAATTCTCTTTTTTTTTCTTCCTAATCCCTTCTGTACTAATATAATCTTTTTTAACATCAACAATGGCATTAAAGTCCCCTATCAAGCAAATATTTTCTTCAACTACACTAATTATTTTATCATATAGTCCCTTATAAGAAGAGTCATTGAGTCAAGAGTCCCTTATGGTTATCATTAGGGGCATATATCCCCACCAATAGTAATTGTTTTTGATGTAAATTAATTTGTATCATTAAAATTCTGCCTTGTTCATCTGCATATTTTTTTTTGCATTTATCCCTTTTTTTTACATAGATTACTAGGCCCCTTTTCTTTTGATCTGCAAATGCTGTAAATAATACAACCAATTTAGGATATTCTAGATAATTTTTATGTTTTTTTTTTGGATATGTACCTCCTGCAGGCATATAATGTCGACGTTTTGTTTAGTTAATTTAGTTAATATTTGTTTCCTCTTGATCTGGGAGTTTAATCCATTGATATTTATTGAGAGTAATTTAATCTCTTCTTCCATTGTTAATTCTGAATCTACCTAAATCTTCTGTTGGTTCTTGCTTCTCTTTGGGGTCTTACTCTTAGGCCTTCTCTCCTTGGATATTCTCTCTTTTCTTTGCCTCTCTCTTCTTGGTCCATTTCCTGTATTCCCTGTTGTTGATCTTCTTGTTGGTCCTCTTGACTCTTGCTTTCTGACTCTTCTTTGCTACTCCCTTCTTCCTCTGTTTCTATCAATTGATCGTAAAGTTCTTGCGCCTTTTCAATACTATCAATTTTTACTCTTCTTTCTTGCCATGTCATCAGCATTCCTTCAGGGACCAGCCATCGGAACCAGATGTTTCATTTATTCAGGAGTATCGTCAGAGATCTATAGTCCTTCCTCAACTCTCTTACCCACCTCGGGATTCTTTTTCTTTGTATACCATCGGCTCGTCCTTTGTGATTCTATATACAATATCTCTTACATTTTTTCTGGCGAACCTGATGTGGACCTCTCTAGGCAGCTTGTTTCATCTGGTGTAGTTTGTGTGGATTCGGTAAACCTCATCCAATTTTTTCACTATTTCCTGTTGGTCCCTTTGCAATGCCTCTGCTATTAAGTGGGACATTATAGCTCTCAGATCTTCATCTTTGGATTCCAATACATTTTGGAACCTCAAATAGAATGCTGCATGTTCCATTTCGAGATGGATAATCAAATCTTCTAAATCTCTGTTCATCTCTATTACTTTCCTATCCATCCCTTCCAGTCTCTTATCTGTTTATTCAGCTTTAGTTTCTATATTCTTTATTCTTTGTTTATTCTTCCCCAATGTATGTTGGATCGTTCCCATATTCTCCTCTAGATTTTGAATCTTACCCTTCATTTCTCCCATTTCTGTCTTCATATCTGTATGGTTATTTACCATTGTCTCCTGCATTTTAAGCATTGTTTCTTAAATAGCTCTTAATGTTGCTTGCACCATCTGCATGTTGGCTGCGTTGTTTTTTTTCTGTGTTCAGCATTCCTTCTATTGTTTTTTGGCCCGCTGGAGATGCAATAGACACTGATGAAGCAGACATCAGTTTTTTTCCCTTTCAAGGCCGTTGTTGTAGTACTGGTCATATTCCTAACTTTGTTGTCGATGTCTTCCCACTTTACCATTCACTATTTAATTTTCCTTTTATTATTAATTCTATTCAGTAGTTTCCCTTAGAATATAAACATCTTTTCACCTCTACAACTTATGATGTTCTAAATCAGTGGTCCCCAACCTTTTTTGTACCAGGGACCAGTTTCAAGCACAAACACTTTTCAAGGACCGGGGAGGAGAATCGAGTTTGGTGGTTTGCTTGCAGACGTTTCATTACCTGACTAGGTAACATCTGATGTTGTTACCTAGTCGGGTAATAAACGTCTGCCAGCAAACCACCAAGTTCAGGGAGCGCCTCGGCCCTGCCTCCCTCAGCCCCATCCCTCAGGTGTCTCCTCCCTCCCTCAGGTGTCTGCCTCGTTCCTCTCTCAGTCGCTCTCGCTGCTCCACCAGCCCAGGAAGAAACTGATTCAAAGAAGTGGCTTTTCCTGTCGCCGCAGCCTCCGAGCGCCGTTTACCCCCCATTTCACCCCGCCCGTGCGTGGTTCAATCCACAGTGCTCCGTTCTGCCTGTCTGCCTTCTTCGTTTTGGAGCAGCTTCGGCTGATAAAAAGAGGCGAATAGTTATTATTCTCAGCGAAGCTGCTCCCAAACAACCAAACAGGCAGGCAGGCAGAACGGGCACTGAATTGAACTGCAGCATGGGCGGGTGGTGTGGGGTGAGAACGGAGCGCTTGAGGCGTGGCGACAGGAAAGCCACACACGGCTTCTTTGAAGCAGTTTCTTTCTGGGCTGGTGGAGCAGCAAGAGAGCGACTGAGAGAGGAACGAGGCGGGAGGAAACCGAAGCCGCTGAGCCAGAGAGCAGGACAGGCTTTCGGTTGCTTCCTCCCTCCCCTTCTCTCATTTGTGTCCTTGATCCTCGATCCCAGCAGCATTCACCGAAGGCGAAGAAAGCTGCCATTTTTTTATTTTTTTTCTTTGCGGCCCGGTACAGAGTGCTCCACGGACCGGTACCGGTCCGCGGACCGGTGGTTGAGGACCCCTGTTCTAAATTATTCAAATTTGATTCAATCTTTTATAAGGTCTGAAATTAACTGAATCACCAAAATTAAAAAAGATAAAGAGGAAAGAGAGCAAAAGAGATGACAGAAAAGATAGTATCAAAATGAGAAAGAAAAAAGAGAAAGGGTGTGATATAATAGCATATGATATGCTTACTATAAATTGCTCTTATACAGCTATTTTATATTACTATATTATGGTATATCAACTATATTCTTTATCTTTAACTGTAAAGTTCAATTTCCTTTAAACAGTTCTATATTCCACTTCTTGTATAGCCTTACTTATTTCATTAGTTGTTAATAATCAATCAATCAATAATCATCAAAATAGTATTTCACCAGTCTTCACAGTTTCATGTCATTTAAACTTTTAAATTCTTAATAAATTCAATCAAACTTTAATCAAAATGTTATTTCATTAATTATATTCTGTAAAAAGAAGTCCAATAATGTTCAATCACTTTCCTTTCCCTGTCCGTTCACGTTTTGTTTAGTCACAGTCTGTTACATCAGCTTCTCTTCTCTCTGTATAATCTCAAAACGTCACTTCCGTTCTTGGGTTCAGTCCTGTCTCTCACTTTTTTCCACTGTTCTTCTTTTGCAAGTCACAGATCCGTCATATTAAACTCCAAATTCCTAAATAATCCGTCTAAATTAACTCCAAATTTATCAGAACAAGTCCAAAACACCAATCAAACTTTAACCAACTAAATCGGCTTCAATCTCTGTCTTAAAAGTTCCTTGCTTTCACTGCCGGATTGCCATTTCCATTCGGACTTCCGTCCTTTATTTAAGACTCATAGTTCTGCCATCTCTCTCTGCCATTTCTCTCCTTGACTCCTCACTTTCTGCCTCCTTCACTCTTCAATCCATCAATTGATGCCAAAAATGCTGTTCATGCTCTGGTGTCTTCCTCATTGGGTTAAAGCCCCATGGCTTCGGACTGCCATCGAGATGGCCGATCACTCACACGTCGGAGCAAATGAGGTCTCCCTCGAAGCTGTCAACCGCCGCCGCCATCAAACTTCTCCTCGGGCTTCCTGCACCTTTGTCTTCCCCTCCAGGGTCTACGTGCCCCTCACCGGGGCCTCCAAACGCACAGATTGGGTACGAGAGAGCAGAGCTTGCTCTTCTCTCCCCACTCTGCCACAGCTCTGCAACCAGAAGTTCTGCTAGGGACTTACATTTAGTGGGTCCCAGAAGAAGTTCCTTCTCTGCCCTGATGCCCACCTTATGAAATATTGTCCCTTCCAAAAAGATGTTAGCTCTATACTTGTTGATCTTCCCTCAAGACTATGTCTATGTCATCAGTCCTGATCATCAGATGGTCCCAGAGGACTGGTGAGATTTTCAGGTGGCTCCATTAATAGAGTTAACTTCTATTTTCCCTTAAACTCTGTGAGTTTTAAAATTTTATATGTTTATTGTTTTATCATTTTGCTGACCAGAGTCACTTTTCATGGGATGCTCGGCCATATAAATTCAATAACTAAACAATTTTGTGAGGAAGTTGTCATTTACCAGAAGTCTAATGGCAAATAAGGGTATATTCCTAACAATATGTTAAGTACTTTTTTATTTTAGGTCAGAGTTAGGTCCAAGCTAATTTTAATAAACATGGTGAATTAATCTATTGTATCATTGCTTCTTCATAAATGATCAGCCACCCATTATGCAATGTTGCATTAGGGTGCAGGATATTTTAAAATTACAAGTGACATAATTTTTGAATAAGCTCAAAATCTTATGACATTTTGAAGATCTCACCATCATGGTCTCAGGCAAGAGCACCAAGGTTTCACAAGATTTGATACTCTCATAAAGTGTTTTCTTTTAAAAGGAAAACACATACAATTTTTATCCTGAGGTTCTGAGAATGCACACATTTTGGCATCTGTCATCAAGAGACATGCTGCTGGTTTCCGCTATCAGTTTTTGCACCAAATATCTTTTTTTTTAAAAAAAAAAAACAAGTTTTATTGATTTTTTAAAGACAAACAAAACATAGGACATAAAAGTATAAAACCTCCTTTCTAAAAATTACTTATAAGTCTTAACAAGGCAAATAAAACATTATTTTTAAGGCATAATTCCACATTATCACATTTCCATTTAAGCACATATATATCTTTTCCAAATTTCTCATTGTTTCTCCCTTCACTTTTATTCAATTATATTTCTTTCTATCAAGGTTTTATTAATTCTCAATAAAGCATAAACACACAAAAATACAAAACATAAAACAAGACATAAAAAGATAAAACCTCCTTAATTATCATTTCCAAATTTCTCTCCCTTTAGTTTTATTCCTCCAAGGTTTTATTAATTCACAATCAAAACATAGCTAACCAAAACACAAAACATAAAACTTATTTTGAAAAGTGGCTTAGCCCCAGGTTACATCTTTTTTTACAGACCTAAATCAAATTCATGCTCACTTTATATACCATTCATATCTTATTAACCATTCTATATTTTCTATATAACTTCTCCCTTCTTTTCACTCTCTTAATTATATTTTGTTTATTTCATCTTATTTCAAAATCATTATGTTTGTATCTTTGTCCGTTCTTTTCCAATCATCTATTTATCTCTTCTCTTTAGCAAAGAATTTCCCCTGTAATCACTTTTAGAGTGTGACGCCTTTCTATCTTTCCCCTAAAGTAACACTTAAAATAATATATAATTTCCATCCTGATTCTGCTTAGTACATTCTACATGTTGAATTTTAAAATAAAAGAATAATAAACTTATAATATAGTTAAGTATATAATTTCCATTCTAGTTCTAATTCTAATTAATACATTATTTTAAAATAAGAAAATGAAATAGTAAATTTATAATAACATTAAGACAATAACGAATTAAACTATAACTAAGCATTAATGCACATTCTCTTTAATATTTTATTAAATATTGAAATCTATCATTATTAAACATTTTAATATTTTAATATTTTGTTAAATCTTATAATATTCCAATAGACTATTTCAAATACAAATACTACAATACTATCTTATGTACTCTTGCAGAATCTTTCTTTAATTATACACTATCCTTTATCCTTTATCTCTAAAAAAAATCTGCTTTTGGCATCTTGTTTCAAACCGTGGCTTTTTTCCTTTTTCCTCCCTTTCTTCTCCAGTCTGGTCTTTTGCCCCCTCCTAACCTCCACCTTTTAACTTCCCTCTCTGTTGTAATTCTCTTTTCAATTGCTTTCTAACATTGTACCTTTTTTTCACCTTATTTTTCTTTTTCTTGGTTGTTTTATTGAATCTTAAATTCTCATTTTTCCTTCCTCTCTTCCTATTTTCTTTTCTTAATCGAACTTTTTTGTCCATTAAAAATGGCTTCTTCCTTTTCTTCTTCTTCTTCTTCAGGGTGTTTTAAAAGTAACTTAATGTCCCGGTTCAGCCAAGAAAACTTCTTCTGGTTCTTCCTCCTGCACAGTCTTATCCGGTTGAAGATTCCTTTGTGGCTGCCATTTCTGACAGCCGCTCCACCGCCTCAGGAAAAGGAGTCTAGCCAGCTGGGGAAAGGGATCCCTGCCTGGATCTCCTCTATCTTCCGCTGCCCCTTTGGGGTAGCGACAACCCCAAATCCAGTTGGATTGGGGTACCTCAGGCGAGTGCAGCAGGGACCCGCAGAGAAGCGGATTCCTGCCGCCGCCGAAGCCTTGCCCGCTGCCGAAGCCTTGCCAGTTTTTGCACCAAATATCTTGAATTGGCAAGAGACCTCTATAGTATACATAAATTAATCTAGGATTGCCAGCTCTGACTGCATAATCCTAGATGGCACTAGATGGCAGCAGGAAGTTATAAATGTCTTTGTAGTCTTGTTGCCATCTAGTGGATGTCTGCTACATGTGCTGAAAAAACTTTGTTTAGTCCCAAATACTCTGATTGCTTAATAGGTAGAATAGAAACTATTTGTTCATAGTTTGCCTTGACCTTTTGTAGGAAGTTAGCACCCACCTGTCTCCTAGGAAAATGAAATACTTTAGGATATATTTAAAAAGGCAGAATATTTCCCCTAAAAGAGACGTAGAAACTCAGAAGCAGAAATTCCCCTCAGAAGCAGAAGCTCATCCCCACCTTTGTTAATAGGTGGGTCATTAAGGCCTACGCCAGAGTATTCTACATAATAAAGGCCTCTGCCCATCTCACCACCTGGCCTGGGAAAATTGCATCAGCCAGCACTCAGGTGAAGCCATGTGGTCCAGACAAAGCCTACAAAGTTAGCAAAGTCCTTCACTCCTGGGAGTCTGACAGCCAATGGGATACATTTCTTGCACCGGAACAGGAAACACTAAGGCGGGGCCCAACAGAGGATATATAACTAAGGGACTCTCAGCATCTCAGCCCTTTCCCTTCTTTTCCTTCATCCAACATCTTGAAGCATGTGATCATCCTTTTCATTTTGGAGCTCCAAGCCATATGCTCCTGTCCACCATTAAACCATCTTTCCAAACAGCCTCCATCCAGTCTTTTTCCCCACTTGGAACTGAACCCAGAAGGATAATTCTTCCAATACCTTCAACTTGATATTTTACTGAACAGGGATGGATCCATGCAGACATGGGTTAGGGGCGTGCATAAGCGCACCAACGTGCCTACCGTCCCTGTCTTAATGTTCCCTTTTATTTGTATCTATTTCATGTATTAATAATCATATTTATACTTATATATATTATCAAATGCATGCTTGACAAAATAAATAAATAAAATAAACATTCAATAGATGCAGTTTCATAAGTCACCTAACAGAGAGGTACCTGGTGTATTTTATGCTGGACAGATCTCTACACAAGATAGTATTGTTTATTTATTAGATTTTTATTCCAGCTTTATTACCTTATAAAATAAAGTTTTGCTAGCTCAGAGTAGCGAACATGCCTAATACTCCTTCTTCCTCCTATATTTCCCATAACAACTCTGTGAGATAGAGTGGGCTGAGAGACAGTGATTAGCCCAAAGTCACAAAATTCCACAGGCACAAGGTAACGCAGTTATTTGGTCAAGCATCATTCTGATTCCTTCTTTAAAATTGAAGGGAATCTAAAGTGCACACTGCTAATGTAAACAAATCTTAGTTGTTTTAATTGGCAGCTTCCTTTTCAGGTCAAAAGGATCCCAAAAGTTAAATTTAACTTTTGTTCTGGTGAAGGATGAGACACCAGGAGATATCTATTCATCTTCATTAGGCAAATGCAGCTTAATCTTTTTTTTCCAAATTTGTAGAAGAGTAACTGACAAGCAATTTAACATTCAGAAACATATTTGATATTTCTTTCCACTGAAGCTCATACGAATCACAACTGAGTGATACATAGCAGGCTGAGGCATGTGTTTCTGAATATGATACCATCTGGCATAGATGATGGATACATCATACACATGCTTTTGTATAATACTATTATTTTAGAACACTATTTAGTAGCATTAAAATTTCCATTAACAAATGAGAGAATGTATTCTAAATCCTGCTGCTTTACCAATTCCCTCCCTCTCAAAAGATATAATAAAAAACAATCACAACAGAGAGGCAATTACAATTGTTAAAACTGCAAATTAAACTCAATATTATGAGCAATTCCTACTCAGAATTCCAAGTGCCAGGGCATACTGTATATGAAGAAACTGAGCACAGCCCTTAGAGAAGGAACAAATAGGGGGGAAAACATTTTTGAAACCTGGCGTCCTCCAGAATTCCTTTTTTAAAATAAAATTTTGTTGAAGAATTTTTAACAAGATTAAAAAAAAACAAATATTTAAAAGGAAATAAGGAAAATAGTGAATAAGTGATCCTAAAGATGCTTTTTGGTTTTTTTGCAGGAGGCAATTGGACTTTCTTGTTTTTCTTTGAAGACATTTCACTTCTCATCCAAGAAGCTTCTTCAGCTCTGACTGGATGGTGAGAAACGGGATTTATACTCCTTACAAACAGCTGGTTATCTGCATCCTTTTAGAGGGTTGTTGAAGTACCTGGAGGTTTACCCTGTGTTCTCAGGGTCACCTGAATGCTAATGGTTCCTGCAGTCTGCAATCCCACTGGAAATCCATTCATGCTCACACACAATTCAAAGGGTGAAGCAAAATGTCTTCAAAGAAAACAAGAAAGTCCAGTTGTCTCCTGAAAAAAAAGTACCTTTGAGACAACCATGACCTGGATGACTGAGAATCTCGAGTGAATAAGTAAGGCAGAAAAACACTTAGAAAAGACAAAGAAAAGAAAAATGGAGAAAGAAAAGATTATAAAGAAGCGGCTTCCAATCATTTTAACAAAGGTTATAAATGCATATATATTTTACCCTTTCTCTCTAAAGTTACATCATAACTTCCTTCTTGCCATAAACTACTCTTTCTAATCTCCATATCCACAAATTACAAGTTCATTTTTCTGTTTTTCAGAAAAAGTTCCTAAGGGGTTTCCTGTCCCTGATAAATGTTGTTCTTTCTCTTGTCAATTTTGCTATCTCTGCTAGTTTCTGTCATCTTCACTAACTGGATATGTCAGAACCTTTCCATTTTTGTGCATATATTAGATTTGCAGCATCCTCTGGAATTCATACCTAGCTGATCCTACGTTCCTTTATGACTAATTTACATCCTTCCGGTTATGGCCTCATCATGTAAATTATCTTCAGTGACTTCTCTATAATACCAAAGTACATTACCTTTCCTTCCTTCTTTTTCTCCTTCTGCTCATTTCTAGCTTTCCTTCACTGAATTTTTAACATTTCTCCAGTTCTCACAACAGTGCTGAACAATTGCAATTACAGAAACCCAGTTCTATTGATATTTTTTCATTATCCTCCCCTGGAAGAAAGCATGCAGAAATCTGACAAAAAGAAAAGTAGTACAGACTTACCAAAGGAAAAAAACGGTATGTGTTGGTTATTGGTGACTCACTTCTCAGAGGAACAGAATCATCAGTTGGTAGACCAGACAATATATTGAGGGGAGTATGCTGTCTCCTAGATGCAAAGATCAAAGATGTGACAGAGAAAGACTTATAAAAATAGGCCCATCAATTATTATCTCTTTCTTCTGTTTCATGTTGGGACAAATGATAACAAAGAGCCTGAAAGTATCAGGAGCAACAAGGCTCATAGGAGTGTTTTTTTCATCTGTACTTCTGATGGAAGGTCAACAACCAGTGAAGGAATGGAGGGTTTTAGAAGTAAACAGCTGGCTCAAGGGATGGTGCTGTTGAGATAACTTTGGATTTCTTCTGTTTATATTACCTACAAGAAGAGCTTTGGGCAAGTGATGGGATAGTAATACAATGACTCTTCTTAATTCTCCCACTTTTTTGTGACTGAAAGTTGTAAATGAAATGGGTTTAATTCAAGTTCTGGCTTTGAAGTTCATCTTTTTGTCTGGACTTTAGTTTTTTCTGATAACATAAAATCATCAGCTATGTCTTACATTGTATGCTTCAATTAGACGAATCAATGGTCAATTTGATTATGTCTCTAAATTGATGATACTGTTACATTATTGATAATTGGTTTAAAATATGTTGTGGGTGTTAATTGTTTTGCTTGCACTGGCCCTTAAGGTCTAAGTGCATAGCATATAAAATACTGGTATTACTGCTACTATAATAGGCAATACTTTGCCTATCATTAGTGATGCACAGACATGTAGGCAGGACATGACTGTCTTCCCCAAATCACAAAAATACCTACATGAGAAAAGGAGAAGAGTAGAACACATAAGTAGAACTGCTTAATGAAGCAAAATAACTGAGCACTTCAATAGAATGAGATGCTCAGTCTAACAATTTAGGCCTTAAGAATGTTTGTCTCTCTATGAGTACCTTTGTCAGGTTTTTACTCCTGGTGACCACCTGGAGAACACCCTGAAGTTCCCTTAGCAAGATTATCAGAAGTGGCCTAAAGCAGGATTAGAATTCAGTCTCCTAGCTTCTAGCTTGATGCCCTAAATCAGGGGTCCCCAACCACCGGTCCCCGGACCGGGACCGGTCCGTGGATCATTTTTTACCAGGCCGCAAAGCTTGGGCATCGCGAGGGGGAGAGAGGGAGAAAAGAGCGCTACGGTATGCCCAGCGCTAGTCTCCCTTTTCCTCTCCTTCTCCTTCTCCCCCGTCAACCACGCACACGCACGCACGCAGATAAAGCTGTTGCTGTTGCTGCTGCTGCTGCACCACGACCCGGAGGAACAGATTGAGCACAGGTGCTGAAGGAGCGCCACGGCGTCTGTCGCCAGAGCTCAAGGAAGCAGCAGCTGCGGCGGCGGCGGCTGCACCTCCGACTTTCCCGGGAAGGTCATTCCCTGACCAGTCGCGCTTCCCGGCCCACGCTTGCACCCCCTCGCCCCCCCTGCTGCCCACTTCCTCGCAGTCAGAGGCGGGAAGCTGCGAGGAATTCGGGCGTGCTTTCTAGCCAGCTGTGCCAAGTCTTTTTTTTTTTTTTTTTGCCTGAGGCTGGAAAGAAGAAGGGCGACGGGTCACTGAGGAAGGTGAGAGAGACTGAGAAGGGAGAGAGAAGCCCGGCTAAAGCAGCTCTGCGCTGCTTTAGGGACTAGTAGTAGAAGGCGGCGGTTGGCAGCACTTGCCACCAGGCGATGCTTCCGGGTTTTCGGTTGGAAAGCGGCGTTTGGGTGCTCGCGGCTTAGTTTTGTCGAAGGAGGGGGCGGCTTCGAACGAAGAGCTGTCCCGATGGCGGTGGAGTCTCGTGTTACTCAGGTACCGGTCCATGGAAGAATAAATAATCGTGAAACCAGTCCCTAACTCAAAAAAGGTTGGGGGCCACTGCCCTAAATCACTACACACCAAACTGATTTGCTAGGTCTTAAGAACCAGCATCAAGTAAAAAAGAGTAACATTTTGTAGTAATAAGTTCTCTTCTGCTAACTGAGGAGGGATATTCTTCAAGAGGACTAAGAGAAAAGCTGCTCCTTCAGTGTCAAGCACTGACTGACTACCCATTATTGGGATATATCTCTTGATTTGGGCTAAGGAAAAATCTGTATTTGAACTGTATCAAACACTTCCAGCCTCAGTTAACTTTCAGTCATTATTTTATAGTTATAGCAGTGTTGTCAACAGTATTTCTACAATCTTTATTCTGATCATAATTTATTATAACTCATAAATATAAAATAATTATACCTGTAAACATATACAGCCTTAGAAAGGGGGGGGAAGGAGGTTCGGGCTCCAGGTTCTTTGTCAGAGTGATTGGGGGAAATTAATATAGAAACTACTGTATGGTATTAGAGTAGTGTAATGGTGCTGTGAGCCCTCTGCTGGTAATTTATGTTCATATAAAGCACAACAAGTTTATATAGATAGATGGTGGGGGGAGAGAGAATTGTGTGTATGCGTGTGGATATAAAATGATAATGTGCAGCTTTCATTCTAACTTACTCTATTTCTTATCAACTCAGTTCCCTGTCTCACATCTTCACATAAACATGTAAAATGCTTGTGCTCATTCTATTCATAAAATGCATCATTATATTATTTATGAACTTTTTAAACAATTACCATACATATCTCTAACAAAAAAAAGGATAAAAATAGTACAATTTGGTATGAGAACTAAAATATACATATTTCTTCTAATGCATTTGATTATCAGCAACTTTGTTCACAGCAATATTAAACCAGGGCTTCAAATCTTTGCTACCATTCTCCTTTACTGTTGCTAATTCCTTCTAATTAACTAGGGATTAAGAGGAGACTCTGCTTTCTAACCCAAATTTTAACTTTCTAGAAATGGTAGTAGACTTTAGGAGAAACCCTCCCATACTATCACCTCTTATAATACTAGACAACACAATATCAACAGTAGAGACCTTCAAATTTCTAGGTTCTATCGTATCGCAAGACCTAAAATGGACACCTAACATCAAAAACGTCATCAAAAAAGCACAGGAATATTCTTTCTGCGCCAACTCAGAAAGCTCAAACTGTCCATGAAGCTGCTGATACAATTCTACAGGGGTATTGTCAGAGGTCTGTCATCTGCACCTCTATAACTGTCTGGTTTGGTTCTGTAACCCAACAAGACAGACACAGACTTCAGAGAGTAATTAGGCATGGAAGAGAAGTTGTACTGCATTGAGGCACTCCATCTCATTTCATCACACACAGTTCTTCAACAGTGCAACTTGATAGGGGTTTAACTCACCATTCGATGTAGCTGTAGACTGGCTGGAGAATTCTGGGAGTTGAAGTCCACAAGTCTTACACTTGCCAAGTTTGGAGACCTCTGCTGTAGACCATCATTCTAGAACACAAGATCCATGATCATAAATGGCAAATTGGTCAAAAGCACAGATGAAGGATGGGCTCTGAGAATAACCTTGGGAGACAAGAAGAGCCACAGTCAGAGCAATGGTCTGATGAGAGAAATCTCAGCTCACAAAAGGACTGGGGGTGGAAAAAATGTCCCAGAAGGGACCTTCCCTAGTTCTGTAGAAAATAATGGCAAAGGAGTGGGGAAATACTTTCAGACTTGCAATATACTGTAACCTTACAATAAAGGTAATGTCATTATTCATGATTTTAATTTCCTGTCTGGACTATATCAAAAGGCTGACAAAATTGCACCATAGGGTATGCTTCACTCATGCCGCCTTCTGTAACTGCAATCTGTTAATTGGACAGTTTGATAGAGTGGCTAAACCTGCCATTTTAAACAACCTGTTAGGTATAACATTGATACCAAATATGGTTTGGGTGAATAAATATATAAAACTTAGATATCATGGTTTAAGTGCTTATCACTTTAAGCACAATGCTGCAGGCAATTAGCCGATTAAGGGTGCGGTTAGAAGTTACAATATAAGGAAGCATTAGAAGCTGGAAAGCTTACTGCGACTAACTGTGTCTTACTGCGACTGCCTCTGTGTTACTGTGACTATGCCTGTGACTGAGATGTTCCTGTCTGCTACTGTTTGCTGATTTACTGCGTAATTCTACTGTTCTACTGTTTGAACTTCTTGCTGAATATCCAGCGTTTGTTCCTCTGGAGAGAGGCACCGGAGGAGGAGAAGATATCTTTATCGGCTGATAAAGATATTGCAACGACTCTTAACTTGGACTATACTAGTGAGTCTTACTGGATGGAAATACTGTGAATGACTTAATGGACTGAATGACAATGCTTTAAACTCTAAATGGATTAAAAACTATTTAAACTACAAACAGTGTTTGTGTTCAGTGTGTGTATACTCTGGGGCCCTTCCACTCTCGTTTGGCTGCCTGGTTTGACTACTACTGCAATACTCTGCTAGGGGTTAATCCCCAAACACTAACACAACCACCTACATTTCTCCATCCCACATCATTCTACATTCGGAAAATTATTTTTTTTCTATTACCAGATAGGAGGAGAAACAAAGTCAGGGAATCAGCAGGCCCATAATTTGGCAATAAGTACATAAGAATTTAATAACAAAATGGAGGCAAACCTCAAAAAAGTAATTACTGTGGAACAATGGGAAAAATTATGGGGGAAAAATCAATAAAATTTTCTCCAAGCTATAATTTGAGGGAAAATTGGTTCAAAATATTGTACAGATGATATATACAGTAATTCCATCAATGATTACCAAGATGGACATATTATATAATAATAAATGTTGGAAATTGCAAATTAACAAGGAACATTTACTCACATCTAATAATAATGTAAAAAAAAACCTCAAAAGAATTACTATTGGAAGGAACTACACTGAAGCATTCAGAATTTTTAAACTAAAACCTGAATTCAAACCACAAATATTTTTATTAGGAATAATTCTAGGCAGCATAAACCAAAAGTATTACAATGTACTAAGGGTACATGCTGACAGAAGCACGAACAAATCTGATGCATATTGGAAAACTTTGCGAACAATACAAGAGGGGGAGACCACAATTTGAGAATATGCAGCAAAACTGACTGCATACAATCATAACAGAAGTTTAAGGAAGAATTGCTCCATTATATTTGATACATTACACAACAAGGCAAATTTAGATATTGGGAATATGTTTTTTAGGGAAATAGTTAAGAGACTGATTAAAAACAACAGAAGAAGCAACTTAAATAGATATAAGCAATAATCTTCAGTGTTTAATGTTAAAACTAGTGTTTAAGTAACAATAGTTGGGGGAAATGGAAGGGATGAAAAAGAATCATGTATTGTTTCTCTTTACAATATTTTGTTCTTAAACTTTACTTTTTTATCCTGCTTTTTGTATCTTTATTCTTGTGTGACTTCTGGTTAAACAACATTTAGGGGAAAAAATTAACAAAAATTAACAAAATTAACAAAAATTAACATTTTTGTGTTCCTACATTGCATCATAAAACTTCTAAATTATTTTTAAAAGAACATATTGCCACAAAATGTCAAAATGGTTGAACTGTGTTATCATAGATCAAAGCAAAATATAGAAGGAAAATGGCCAACTCTGTTATAGTGGTATGTGCTGCATATTATGCAATGTCGCTTGATGCCTCTGGGCTACAGCATGGTGTACCAAATTTGAACTCTACAAGATCAATTTGAGTAAAAGATTAAGAGTTATAGTCAAGAGTGGGCTTGAAAAATTTTAGCAATGGGTTCTCTGCTCGGTTGCTGAGTAGGCATGGCCATGGTGGGCGTGGCCTAGTCGGCCTCCTGCACCACAGCGGTGTGTGTGTTTTTGCCCTCCCTGGGCTCCGGAAGCTTTCCTCGAGCCTCCAGGAGGGTGAAAACGACCTCCCTGGGCTCCAGAGGCTCCCTGGAAGCTGGAAACAGACCAGTTTCTGGCCTTCCCAAACTTCTGGGAGGACCGTTTTTTGCCTTCCCCAAGCCTCTGCGTGTGCCCTGCACTTACCTGCATCCAAAACGAGCTGCATGGGGACTCCTGGGAGGGGCAGGGTGGGCAGGGCCAGTCAGGATTGGGATTTGGGGGTTCTCTGAACTGTGGAGAATCTTAGCTGCTAGAGGATCTCCCTGCGAACCCCCAGCAACCCACCCCTGGTTATAGTTATTTCATTTTTTCTCTCAAAATTGCCCAGAGCAACACAGTTATAAAGTAAGTAGTCCTTGATTTACAAATATTCATTTAGTGACTGTTCAAAATTACAGCGGCAAAATGTGACATGACCATTTTTCATATGACCATCCTCATGGCCACATGATCAAAATTTGGGGGCTTGGCAACTGGCATCTATTTATGACAGCTGCAGTGTCACAAGGTCATGCGATCACCTTTTGCAACTTTTTGACAAGCAAAGATAACAGGGAAGCCAGTTTCCCTTGGGTATATTACTAACTTCACAACTGCAGTGATTCACTTAACAACGGTGGCAAGAAAGTTCATAAAAGGAGCAAAACTCACTCAACAACTGTCTTGCCTAGCACTGCAAATTTTGGGCTCAGTTGTGGTTGTAAGTTGAGGACTACCTGTGTGGAAGAAACATTCTGCTTTTTTTTAAATAAAGTTTTATTGAGTTTTAACAAAACAAATAAAACATCTTATTTGAGTACAGCATGGTTCCGGGTTATCACATTTCCATAAAGACACAATTTCATATCCATATTCATCTTATGTATTCAACTTCATATCTTATTACTCTTTTTCCAACTTCTCACTCTTTCTCCCTTCTCTTAATTTTCTTTTATGGTTATCTCATTTTCTTCTTATTCAATTGTATTTCTTTTACCTAAATTTCTATATCTTTTTATTCATTATACTTTCATCTGTCTTGTTTACAATTTCATATGTTCTCTTCCAACATTCTTAAAAAGCAAAATTCCCCCTATGATTCCCCCTATGATCAGAGTGCAACATCTTTAAGTCTTATTGTTATTATCATATGAAATTTCATTAAACATTAAATTTATGCATTCTAAAATTATAACGTTCAAATTTCTAATATCTATTTTATATCATGTAAATCTCATCATTCAGACTCTGCTAGGTACTTCCCCTTAAAAATATAAAAAGAACAATTCTAAAAACATAGAAATATATATATATATATATATATATATATATATATATATATATATATATATATATATATATATATATATATATATATATATATATATATATATATATATATATTCTGAGGTTCTCGCGGGTATTTGTATGTGGATCTTTGGTTATTCGGGTTTTCTCCGCGTAAGATTGGAAGTATCTAGGCAACATTTCGATGAAGTCTCATTCATCATCTTCAGGCTTCTGTCTTCTGCTCTGTGCTTCTCAGAGTGATCTGAGCTTGCAGCTGCTTCTTCCTTTTAACTGCTAGTGGGGTGTGACTTGATTGGGTGGGGGCTTGGCTGTGTTCTGATTGGGTGGGGGTGTGTTCTCATTGGTTGGGGTTTGGCTGTGTTCTGATTGGTTGGGGGTTGGCCGTGTTCTGATTGGCTGGAGGTGTGTTCTGTTCAGGTGGGGGCTTGGTTGTGCTCAGGTTAGTCTTAGTTGCTGGGGATTTAAGCTGGTGAGCTGTGATCTTGCTGTTTGGCTTCGAGTTCGTGGTCGTGCTGCATCTTCATGGTGGGGGTCAGTTTGCTTCATGTATGGCTCAGAGGGGTTAGAAGTGGGTAGTGATGCAGCTGCAGTGCGGCTTCTGGTCCGTGGTCGTGTCTCATCTTCTGTGTGGGTGTGAGTCTGCTTTTACGTGGAAGTGTGGTGGTGGCATCTTGTGTGGCCCTCGTGGGTGTGGGTCTGGTGTCATTCTTCATGTTAGGTACTGCCTGTTCATGAGGGCGGGTTTCCAAATGGCTGGTAGGCGGGAGGTGTCATCTCTTTTATTCATGCTGTGGGCGTTTTTCTATCTCTATGGCTTCTCTGATTATTCTGTTGTTGAAGTGTTCGGTTTTGGCGATAGTTCTAGTATTTTTAAAGTCAATCTCATGTCCTGTGGCTTTGAGGTGTTGGACCAGGGAGGAGGTTGGTTCTTCTTTTTGATTGAGTTCTTATGTTCTTCAATGCTTGCACTTATTCTTCTGTTAGTTTGTCCAATGTATGTGGTGGGGCAGGCGGTGCAAGGGATCACCACCCAATCAGAACACAGCCAAGCCCCCACCCAATCAAGTCACACCCCCACTAGCAGTTAAAAGGAAGAAGCAGCTGCAAGCTCAGATCACTCTGAGAAGCACAGAGCAGAAGACAGAAGCCTGAAGATGATGAATGAGACTTCATCGAAATGTTGCCTAGATACTTCCAATCTTATGCGGAGAAAACCCGAATAACCAAAGATCCATATAAATAAATAAATAAATATATATATATATATATATATATATATATATATATATATATATATATATATATATATATATATATATATATATATGGTTTCAGCTTGTTGGTATTTTCCACGCCATGGTAGTGGTGCTTTTAAAGCTACAACTTTAAAAGCACCACTACCATGACGTGGAAAATACCCGAACAAAGCTGAAGGCCATACATGTAAGTACCACGAAAACTTAAGAAAACAAACAAATATATATATAAACATTATATATATATATATATATATATATATATATATATATATATATATATATATATATATATATATATATATATATATATATATATATAAACATTAGTGAACAAAATAGTTATTCAAATTCATTCTAGTACTGGTATGAGCCTTGTAAATCTTTCACGTTTCTTTTCAATATTTATCAATCTTTGAGAATAGTTGAAATGCTTCCCTCCCTTCTTCATTATTACATTAATTGTTAATAAGCAAACCATTGGATAGTCATACAGTTTTATCTTATAAATTATTTACTATTAATAAGCAAAATAATTATTCAAATTCATTCTAGTGACTGGTACAGATTTCCTTATAAATCTTTCACATTTTTTTCAATATTTTATCAATCTTTAGAAACAATTACAATGTTTCCCTCCCTTCTTTATTATTGCATTAATTATAAATAAACATACCATTACATAGCAATACAGTTTTATCTCATAGATTATTTACTTATTTCATTTCTAACTCATTACAGTATTCTATTGTCACAACACTATCTTTTGTACCTTTGCAGAATCCTCACTTTTAACTTAATTTAGCCATTGTCTCTGTGTTTTCTAGCTGAGCAAATACCTTTAATCCTAGTACGTTTCCCCTTTTTCTTTATTTCTTGCTTTTGTCCCTCATGAGTTCTTTCCCTTTCTATCTTCCCCCCTTTTTCTCATCCCTTTTTTTAATACCCTTCTCTAATTTTCCCTCCTGTGGTTTTCTTTTCTGCTTCTCCTTGCTGTTATACTTCCTTTTCAGACTATTTTTCTTTTTGGCTGTTCCCTTTAATCTCAAACTTTTAACTCCTTTCCCCCCTTTTCCCCTTATTACCACACTTTTCATTATTTGATCATTGAAAATGGCTTCTTCTTTGTCCCGCCCTTCTTCTTGTTCTTGAAGCTTTTCCTTTTGCTTTTCATAGTTCAGGATCTCCATTTCAAGAAATTCAAATACAAAGGATCTTCCTCCCCTTTCTGCATCTTCTTTCTGTTTTTTAAGACTCATCTTCAATTCTTCCATGAGTGATGCCATTTTAAACACTTTTGAACAACCACCCGATTGACTTTAGGTAAAAACAGAAGAAGAAAAGACCAATGCCAAGAAACACCTTTTTTTTATATCACCGGATGATCCCAGACTGTTCCTTCTTGTTTCTTTCCTTTACTATTCCTTTCCATGGGTTACTGTATCCTTTAATAAGGTTTCAGTTACAATGTATCCTCAGGAGTCTTTTCAAAGTTTCACTGTTAATCCTCTTTATTTTTCCAGGTGGCACTCCATTTTTTCATTATTCCAAGTTCCACCCTTTTGCCTCCAGTCTTCTCCTTTTTAGGGTTTTAAAATGACCAAAGAAAAAAAATATTTATTCTGCTTTTGACATTTAAGTTTCAGCTTAAAGTTGCCTATTAGTGTCAAGGTAAGTTAGTACAGATTTCTTTCCATATCATCTGTAATTGTCAATATAAAGGTAAAAAAGGGAGGGGGTTAACCTCCTTTTCTCTCTCCTTTGCCGCTTAAAAGTCTTCTTTACGAAGTATCCCTCTAAGTACTTTTAGATTCAGGGTACCTTGCTTAGATGTTCTCTGTTGTTTAGCCCAGTCTGTCTGCTTTCCTCTTTGTCTTCCTCCTGCACAACCTTATCCAGTCGGGTTCTTCTTTGAGGTGGCCTTTTCTGAACACCGCTGCAACCGCCTTCGGGAAAGGGAGTTTAGACCAGCCAAGGATGAGAGATGCGGCTCCCCTCCACTCGGCTAGCAATCTCCCCCCTCTTCACCACCTCTACGGGGTGGCTTCAGCCCCGAATCCAAAGGATCAGGGTGCTCCAGCGGCGAGCATAGATCGAAACCGCGCACGATCGCAGATTTCGGTCAGTCACTGAAGAAACCCAAACCGGAAGCCAAAACAACGGTGGCAAGAAAGTTCATAAAAGGAGCAAAACTTGCTCAACAACTGTCTTGCCTAGCACTGCAAATTTTGGGCTCAGTTGTGGTTGTAAGTTGAGGACTACCTGTATGTAAGAAACATTCTCATTTTGAACCCTAGGAATATGGAAAAAATAGGGAAGGAAAACTTTAAGGACTGTTCTTCCAGAGTTGGTCCTACCATGCAGTGCAGGGAGTTAATCCTAGGCTGCAGAGATGCTGTGACATCTGAGTTTTCTGATGAAGCCTTGACATACCAACATCTTGTGCAGATAGTCCTCGACTTACAACAGTTCGTTTAGTGACCATTCAAAGTTACAATGACACTGAAAAATGTGACTCATGACCGTTTTTCACAGTTACAACATTTGCAGCACCCCCAAAATTCAGATGCTTGGCAACTGGTTCGTATTTATGACAGTTGCAGTGTCCCTGGGTCATGTGTATTTATTTATTTGTATTTATTTATTTATTTTTTTATTCTGTCATGGTTGTGTAGTATATATTGTAGGCGGTGACTCTTTGAGAACTGTATGCAGCGAAATTTCATTTTAATTCAAAGTGACAATAAAGCTGTTCTATTCTATTCTGTTCTGTTCTGACCTTTTGCGGCTTTCTGATGACCAAAGTCAATGGAGAAGCCAGATTCACTTAACAACCTGGTTACTAAGCTATCAGCTGCAGTGATTCACTTAACAACTGTGGCAAGAAAAATGGGGCAAAAGTTATTTGACCAATGTCTCACGTAACAACAGAAATTCTGGGCTCAACTTTGGTTGTAAGTCGAGGACTAGCTATATTTTACATCTTGTCCAGAAAGTTCAGTCCATTGAGCTACTCTGGCTAGACAGGGAAAGGGCTGTCATTTGGTTTCTTGCTTGTCTTGACAGTTCCCCCCCCCCCTCAAAAAAAAAAAAAAAAAAAGCCTCAGAGAGGGAAGGTCCTTCAGGTTACCAGCCGAATATTTTCCCCTCACCGCTAACCACAACAGGTCTCTAGCCACCCCGGGGAGGGGAGGACTTCTCACTGCGGTGAGCTACAATTTTCACAGCAGACTTGAACCCAAAGTAGCACTTCGCACCTCTTTTAGCAATCTCATGAGGGTGCAACTTGGGGAAGGGAGGAACAAGCTTGGGACGGCAGTGGCCTTGAAGAAACCCAGGCGCCGAGCGTGCGAGCGCGCGAAAAAAGCGAGGGGGGGAAGAGCCTCAGAAACTCCGGAGGAAGTAACGCTGCAAGGCAGCAGAGACTTCGGCAAAGGCCTGAGGAGGGGAGGGGGGAACTCCCCTCTTTTCTCCCGCCTCGCGCGCTCTCCTCCGCCCCCCTCCCTCCCGCTTCCTCCCCGGGTGACGTTACCTGAAGGAAAGTTCGCCGAATCGAGAGAGGAGGACCGAAGCTTCTGCGGGTGGCGTCGCTTCGCACCCGGGAGCCGCAAAGGAGCCAAGGGAGGGGGGCGAGGACCGGAGGCTTTCGACCATCCCTTTGGGAGCGCGCAACCTGGCGCAGTCGCGAATTCCCAGGTAAAGCGGGGGGCGGTAATCGGGCATTAGCAGAGGCGGCATCTCGGGATGGAAGACAAACCAAGCACCACGGCTTGGAAGGAATCGGCGCACAAGCCTTGGTTGGATTTTTTTCCCCCCTTGTCGGAGCACGACAAAACCCACGCAGTAAATCAGCCTTCCGCCAAGGCTGGGCTTTAATATTCCGCAAGGTAATTTGTTCTGCCCTGGACCGTTTTTTTAATCTCCCGTGTTCTACCGTAAAACCACCGGCAGGGAGTTCGTGGTGCAGACGCGATTATTCAGAAATAATTATACCACGTTTCCTTTTCTAGTTAAGCTTGGGGTGCTTCATGGGAATAAACTCCATAAGAACAGTTGGTGGGACTTCTGGAGATTTTTTTTATCTCCCATCATCTACAGTTATTTTACCGGCTTTTATCTCTTTAGGGCTAAGAGATGCCAGATCTAGGGTGATACCAAATTAGAGGGTAGAAAGGCAGTGGGCCTGAATTGGAAAAATTCTTATGGCTTCTCTTTTAAGACCTCTTAAGTTAAGGGGATGATTTAAATCAGGGGTGTCCAACCTTGGCAACTTTAAGACTTGTGGACTTCAACTCCCAGAATTCCTCAGCCAGCTTTGCTGGCTGAGGAATTCTGGGAGTTGAAGTCCACAAGTCTTAAAGTTGCCAAGGTTGGACACCCCTGATTTAAAGGATTCCTGCATTTAGCGGAAGTCCGCTAAATGCAAGAACCCATTAAATCATCCCCTTAACAGGTGATTATCTACTGTAATCATCTTTTTCTAAATCTTTCAGGAAGATATTCCAAAGGTGCTTTTTCAAGAGGCAACTGGACTTTCTGGTTTTTCTTTGAAGACGTTTCGCTTCTCATCCAGAACTGAAGAAGCTTCTTGGATGAGAAGCGAAACGTCTTCAAAGAGATACCAGAAAGTCCAGTTGCCTCTGGAAAAAGCACCTTTGGGACAACCATGACCTGGAGGACTGAGAATCCCCATAGACTTTCAGTAAGAGTGTAGCAACTCTATTCTGGATAGACTGATCCATTGCTGAACAGCTCTTCTCATCAAGAAGTTTCTCCTAATCTTCAGCCTTCTTTTCGTTTATTTCATTTAATTAATATTTAATAATGTAATTAATGTTGAATGGATAAATGAAATCATTATTTCATTTAATTTCAACTCATTGGACTCTGTCTTGGTTACAAAAAAGAACAGATCTACCCTGCTTTTCATGGTGCTAACAGCCCTTTAAATACTTATAGATATCTACTTATCATATCTCCTCTCATTTTTTCCCCTTTTACAAGCTAAACCTGTAGCTCTCTGTGCTGCATAGAACTTTGTTTTCAAGCCTGTTACTTCTTGGTATGTCTCATTTGAATCCACTCCTGTTTCTTTAAGTTCCTTTTAATCTGTGGACCCAGTACTGGAAGCAACATTTTAAGTGTGGTTTAAGTAGTGTAGAGTACACGAAATTGCTACACCGTAATGATTTTGATGCTCTGAGAACCAAGTTGGTGTAATGATTAAGGTACCAACCAGGAAATGGTGAGTGCTAGTCTTGTCTTCCTTCGGCATAAAGCCAGCTCTGTGAACTTGGTCCAGTTCCTTTCTCGGCCATAGAAGGAGGCAGTGACAAGTCACTTTTGCAAATCTTGCCAAAAGAACTGTAGGGATAAGTCCAGGCAGTCACCAAGAGTCAAAATATGACTTGGAATTAAAAAAGAATGACTAGAAACTTTAAAACTAAAGTTGCAAAATTATCTCCTAATCTAAGCAAAAACCATTTGAGTGCATAGTTTAATAGAGTTTCACATCCTCATAGAATTATAATCACAAATGTTTTTGCGAATGGCTTGGTTCACTATAGGTTATGCCATAATCAAAATGATTCATGTAGAAAATAACATCAAGTTTTTCCTTGCAATACAATTGTACTGTGCAAAGTAAAACAAACAAACATATTAACTATATAATAAGCAAAAATAAGACTCTTAATTCTCTGTGGTCCTCTGGAATTAAATCCCACTGACTTTTGTGGAGTTTACTTCTGTATAGTATGATTTACTTTTGCACTGGACATATCAAATATTTTATGTGATTTTATGCATAGTAATATATGTAGTTTTTAGTGGGTCACAAAAATGTGTTCATAATTGCGTTTTTACTGTTTGGCCAGTGCTTTGTACATATAACATGTTTTTAATCTGAAAGCATCCTAGTAAGGTTTAGGCTTTGTGGCGTTTTCAGAGGGAAGATGGTTTACTCTGGGAGGCTAATTGATCCAAAATGCCTTTCTAATGATTTTTGGAAATGTCTTCTGTGCCATTTGTTCTATTGAACTCTTAGTTAAAGTTGGAGCTAAGATGGCTAGAGTCATAGAGTTGGAAAAAGTTGGGATGAATATAAACAAGTACATATTAGAGTCTGTTCAGTGAACTGATAAAAAGCTTATTTCTTTACCACAGGGATTATTCCTTGCAAGCTAGCAGTACAGGTCTGTGCTTAGCCTCTTGTTATGACCAGTTTCTAAAATCTGCATTTTCTTTTTGACTTGGATGCTATTGTTAGAACAATATTAGGAGGTATCTGTTTAGCTCCTGCTTGTCCAGTTAAGTTGGATGAATTTTAGCTTGTGCAGCTTGAGGGCTTTTGGAGATAAGATGTCAGCTAGATGTGCATTTGACTCTTACTTATCCTATTTAATGAGAGTAGTTGGTTACAAACTGAGTGGAATCTCATTGCAGGAAGAGGTGATGCCTGCATGGTAGAATCTGGGATAAAACTGTTGTTTGAACAAATACTTTATTGTAGTATTCCGTTCACTCTCAAATATTCCACTTATAATCTGTGGAGGTTCTCAGTCATCCAGGTCATGGTTGTCCCAAAGGTGCTTTTTTCAAGAGCAACTGGACTTTCTGGTTTTTCTTTGAAGACGTTTCTCATCCAAGAAGCTTCTTTAGCTCTGAGCTGAAGAAGCTTCTTGGGTGAGAAGTGAAACATCTTCCAAGAAAAACCAGAAAGTCCAGTTGCCTCTTGAAAAAGCACCTTTGGGATTCCACTTATAGATACAGTTCTTACATACTTCATGGCTTCTCAGCTCAAATTATGTTTTAATTACAGCACACCTGGATTCGTTCGATGCTCTGCACATAAAGCTGACTTTGAAGAATATTTGAAATTCAGTTTATCCCAAATCCAGGGCACAAAGAGCATATCAATCTTCTGTTTGAAAAAGCTGCATTGGCATCCAAATTATTAACAGAAAAATCTCAAATTGTGGGTTATTACATTATAGACCATGAACGTTTTAGACCCAGGGCATTTGAACAGCTGTTATTTGCTGTATCAACCTGCCATTTAAATCATTATCGTGCTATTTTAAGTCATCTTGGGAAAACCGGGCTCAGTCATCCTTAGCATCCATTTAGTTAGGACCAAAAAAAAAGTGGGTTTTTCCTCAGCTGCATCTAATCACAGCACAAATAATCTCTTTTTTTTCATGTCATGTCCTCATGAGGTTGCCTTCATGTCACCCCTAGCCAATACCAGAGGAAGCTTAAAACCATCCTTGGCTGTTCCAGTTTTAAAGTAGCATTTTCCCTCTTTTCCCAACACAGTTTTGACTATGGATATAGTCTGACAGACCACATCAGTGATCTGGTTGCTGGTTTGTTGAGGGTTATGATCTGTCCAGCTGTTCCAGTGTTAATGTAGTGGTTTTACCTTGAAACAGGGAACAAGTCACCATAGTTTTCCTGAGCATCAAATCTGATATACTTCACTGATCATCCAGTCAGTGCCACAATCTGGTGATCCCTAGACGCCAGATCATCCTGATACCTGCCAGCTACTTTACTGCCCCTCCTGTTCCTAAGTTGGCCAGTGGGTACCAGAATGATCTGACACCCAGGGCTCATTGTGGCAGGAGAAAAAGTGGGGACAGAACCACTTTTTCACTGCCAGGTCGCTGTATCACCAAATTTCATTGAGTGCCCCATGGAAATCTCCCTCCTCCCACTTTAAACTCAAATCCTATTTTATGCTTGTCATCTGTTCAACCAGTCTGTATTTACATATGGATGTTTTTTGTATAAAAGAAGCCCAAGAGCAGGTGACAGACAGGGAGGAGGCATACACTATAATGGAAATCCATTCATATAGAAAATGTACAAGGCTGCCCGTCATAAATAAATGTGTGACAGGGTTGATTTGTTTGTTAGGATCTTATTCCCTTACAAATTTATTCACCTTTATTTTTTGTCGCACCCAGGCAGTGTGCATACCTAGTGTTCTTGCCTCCTATTTTTGCCCACTATGACAATCCTGTGACATGAATTGTGTTGAGAGAGAGAGAGTGATGGATTAAAGCCACCTAGCTGGCGTTTATGCTTAAGGGAGAACTAGAATTCATGTAGTGAGTTCTCCTCTGTTAGAGGTATTCAGTTAAGGTTGTCTGTCAGAAACGCCCCGGGGCATCATGCACTGCACTTTCAACTCTTAAGATTCTGTGATCCTAAGTTTCTTTTCTGTATTTATTGAGAACTGAATTTAAAAGGGTTAAAATCAATATTAAAAGAGCCAGTTTGGTAAATGGTTATGGCATCAGGCTGGATATCAAGAGACCGTGAATTCTAGGCCAATGTGAGGCACAAAGCCAGAACTTGGGCCAGTCCCTTTTTAAGCTTTAGGAAGGAGGCAATGGTAAACTATTTCTGAAATTTTGCAAAGTCCCAGCAGTTGCCTGGAGTCAGCACTGACTCAAAGGCACATCTACCCCAACCCCAGAATTAATTGACTGAAGTTTGTTCCTTTATTTCATTGCTTTTTGAAATCTGTCTTTTGAATAGTATTTTAAGTGTGAGTCATGTCAACATTTTAGGCAGATAGTTTAAATAAATAAATGTTCTACATTACCAGAATTCTAGAGGTACAGATGGTCCTCGACTTATGACCACAATTGAGCCCAAAATATCTGTTGTTAAGTGAGACATTTGTTAAGTGAGTTTTGCCCCATTTTACGATCATCTTGCCACAGTTGTTGAGTGAATCACTGAAATTGATAAGTTAGTAACCGGGTTGTTAAGTGAATCTGGCTTCCCCATTGACTTTGCTTGTCAGACTTTGCAAAAAGTGATCACATGACCTTGGGACACAGCAATGGTCATAAGTATGGACCAGTTGCCAAGCATCTGAATTTTCATCACATGATCATGGGGATGGTACAAAAGTCGTAAGTGTGAAAAACGGTCATAAGTCACTTTTTCGGTCCCATTGTAACTTTGAACAGTCATTAAATGAACTGTTGTAAGTCGAAGACTACCTGCATTATCATAAGAAATAAAAGCACTTTTTTTTTTTAAACAAGTTTTATTAATTTCAAAAACAAACAAATCATCATCAACCATTACACATTTGAACCTTTTTCCATTATGGATTTAACAAGTCAGATAAAACCTTATCTTATACAATACATTTCTATATTATTTCATCTATTTCTTTCTGACTTGATTATCGTCACTCTCTTTCTATGTTTCTGCACAAGGTTTCACCAATACTCTCAAAGACATAAACAGACACAAACATACATATAAAAATCTTTTAGTAAAGTAACTTGGCCCCAGGTACTCTCTTTATATGGGCTTTAATTATATTCATGCTCATCTTACAGATCATTACCTTTTTTATTTACCATTCTGTATCTTCTACATAAACTTCTCCACACATTTCACTCTTCATAATTCTATCTTATTCAATCCATCTTAATTTAAATCATTATATTTGTATCTTTTGCCCATCCTTTATTATCCCTCTATCTCATTTCTTATAATGAAAAAAAAAGAATTTCTCCTGAAATCACTAATCAGAGCATGATGCCTTTCTATCCTCTCCTAAATTAATTAGATTAACATTTATAAACACCTAATACCCAATTTGATTCTGCTTGGTACATTCTATCTACTAATTTTTACTTTTAGTAACAATAAAAACAGAGTAAAAATCAAAAATGTTTAAATACATAATATCCTCCTAAATACGTAGTTAAATAATAAATCTAAATAATAAATCTTATAGCCTTCTCATTGCCTTTCCCTTCAATATTTTATTACATTTTAAAAATCAATCATTATTAAACATTTCAACATTTTAATTTCTTATTAACTCTTAAGCCATTCTAATTTTCTATTTCTAATACAAATGTTACAATACCATCTTGTGTACCTTGCAGAATCTTTTTAAGAAAATTTATACTTTACCCATTATCCCTAAAAAAGATTCCTCTTTTCCCATCTAATTTTAAAACTTTGTGGCTTTTTCTCCGCCTTTCCCTTTCTTTCTTCCCCACCAAATCTTCCTACCCCCTTCTTCTAACCTCTGTCTTGCCGGCATCCCTTCTCTGTTGTATTCCCTTTTCTCTTGTTTGCTATCATTGTATTTATTTTGCATCATATTTTTCTCTTTTTTAAATGTTTTTTAGATCTTAAGTCCTTCATTTTCCTCGCTTTCTTCCTTCCTTCTTTCTTAAATGAATTTTGGGATTCATTAAAGATGGCGTCTTCATCTTGTTGTTCTTCTACTTCCATCTGTATTGTCTGTTCGTAGTTAACCAACGCCATTTCTAAAAAAAGAAAAGCTTTTTCCATACCATCTTTACAGGCTGCTTTTGTTTGCTCATATTCATCTCTCAGTTCCTCAAAGGAAAAAGCCATTGTAGATCTTTTCTTTCTTTTTTTCCCTCTTTCTTCTCACACCAACCAAAATATTCCAAAAGAAAAACAAGACAATCCCAAAGTCCAGAATCCTCAATCAATCCAAGCCAAGCCAAAATTCCCCCTTTCTCTTCCAGGGGTAGTATCAGACAAAGAAAAAAAGAAAATTCAAATCTGTGTTCTGAAGCCTTATTAAGATTTTATTTCTGTTTTCAAATCCTTAAGGCATCTCCTCCAACAAAGTCCAACCAGATAAATATATTTTTGTCCTCTCCTTCCAACTTATCCCAAAAAGCTAGTTTTACCTGAAAAAAAACAGGTTTCTCAATATCCATTTATTAATTCCGTCGGGGGAGAGTAAACTTTCCTTTCAGCACCTCAGAATTGCCGCTTATTTTCTCTTGTGGAAAGAATCACCCAAAAAGCCATCATTTTCAGGAATTAAATTAAATATATCTTAGAGTCCTGGGTCAACCAAGAAGACTTTCACTTTTAAAAACTTTCTCCTCTTCCTCCAGCGCATACTTGCCCAGCTGCCAGCTTCTTTGTGGCGGCCATTACGGACCGCCGCTGCACCGTCTTGGTAAAAGGAGGTTCTGCCGGCTAGGGAGGGGGTCTGCAGCACCCCCAAACCCTTTCCCGGATCCCCCTACCTTCAGCTGCCCCTGCAGGGCAGCCTTGCTCCGCACCCTTCGGATCGGAGCCCCAAAACCCGCTAGCGCGGCAGGATCGCGCAGCTTTGCGAATCCCTACCGCCGCAAAGCCGACAAACCGGAAATCCCTCCAGAAATAAAAGCACTTTTTAATGAAATTGAAAGAATACAATTGCACCATGCAAAGTCCAAATCCCCTCTGTCAAAATGAATACTTGTACCCATTTCTTTACAATGTGCCCTTCTTTGCTCTCACCTTCATCAGCCAGGTGGTGTTGGAGGTATAATGCAAATATTCCCTGAAGGTAGAATAAAAATTATAGCCCTCACTGTAGACAAGGCGGGGAGTGGGGAAAATTAACTGACAGCTACTGTACACAGAATACGGTTGATGAACCAAAATATAGGGATAATAAACAATGTCAGCTGGATTTCGTTAACATTCTGACTAGTAACAAGTATTGTTTTCCAATACTAAATATGGGATTTCAGCAACAGAACTCCAGTGTGTGCTTCAGAAACATTTTATGCAATCATCTCTATTTTTCTACTGTTGATGCTTCTGGAATTTTGTACTACTGTTTTTGTCTTCAAGACAAAGAGGGGAAAAAGAAAGCATAAGTCCCAGCCTGCACCAAGTTTTGAAGTATTTGAATAATATACACAGATATCAAACAAAGTTTACAGAATGATAAAGTAGCAACAGCAATAGCACTTAGACTTATATACCACTCCATAGTGCTTTACTCTCTAAGTGGTTTACAGAGTCAGCATACTTGCCCCCAACAGTCTAGGTCCTCATTTTACCGGTCAGGATTGAACTGCTGACAGTTTGCAGAATTAGCCTGCAATACTGCTTTCTAACAATCGTGCCACCACAATAAAGTAATTAAAAGTAGAGATTTTAAGTAGGATCAATGGACTGTTATTGTCTGTCAATTGACTGTTATTGTTTGGCATTTACAGTGCCAAAATTGCACAACGTATGAAATTATTTTGGCAATTAATACATTTCTTAAAGTGGTAAACTTATGTTAATTCAACAATATAACTTCCTTAATACAAAGCAAACTGGGACAAAGTATGAAAAAGCTACATCCCTTCAAGCTTTCCATATATTGTTTACCTCTAACCAGCAAGTTTCATTTGTCTGGAAAAGGCTTTTAAGTCCTCTCTGAGTTTTTGTTAGCTGGCAATTTTGCAAATCATACTGGCCAGCCATTTTGGAAATTGCAATCCATCATATTTGAAAGATCTCATCTTTCTTGTCTCAAAAAACAAGGCTTTTTTTTTTTTTAGCATGTCTCAGTGGAATCAAGTGCAGCAGTTGGAACCCTGTTTTTTAGAGCAGATAGACCAGATTTACGATGACATCTTTCCCATGGAAATTCGACATCTTTTAGCACAGTGGATCGAAAGCCAGGACTGGTAAGTTTGGATGATTTTTCTTTTTCTTCTGCCTTGAATATTAGGGGACTGCTGAATAAGCAGATATAGATTGCATTATACTTACTGTTGTGCACCAGTGATTATTTGGCAACTTGAAGATGTGTGGACTTCAACTCCCAGAATTCCTTAGTCAGAATTCTACAAATTGCTGTTTGGGAATTCTGGGAGTTCAAGTCCACACACCTTCAAGTTGCCAAAGTTGAGAACAATGTTGTATACAGATATAGCTTCCTGGATAGGAAAAAAAAACCCTCTTCTTGGGAATATGGTTATTTTATTATCCAAGTAAAAATAAAATATTGTTGTTTTGTATCACGATCTGTTGCTTAATGTTTAATGGCATTAAACCAGTAAACATTCAATAGACATAACAAATAATTCAAAAGTACAGAATTAATAATACTATAATTTTACACAATTTCATATTCAATAAGCCTACTCCATCAAGAATCATTTGGAAAGTATATAGTAAAATATGAATTATTTATGAATTAATGTTCCTTCTCTTTCTATGTTTTTGTTATTGTTATAGCCATTTTGTTACCTACAAACAAAGTTCAGGGAATATATTAACCCATTTAATCATTGGAATAATGCCATTCTTTTATGCGTATTGTCTTTGATACTGAAAGATACATGGAAATAAACATGCCAAACTATAAAATATTTTGTTTTATAAAATGCACCATGAGGATTCTTTTTAGAGGATTCTATGTATGGTAATTATTTTTGTAAACACATTTGTATCCAGATTCAAAACTCTAGATCAGGGGTATCGAACTTGCGGCCTGCAGGCTGGATGCATCATGTGCAGGTCATGCCTGCAGCTCTGTGAAGGGAAAAAAACATCTCGAAACGTCACGTGACAGCAACATGACAGCATCAGTTTGACACCCGTGTTCTAGACAGTACATATCAGCAATTGTTAATTAATTCCAATGATTAATTTGAAATGGATTCTCTGTCCATTCTTCACTCCTACACGGACAGAAGACAGTATATTGATAATATTCTTACATTTATGGTCAGATGTTAATTTACATAAGATGTTTATCAGTTTTCCATTTTAATTTTAGGACTACAAACAATAATATTTAATTAAAAAGGTAAAAGGGGCTTACTTATATAAATATATGTACAAATATGTAAATATTACATCTTTAAATACATATGTGCTGTTTTAAAGTTGAAGAGAGCTTTTTAAAAACTAAACTGATAATTTTATTAGCTCTTTCGATCCTATATTTGCCTATATAATTTTATTTTAATTTAACTTTATAATATTGTTATAATAATAATATTCTGTATATAATTTATATTATATACAGAATATTTTCTTGAGATAAAAACAGAATCTGTATAACCAATTTATAGGCCTCCCATTTAGAGCCTAATATTTCTCTTGAACAAATGATTTTGAAAACATTACTATTTTTGATATATGTACTTTGTTCTTATCTATTTCCTGTTGCAAAGGGAGTCTGCATATAGCAATGAGTCTACAGCAGCTATGCTGTTGCATAACTTATTCATAAAACTGGATGAACATTTAGGGCGTGTTTCTCAGGAGAAGAATCTCCTTTTGATACATAACCTAAAGAAAGTCAGGAAAATTCTTCAGGTGAGTTTAAGAAAGAATTGCAAAGAAATCTCCTGCACCAACTATGGTGTCAGTTCTGTTATATAAGATTTTGTGTAAGGATATTTATACCAACCAGAGCACGGGAATTATTGGATGCATTAATTTTAAACATTTGATCAACCAACACACTGAATTTAAGCTGTTTTTTTTCCAGCATGATGTTTATAATCAAACATGGGTAGAAAAAGAAAGCAGATAAATGGCAAAAAATTACTCCAAAATATAGAAAAGATAGCAAGACAAGACATGTAGAAAAGCTATAATAAAGTAATTTTGGGGGAGTGTGGGGGTGTGCGTGTGAGGGAGAAAGTGAGATTAACTTCTTGTAATGCAAATTATGCAAATTGTTTGAATTGCATTATTATGCAATAAAGTCATCATGTGTGTGACATAATCATAGCATCTACTGAATGCTATGGGGGCAAAGCAATATTTAATAATAAGGCAACCTGTGTGTTTCAGTTTCAAACTAAGATTTACATTTTGAAATCTAAAGGAAGCTGCAAACATACATACTTTCAGAAACAAATTATGTAGTCTTCATTATTAATAGAGTATATATTGTACATATCCATTATATAAACATTATAATGTGGTGTGTTGCAGTGTGAAATTGGAATGAATGCTAGGCTATAAGTGTCAGTGACCAAGTCAAACCCTGATAAAAAGGAAGTAATAAATGATGATGATAGAATATTGAAAAAAGGGTGAGTTGTAGTATAGCCACAGAAATGTTACAATATGGATGTGGTTTGTTTATGGAGTGGATATGAAACTTTTTTGTAATGTATGTGAAGATTAACTTTGCCTGACAATTGGGAAAAGGCCATTATTGTTCCCCTATACAAAAGTTGCAGAAGATTTCAGAAAGATTGCAAAAACAAACGAGAACATTACAGCAGGAATTTGTTCATTAACAGAGAAGGTGTTGGTTAGAACTCTGATTAAAAGGGTATGAAGTGACGAGCAAAATTTTGGAACAGCAGCAGGGCTTTGTTACAGACAAAGGGTTGCAGAGATAAGATTTTTACTCAAATTATATATTCAGTTATGTGTGTATTTACCATGATGTGCAAAATCAATTTATCTCTGGTATGCCTGAATCTTTGTCAGCATTATACTTCTCCTCCATAAGTTAGAGACGTAACTAAACTAAAAGCCATAAACCTTAATCTTAAATATATGAGGATAATTCATTCTGTTCTGCTAAGGATCAATAGCTGTTAGCCTTGATGGCACTAGGTGTCAAGCTCAAAACCAAGAATGATACATGGTAAATCTTCCAAGCTGAGTTCTTTATTGTTTAACACTTATAGACAAAATTTTGCTTGACAGATTTCATATACTATCTCGTCTACAGTATATGAACTATTAGAAAGGGGCTTCTTCATTTTCTCACACCTGCTTTGCTTCTTACTCCTCTGGAAGGTAACACCCACCCACCCCGAATCAGCCTCCTTACTACATTCCATTGGAGCTGGACTGCAATTGGACGCCATCTGCTGGGGAATTAGAGGGCTTCCTTGTATGATTGGTTGGCCACTATGAGAACAAACTGATTGACTAGATGGATCAAGGGTCCGATCCAACAGGGCACCATCTATGTTCTTATATTAAGATACTAAGAGCTGTGGTGGCACAGTGGTTAGAATGCAGTACTGCAGGCTACTTCTGCTGATTGCTGGCTGCCAGCAGTTTGGCAATTCGATTCTCACCAGCTCAGGGTTGTCTCAGCCTTCCATCCTTTCAAGGTCGATAAAATGAGGACCCAGATTGTGGGTGGCAATATGCTGACTCATAAAACACTTAGAGGGTGCTGTAAAGCACTGTGAAGCGGTATGTAAGTCTAAGTGCTATTGCTATATTTTGTGCCTGTCAAAGACCTTTCTATTAGTCTGATTCTGATATGGGAGAAATGGTAGAGTGGAAGGTTAGGAAAAAAAGAGGATAAAAGAAAACATATGTAAAGATTTAAAGGAAAGCCAGAAATTCAAATCTCAATGATGCACACAACAATTACTCAAGTTCATTGGTTAAATGTCCCAGCTGTACTCCCTTAAAGGATTTAGTATCTTGTCAGCATCATGTAAGCATTTTTTAATGAAAGACTAAGTGGGTAAGAAACTTATTGCAGCATGCAGATGCAATGATGGTGAAAACTTCAGATATTGAATTTCTATCTTCCTTTTGTTAGAGAACCAAATACAAGTTTGAGAGAAACAACACAGATGAAATGGGGAAAATAAAGAAATTACAGAAAAGAGTCTGATATGCAGAGAGATGTTATGATTCATATAACTGATAGATTACATAGTTCTATCACATAGATTACATACATATTAAGAATGGACATGAATTTTCTGCAACGAGTCCATGGCTGTTCTACCGACTGTGGCTGACTTTTGCTATTAGGATAGATCTTTCTTATGTTTCTTTGTTTGCTATTAGGATTAGATCTTTCTTATGTTTCTTTGTTTTTCAGGCAAAATATCAAAGTAATCCTCTACATATAGCACTAGTTATTTCAAACTGTTTAAGAGAAGAAAGAAGAATATTGGCTTCAGCAAGTATGCCAGTTCAGGTAATTTTATGATGATGATGAGGAGATAGAAGGAATGTCCATCAAATATGCAAAGCTTCAATATACTAGTACTTTAGAACAGGGGTCCCCAACCACCGGTCCATGGACCGGCACCGGTCCGTGGAACAAGTCCTACCGGGCGCTGGCGTTGGCGCCGCCATCTTGTTTGATGAAAAAGTGCTTCCAGTGAGCTTTTCCGGGTAGAAAGCTCACCGGAAGCACTTTTTCATCAAAACAAGATGGCGGCCTCAGCTGATGTCGGTACTGGGCCGCGCCATAAAAAGGGTTGGGGATACCGGCCGTGGCGTAAAAAAGGTTGGGGATCACTGCTTTAGAAGACCGGTACAAGGTTAAGAGGAACATTGGTCCTAAATTCATTAAAATACTGTTCAGTAGTGAGAAATATAAGATTTCAGCTCAGCGATAGTACTTATGATAAAGATCTACAAGAATCTCTGATTGAACCTGAGACAGCAGTGTGTTACAGTTGCCAAAAAAAAGTCATTGCAATCTCACCTGCAGCCTTGTGAGGTTTTGATAGAGTACTGATCAAGCTGCACCTGAAAAGTTGTGTCCAATTTTGGTTACCACAATAAAGCAGGGATGCTGAGGAGCTAAAAATAAAAAACCTGGGCAAATAATGAGAGGTATAGATAGATCATAGATCAATTGAAGTTTCATGGAGTATTTGTATTTCCCCCCCTGTCCTTTTTTTAAAGTTGAAAGGTGAGAAAATACACTGCTGTTCTTCATTTTAAGTTTTTCCTTTGAAGTAAATTCTGTACCATGCAGAGGTCTTAGGTTCCTAAACATATCTTGATTTGCCATTGAACATTCATCATTTTTAAAACTTTCTTTGGGCTGTTTTTAGATAAACAATTAATGTACCTATGGCAGTCCAATTATCTCCAGTTATTAGGAATACTTTTTGTGAGTCCCACATCTGTGTTTTGCCTTTGAAAAAGCTGAACAAATGGGAACCATTACCAAAAGTCAATTGTCCTTATTGAATTTAGTCTGTTCTCTCTCACAAAAAACTTGCCATTAAATAATCTGTGCTAAGTGGGATAGTATTAATGAACTGACCTATCAATATTCTTTTTCTAGGGACCTCTAGAAAAGTCACTACAAAACTACTTGGGTTCAGAAAGGCAAAGAAAAATCGAGCTCAAGGGTTCTGAAATTAAGAACAGTACACAGGCAAGTTGTTACAGTTTGTACATCTAATATCTGATTGAAGATCTAACATATCAGTAATCCTCCCTTAACAACTGTTCAATGTTACAATGGACACCCACCTCAAAAGGTACTTATAGCCCAATTCTGGAGTTCTGACAGTGGAACACACACCCTGCGGTCACCCAGTTTCCAGCAAAAAAGAACCATGGGAATGCATTGACTCAACAAAGGAACACTTCATTTGCTTAACAACCATCGCAAAAAAGGTTGTAAAATCAGGTTGGCCATATGGGTGCCTCAATGTATGACCATCATGACTTGGGACTGAAATTTGGGGTCCATTACAGTTGTAAGTTGAGGATTAACTATAGCGGTACCAAAAAATTTTATATGGATTAAATATGATGATAACTTGAAACTAGATCCACAAGTACAGAAGAATGAGATGATAATATAATGGAAAGTGGACTGTTGCCCTTTTTAAGATACAGTACAAGTGACACATACCCCATTTGAATGTCCCCATTCAAAGCTTTGAGCTGAAAATATTGTTATTAATTTATCAGGGATAGGTTTCTCCACAACTAAATCGCAGTATCTGAGAATGCTGTCCCACTAATTCTGTTTCCCCGATACTCTTGGGAGCTGGCAAATTAATCCAAGGCTGGGAAAGCTGCTTTGGAATTATGAACACCTACAAAATTCTTTTAATTCCTCTTGGATTCAGCTGGTCTCCTCTTATTGAAGCTAGATTTTTCCCGTGAGCTGTACTTTTTGATTAAAAGCAAAAGAGAAATTTAAGATTGCAGTTCTGTGCATGCTTATCTAAGCATAAGCACCAATGAACAAATTGGGGCTTCTGAATAAACATGCATAGAAACACTATATATCTACAGATGCAATACAGCATGATACACAGTGTAATAGGGTACCATTAGAATGTTTTGCTGAATACACTAAAATTGGTTGGCTGGGTAAAAATCAATCCACTTTTTGGTTTAGTATGATTTGTAATCCCAGCTACTTTTCCCACTAAGGAAGCAGATAGCAATTGTACCATTTCCATTTCATTTCAGAGAAACTAAAGCTTCCTAGGGAATGTCATTATTGTTTGCTATATGCTATGAATTATGTTAGATCTACTTACTACTCAATGCATTTAATCTGAAAACAGCTGACAGAACAAGACGTCAAATATTTAGAAGATTTGCAAGAGGAGTTTGACTTCAGATTTAAAACTATATGCAACATAGGTAAGCTTTCCCACACAATGCATATGAAGAAAAAATGGTGGATCTTGCATATTTGTAAAAATTGGCTGTTAGTTCTATAGGCTATAGGTTTTCATTGAACATCCAGAGTCTTCTTTTTGGAGTGAAGGGCAGGATTTCATTAAGACTCAGACTGCTATTGACACATATTCCATGCAAAATAAATTCCAAATAAAATAGGCCTAACATTTTAGCCTAATGTATTCTTTAGGGCGCATGGCTAAATCCAGCAAAATATTAGTCCAGCTAAGATTGTGCCCCTCTGCATTTTAACATGGAGATAAGTATCCCTGAATTTAATGGTATGTATTTATGTATGAACATATACCTTCATGTTCTATCAGTTTAATCTTTAAGTCACACTGTGGCTGTAATATTTTGTATGAGTAATTCCTTTTTTTTTAAAGAATTTTTTTTAAGGATGCAGTCAGACCAATAGGGGAAAGGAGATTAATTAATTAGTTTTTAATGGAATTCTTTATTTATGTATTTAACAGTAGTTATCTACTGCCCAAATATAAAAGATTCCAGGTTGTGGCTAGACTAGAAAATGTGAATTTGCAGCTATAATAATCCTAAGCTTTTTTAAAAAATTAAATAAAACGGCAAGAAAATACAGGGTTATTTAAGGTTATTTATGTAGTTTGTCTTTTACAATGGATGGTTCAATCCAAGTAATGTTAATGAATTGTTAATGATAAAACAGTAATGGGTTCATTTCTCTAAACCACCCCATTTAGAAGTAGAGATAAACTTTCCATACATGCATACTCCAAAATGCATACAGCTTAGGAGAACCATAATATATTTTGTTCCTTCAGAAATTCAGCTATGAGCGAAAAAGGACTTTGGGCAAGAAGAAGGCCTTAACAATTTTCTTTTCTTTTCTTTTTTGTTCAGAAATGTCCTCTCCAACCTGGGTTTATTCATCACTGAGATAAAAAGGCAGAGCTTTCAGACCAAATAACAGTTATTGGCTAGTTTTTATTGGGGGGGGAAGGCATATTGCTTTAAAATCCAAAAAACTAGACTAAATATTCAGAATACTGACAGGGTACTGATTTTGGTTAATGCTCACTCCTTTTGTAAAACAAACCTGGACAAAGTGAGACATAATACATTAGATAGCACACCAGAATGTATTTATAAACTTACTGAGAGATACATGTTTATATTTATCTAACATTGGTTGCAAGCAAAGTAAAAGTGTGATAGGAAAAAAAATGAAAACACGCTGCCTTAAAACTACTTACACATGCTATTTTGATGGGTTTCCCCTCTCTTATGCTTTGTACATATTTTACATATCTCCTTTTAGAACAGAATGACAAAAACAGTCCTGTCATGAAGCAAGAGATGCTGATGTTACAGGAAATGCTCAATGCTATAGACTACAAGAGAAAGGTTGGTTCATTTGTTTGTCATTTATATACTTTGCTGACTTAAAGGCATCATGGAAAGTCATTTTTCTACTTGCAAATTAAGGACTAATTCCAAATTAAGAACTAATTCCAAATTAACAACAACAACAAAAAGCCAATACAACTAGTTCTTAAAACTGGTCATGGTTTTAAGAACTTCTTGTTGGTTTTTTATTCATTTATCTCTGGGCAACTCCCAGTAAGAACTGAGAATGCTCAAATTCTCTCATGGAGAAACAGGGAGGGAGGGAGGACATGGCAGAAGTCTCCACACAACACTGAAGCAAGGCTTAATTTCTTTCCATCTAATAGCCCCTATGGTCATGTCAATATTTAGACCAGTGTTTCTCCATCTTGGCAAGTTTAAGGTAGATAGAGTTAAGATGGGTGGGCTTTCCCAGAATTTCCCAGTCAATCTTGGGAGTTGAAGTCTGCCTGTCTTAAACTTGCCAAAATTGAGAAACACGCATTTGGATATATACGTACTGCAATATACTGTATTGCTATTTGATAGCTATAATAGAGCAAATCTTAGACAAGGACACATACATTAAATGTACAATTGCTACACAGAGAAATTGTACGATTTAAAAGATATAGAATTACTAGACACTTCAGAAGCAACAAGTCAAACTTGTTTTGGTTGGAACTGTCCTTTCCCAAAATTGTTTTTGATCTTCAAAAGCATCAGAAGGATATAGTGATGATCAGGTCATGTTGCTACAGTGGGCGAAACTGCATCATTATTATTTTTTCCTTGGTTGGAAACATTTTCAAGGATGGGAGCAGGGACCTTTTATTTTTATTTTTTTGCAGAAAATAGATAAGGCAATCCCTTCAGAGCCTAACCTACCTCTTCCACTGCTTAAACTCAAAAAAAAAAAAAAAAAGAACAATATTTACTGTTGAATTTCAGCAGCCTAAGACTGGAGTGCGACTTACTTTCAACACAAGATTTCCCAAACATTATATTTTTCCAAATGTTTTGATTAGCAATGCCAATATAATTGTTTTGAAATCTTCAATATATATTTGCTTTGAAAGCTTGGGTTGAGATTTTGTCCAAGCTAAAGATTTTTCAAAATATATGTGCATTTTAAAATGTATGTGTAGTGTATTCATGTATATACTTCTAATACCGCATTTCTATTGGTTAGTTAACATAGCTTAACGATTGGTTAATAAGAACAGTTTCCGATTGGCCGCCTAAGCGGCGGGAAGTTTAAATACACACCATTGGTTGCGAGCCGCGAGCAGCCGCTATAAAAAGGGCTGCCGCGGCTCGACTTGAGTTGAAGTTACTGGTTGCTAATAAAGAGCTGAATTCAACTCTGGTCTTCGAGTCTGCTTGGTCCTGTCGATAGAACACTGGTGACGAAGGTGGGATCAGAGGAACAAAGACCGTAAGCACGTGGTGACGACAGCCGAAAGATCAATGAGATGGCTGGCAACAATTCACCACCCGCACCGTTCAACCCAGCCGAAGAAGACTGGGAGTCATACATTGACAGGTTCCTGATGTTTTTAGAAAGCAACGAGCTGCAAGGAATCACTGACCAGAGGAAGAGAGCTGTATTCCTGACGCATTGCGGTCCAACTATTTTTAAAATGGCCAAGGCACTAGCAAGACCCAATGATGTTAAACAGATGGCATGGCCAGACCTAAATCGAATGCTGAGAAACCATTACGCACCAGTCGTGTCCAACCTCATTAGAAGACACGAATTCTACAAGCGCAGCCAACTAGAAGGTGAAAGTATTGGAGACTTCGTAGCAGCGTTAAGGGACATTGGGGGAGCATGCGAGTTCCTCAACATGGATGAAGCCATGAGGGATCACATAGTCCTTGGATTGAGAGATGCTACCCTACAGAGCAAGCTGCTAAACTGACCCAACATCACCGCAAATGAAGCCATTGCTGAAGCAACTGCCGCCAAAGCAGTAAAGAAGTCGCAGCAAAAATGAAGCAGATGAATACAACAAACAGTCCGAGCCTGAATAAAGAAAAGAAAACAGAGGGGGCCCAAAAGTATGCTACCACAACCTCCCACCATGAAGATATTTAATCATCAACCAATTCTGAAGATGAAGACGAGGTAAACAGACTCCATTCAGAAAGGAACCGAAGAGAGAGACGAGGGAGAAAACCTGAATTTCAGTGTGCGGGATGCAGGGGGAACCACCTGCAGTCTGAGTGTCGGTTCTTGGATGCCATATACCGGCATTGTGAAAAACGGGGGCACATTGCAAGGGTCTGCCGAAACAAAAAGAGCTATAGTCCAAAAAGACGAGGCAGTACCCCCCCCCCAGAAATAAGGAAAAGCCAACCGGAAGTCGCTGGAGCCGGGAACATAGGAATCAATGGCTCAACGAGAAGGAAGAGACACATCAGACAATCACTATTGGGACGGCCAGAACAACAAACACTAAGAAGGTTCAAATCAACGTCCTGATAGAAGGTGAGCCATGTGAGATGGAAGTAGACTCCGGTTCGTATTTATCAATGGTATCATGGAACACAATAAAAAATTTGATACCAGATATAAAACGTAAAGAATTTGAAGAGCAAAGTCTGATCATCAAAGACTACCAGGGTAACAAGATACCAGTTGTAGGATTGGGACATTTCAAAGTAAAGTTTAAAAAACACACCAAGATTCTTCCATTAGCCATCGTTGACTGAGATCGCCCCAGCCTGCTCGGTTTAGAATGGTTCCAACCGCTTGGAATCGAGGTGACAGGAATCAACAGCGTCGCCATGACGGACTGGGAGAAAGACCTGATGGAAGAGTTCCATGACGTGTTCGACGGAACTCTAGGCAAGTACCGTGGGACCCCTATATCGTTTAGCTTAAACCCGAACATAGCCCCCATCAGGCTTAAAGCCAGACGGGTACCATTTGTGCTAAGACCAAAAATTGATGAGCAACTGAACAAGCTCATTGCTCAGGGGGTGTTAGAGCCAACCGACCATGCCAGATGGGAAACCCCGATTGTGACCCCTATAAAACCAGACGGATCCGTGCGCATCTGTGGTGACTATAAGGCCACCCTGAACCATGCATTGCAACAGAGCACATATCCCGTTCTGTTAGTCCAACACCTGCTGCACTGGGGAGAGGAAAGATCTTTGCGAAGCTCGATCTCGCACAGGCATATCAACAGTTACCAGTTGATCCTGAGACGGCAGAGGCACAAACTATCGTAACACATAGAGGAGCCTTTAAATGCAACAGATTACAATTCGGTGTCAGCGTGGCCCCCGGCGTTTTCCAGAGCCTGATGGAACGCCTCCTCCAAGGATTAAAAGGGTTGGTTCCCTACTTCGATGATGTACTAATATCAGCCGAAAATAAAAAACAACTGAAAGACCGATTAAGGGCAGTCTTGTTAAAATTTAGAGAAGCAGGACTCAAAGTTAAAAAAGAAAAATGCCAACTTGCCACAAATCAGGTCGAGTTCCTAGGATACCTTATTGATGAAGCAGGAATCCACCCCACACACAAAAAAATACGAGCAATAAAAGAAGCTCCCAGACCCAAAAACAAAACAGACTTACAGGCATTTTTGGGACTCATTAATTTTTATCATGTCTTTCTGCCGCAGAAGGCAACGGTAGCGGAACCACTGCATAGACTCTCGATAAAAAAGCCACTTGGAAATGGGGCCACCAAGAAGAAGCTGCATTCCAAAAAATCAAAGACTTAATCACATCTAAATCTGTATTGATCCAATACAGTGACACTACCCCTGACTGTCACCTGCGACGCTTCACCTTTTGGTGTAGGCGCAATACTTAGCCACACACTACCAGACGGCAGAGAAGCACCGATCGCCTTTTATTCCAAAACGCTGTCCAAGACCGAAAGGAACTACAGCCAACTGGACAGGGAAGCCTTGGCAGCCATCTCTGGGGTGAAACGCTTCCACGAATACCTATACGGTAGGACATTTTCCTTAATCACCGACCACAAACCACTGTTAGGAATTCTGGCCGGAGACAGGGCCACCCCCAACATCCTGTCTCCAAGAATGACAAGATGGTCAGAATTTCTCGCAGCCTACAATTACAAGCTCATTTATCGACCAGGAAAAGCCATACCCCACGCAGACGCTTTAAGCCGTTCACCACTACCAGGTCACGACGATGACCCAGCTCCCACCACGCATACCCTGCAAATTGAAACACTTCCTAATTGGCCCATCACCACATCGGACATTGCAAGAGAAACAGCTAAAGATGCACTGATGGCCTGAATACTGAACTGGGTAGGACGGGGCTGGCCAGAAAACGAAAAAACCGAGACTTTTAAACCTTTTAAAAACTGGCAAACTGAATTGTCAATTGAAAAAGGTTGCATATTGTGGGGAGATTGGGTGGTTGTTCCAAAAAAATTACAAGAAGACGTACTAAACATGTTACATGAAGGACACCCAGGCATGGTAAAGATGAAGTCCCTGGCCAGAAGCTACGTTTGGTGGCCAGGAATAGATAAGGACATTGAAACCTGGGTCAAAACATGTAACAAATGTCAGTCATCCAGACCCACTCCCCCTTCGGCACCGGTCCTTGACTGGGAGACACCCAGAGGCCCCTGGTCAAGGATCCATATGGACTTTGCCGGCCCCACAAAGGGATATACTTATCTAATCATTGTGGATGCCTACTCCAACTGGTTAGAAGTCCTCATCATGAATTCAACGACAACGGAAGCTGTCACCAAACAACTGAAGAAACTCTTCGCCACCCACGGTCTACCAGATGTAGTAGTATCAGACAATGGACCACAGTTTACAGCTTTGGCTTTTGAACAATTCCTCGCAGAACAAGGAATAAGACATGCTTTGACAGCGCCAGCTCATCCGGCGGCGAACGGAAGGGCGGAACGCATGGTTCGTTACACAAAAGAAGCATTAGAAAAGCTTGAAGGTAATGACATGCAAGAAAAAATCAATACCATGCTCACCATCCAACATATAACACCATGCACGGCAACTAACAAATGCCCAGCCGAACTGTTAATAGGAAGGAAGTTATGCTCCTACTTGAACAGACTACACCCTACTTACAACCCCGAAAAGCCACCAGACTCGTCCAGTAAGTACCGCTCTTTCTTGCCAGGCGACTTAGTATATGCCAAAAACCTTACTGGAGAACCGTTGTGGTTACCGGCAACAATTACACAAATCACAGGTCCCCGATCATACCGACCAGAAACAACTGATGGCAGATCGTGGAAAAGACACATCGATCAACTACGGTCACGACACGTCGAACGCAACACCGACAATTCCCGAAACATGGAACAAACATTTCCACAAGCACCACCAGAAAGTAATAAAAAAGCCTCCAGTTACAAACCACCAACCAGAAGCTGAAAACCCAGAAAAAAATAAAAATGACTTACGATTAGACAATTCCGGAAAAAGAGAGCTGAAGGAGCACCAGGAAAGAAGCAGCCAAGCCAACTCTACCTGCCCGCACACAATGCTGAGGAACAACAGAGACAATCCAATCAACCCAACAAGGCACGGCGGGAGCGGCATGGCTGAGGCACCCTTCCAGGAGGTTCCAAGGAGAAGAGCGGGAAGGACAGCAGGCCTGTCCGAACCGGTGGAGACCAACACAGAGACTGAACTGCACAGGTCAACTAGGACTCACAAAAGACCCGCCTACTTGCACGACTATGTCACGTAACGTTGGAACAAACCAAGAGTGGAGGGGTGTAGTGTATTCATGTATATACTTCTAATACCGCATTTCTATTGGTTAGTTAACATAGCTTAACGATTGGTTAATAACAACAGTTTCCGATTGGCCGCCTAAGCGGCAGGATGTTTAAATACACACCATTGGTTGCGAGCCGCGAGCAGCCGCTATAAAAAGGGCTGCTGCGGCTCGACTTGAGTTGAAGTTACTGGTTGCTAATAAAGAGCTGAATTCAACTCCGGTCTTCGAGTCTGCTTGGTCCTGGCAATAGAACAGTATGTACATGTTTATTTCAAACATTCAATATAGACAGCAGTCAATTTTAGATATTACAAGCAAAATGTTACCTGATCTTTCTTACTTCCAATGTTGCTGAACAGAATACTTGGTAAATGAGAGTATCAGTTACAGTTGGCAGTCATTGTTTCAAAAGGTTAGGTCATGAGAATCAAGATACTCAAGAAATAAGTTGTATGCAATGCAATTTGGCAAGTTAAAGCCTCAAAATAAAACTTGAGAAGATGGTGTTATCTGGAGAGAGAGAGAAAACAGCCAACTCTGTTCTTCCTCACCCAAAGGAGCAAAACACACAAGACCCCCCCCCCATCACCCTAAACCAAGGTTGGAGTTTTTGAAGGCCAGTAAGGTGAGAGCCAATGCAGATCTCTGGATTCAGTTAGTCTCTTGGCAAAGTTTGTGGTGAATGGTCTGACTGGGCAGCACTTTCTGACTGGTTTTTTTTAAAATGTAATAATAAAAAGGCCCTCCATGGTCCTACTTGGGATGGGGGCCTCACATACACATTTGTGGAAGGCTGAATGGCTTGTCTTTCCCCGTATGTGTCTCCTTTCAAAGCATTAGTAGTTAAAGTTTAAAATAAAGTTAAAGAAGCAGAAGCAATACTTATACAAGCAGCTTTGGTTTGTAGCTGCTCCTGTACTCAGGTTGCTTTCTTGGAAGACAAATGGTTTCTTAAACTAACCACTGCTTTGATGTTGGATGGTGATAAATTAAGCAACAGCAAGCCATGGATATAAATTAAGCTAAAGAATATCACAGCTTAGGTTGTTATACAAATCGGATTGTTGTTTCTCCATTTATGAATTCTTACTTACTGCTTCTAACTACATTATCTATTCTGTTCTTTATAGGAAGTTCTCAGTAAAATGGCACAAATAGTAAGGGAGGTTGATGCCTTGGTGAATAATGTATTAATAGAAGAGTTATTGGACTGGAAGAGACGGCAACAAATTGCTTGCATTGGAGGCCCTCTACACAGTGGGCTTGATCAGCTGCAAAACTGGTAAAGTGTTATCACTAGTTTCTCTGTAGAGCACAACAGGAAGTGTGATGCTGTGTGGTTTTTCCATCTCAGTTTAGTCAGTAAAGAAAATTCTTCTGAGAGATTAACAGAAATTATCGTTAAGTAATTTCTAAGAATCCAAAGAGTCAGAAACAGAGATCATTTAAAGAGGCATTCGTTGGCAACAAATAAAGCTTCTTTAAATGATCTCTGTTTCTGACTCTTCCAACTCTTAGAAATTGTTTAGCATAAAATAAAAGTAAAGGCCCGAAGATGAATCATATAGAAAATGTTTTCATTCCAAATTGTGAAGCCATCGTGAGGCTATTAGCCAACTGTGAAATCTCTCTGCTATGATGATTTGGTAGCCCATCAAGCAGCATATTTTCTAATGGGAAGCGGGGAGGGAACTGAATTTATAACTCATGTTTGTATGGAAGGTTCTCCAAACATATGACAAAATGACTTTTCGGTGGCAAACAGCAATTATATAAAATTGTGGTGATACAAAATAATAATCTAGTTGACTCTGCAAATAATAATAATAACAACAACAACAATATTGCCATACCTAGTGACAGCAGAATCGATGAGAAACAATTTGAAAAAATCACCAGATATCAAGACTTGAAAATTGAACTGCAGAGACTCTGGCATAAACCAATACAGGTGGTTCCAGTGGTACTCGGCACACTGGGTGCTGTGCCTAAAGACTTAGGCAAGCACTTAAAAGCAATTGGCGTTGACAAAATCACTATTGGTCAGCTGCAGAAGGCCACCTTACTGGGATCTGCTCACATAATCTGCCGATACATCACGCAGTCCTAAACACTTGGGAAATGTTCAACTAGAGATTTGTGATACGAAATCCAGCATAGTTAACTTGTTTGCTGTGTACACTGTTGTTTTTTGTGTATAATAATAATAATAATAATAATAATAATAATAATTAATAATAATAATAATAATAATAATCGATTACATACCGAGCTGTTGCAAGACAATCGCTCAGATTGACTACAAACAACATCACAACACAGTCGCTTAGATGGTCCACTGGAACTTGTGTCACAACTACCATCTGCCTGTAGCAAAGAAGTGGTGGGATCATAAGCCTGAAAAAGTGGTCGAAAATGAGCATGCAAAACTACTGTGGGACTTCTGAATACAGACTGACAAAATTTTGGAACACAATACTCCGGATATCACGATTGTGGAGAAGAAAAAAGTGTGGATCGTCGACATTGCCATACCTGGTGACAGCAGAATCGACGAGAAACAACTTGAAAAAGTCACCAGATATCAGGACTTGAGAATCGAACTGCAGAAACTCTGGCATAAACCAGTGCAGGTGGTTCCAGTGGTACTCGGCACACTGGGTGCTGTGCCTAAAGACCTAGGCAAGCACTTAAAAATAATTGGCGCTGTCAAGATCACCATTGGTCAGCTGCAGAAGGCCACTTTACTGGGATCTGCTTGCATAATCTGCCAATACATCACACAGTCCTAAACACTTGGGTAGTGTTCAACTAGTGATTTGTGATACGGAACCCAGCATAGTTATCTCATTTGCTGTGTATACTGTCATTTTTGTGAATAATAATAATAATAATAATAATAATAATAATAATAATAATAATAATAATAATAATAATAATTGGAATACCAAAGCTTTGCATGGACAGCACTTGAAAAATATTGAAGGAAAATGTGATGACAACTTGACATGGACTTGGCTTAAGATGGGAACCATCAAAAAATAAATGGAAGGTTTAATACGTGCTGCTGAAGAACAAGCACTACAAACTAATGCCATGAAAGCAAAGATACAAAAATCCATTGACAATCCTAACAATGACAAAGTTGAAACTGTTTCACACTTAATATTTGAATGCAGCAAACTGTACAAACTGACTACGAAGCTAGACATGATCGAGTTGCTAAATTACTCCACTGGTCATTATGTAAAAATTACACCCTACCTGTATCCGAAAAGTCATGGGAACATAAAGTGGAAAAAGTTATCAAAAATGAGACGGTGAAGATCTTGTGGGACTTTTGAATACAGATTGCCATTTGGAACACAACACATCAGATATTATGGTTGTCAAGGGCCGAAGCATACAATTTATTAATATTGTTGTACCAGGAGACACCAGAGTCAAAAAGAACTGGAAAAAATAATGAAATATCATGACCTGGCCATCAAAACTACACGATTATGGATGAAACATGTAACAGTGATACTCATTGTCATCGGGCACTTGGTACCATGTCCAATAATTTTATAAAATACATCAAGAAATTGTAGCTTCCTGCAATAACACCAGCGGAACTGCAAAAAACTGCGCTACTCAGAACATTGTATATTTTAAGAAGATACTTAGTTGATACCTAGGACGCTGGCAGCAACCCGTATCAACCAGTGTTGACTGGTGTTAAACCAGTCACTGGTATTTGTGATACATTTTTAAATGTTCAGTTGACTGAGTTTCATGTTTAATGAGTAAAAGAGATAATAATAATAATAAATCCCATCTAATCATCTGGCTGATTGTGCTATTAACTATAATAATAATTTTGCATAGGCAAGTGAGGCTTAATGACTCCACTATCCAAGGCCTGGGAGAAAAATTCAGACGCTCCAGAATGCAGGAACAGCAATAGAAAAAGCATGTTTTCTGGGTCCCATCGGATGACATGTTTTAACCATGAACCCAGAGAGTACTGTTTAAGGAACAATTATGCTCTTTGTCACTTGTTCTCTTTGGAACTATATTGCAGAACAAATGCAATTCAGCTTTTTATTTCTAGGCTACATTTATAGTTCCGACAGAAGAGAGTAGTTGTAGCTGCAAATTTAATGTGGGCTAAAGAATGGATAACGTTAAGAAAGACTAGATTGTTGGCATTAGAAGGACATGATTTACTATTGGGTTGGCATGCTTTTCTATGGTATAAGGGAACTAAATCACAGGGTTATCTTAGAAGGCATTATATACGGGAATCGTTATGGTTGAATTGGGAGAAAATTAAGAAACAATGTTATTTGAAAATTCCAGTTTGGTTATCAACTATTGAAGCCTTTTCTTATCCTATAATTTATAAGAAGGAACAAACAGTTAGATATGGGGAATTACTAGATGAAAAGGGTGAACTTAAAACGATGCAAAATTTAGAAGAACAAGGTATAAAGATGAATTGGTTTTCATATGCGCAAATACATTCAAGGTATCTTAAAGATTCCAAAATGGAAGGATTTTATGATAAATTGACTGATTTAGATAGGATTTTGACAGGTACTGATGAAAAAGTGATTAAAAAATTATATAATTATTTGTTGGAAATTAAATTGGAGGAAGAACAAGTTAAAGAAACAATGATTGCTTGGGGGAAGAATTTTGGATATGGGATTGACTTAGAGAAATGGCAAAAGTTGTGGTCTCAAAATTATAAAATGACAATGTCAACAGCATATAAAGAAAATTTGTATAAGATGTTTTACAGGTGGCATTTTCCCCGACAAGAATAGCAAGAATGTTCAAGAACAAATCTGAAAAGTGCTGGAAATGTCATCAGATTCCTGGTTCATATTACCATATGTGGTGGACTTGTGAGGAGGCCAGGAAATACTGGACTAGAATTCGCATATGGTTGGAAAAAATGACAAAGAAACATATAGATTTGAAGCCAGAGATTTTTTTATTGGGAATCTTACCTGATACATATAATAAAAACTTAAAGTATTTGATTGTAAATGTATTGACAGCGGCTAGGATTGTATTTGCTAGAAATTGGAAGAGTGAGAAAATACCATTAGAGGAAGAAATTATTAAGAAAATATTGGAATGTGCTGAAATGAGTAGATTGACATTTGAAATTAGAGAACAAGAAGATAAACAATTTTATGAAGTTTGGGATCTTTTTTTATCAATGGTTAGATAATACAATATAATAATAGAATAGTTAGAAATTTAGGAAATAACGAATATACATTTTTTCTTGGTCTTGATAACACTTTTAGAATATTTTATTAAGATAGACTTGGTATGATTTTATGTTTTGTTATAAAATAAAGTAACTAAATTACAGTTATCTCGCTTAAGTATGAATTAGTAAAATTATAGTCAAATGATTGTTTAATAATGATATTAGGATATATGATTGTTGATCGATAATATGAGTTATTATGTAACATAATTATTATGATGATTATGAAATGGATGCGCAAAAAGGAGTGGTAAACCAACCGATACACTGTCTGTAAATATATGAAGAATGATGATGTTTTTTATGTTATGTTTTATGTTTTATGTGTTTTTGTTTGTCGTTAAAATCAATAAAAACTTTTATTAAAAAAAAAGAAGAAGAGAGTAGTTGTAGTTTATATTTCCACACTGCAGTTTCAGTGCAAGCTAAATAGACAACACTTTTGTGATGGACTCTTCCAACTAAATTATATAGCATTGGCATTGCCTTGGGAAATACATCTGGCTGGCAGAAATAGACATTTCTGGATTTTTAACAATGCACTAAGAAAGAATGCCTACCTTTTGCATTTTCGTTATCATCTTAAACATTAAATGTTTCAAAAGGTTAATGCTATACAATTAAAGCACATACACACATATAAATTAATAGCTTCCTAGAACACTGTAAATTGGCATTCATAATTTCAGTAGGTCTTCAGAATAAAAGCAGATCGCTCATTGAAGGGTCTGTTAAGGAAAGACTGTTGTAGAAGAACTTGAGTTAGAAATTGAGCAAATTTGACTTGCTTTCAGAATTGTGCCTATGATAAAACAGAATTAGGGCTGTTTTCATCTGAAGCAGAGAATTGCTGGACATAAGTTGCTGTGGATATTTTTCTAAGCATAAATGGGACAGCAAGTCTGGTTTTATCATTTGCCATAAGAAGAGTTCTAATTCAGAAGCTGATTTTTTATGACACCTGCTAAAAAGCGTTTTTTTGTTTTGTTTTTTGTTTTGTCCATACCAGGAAGGAAAACGGTACTTGTGGTATTCTCTGTGGCAGGTGTCAAAATAACATTATTGATCTTGAACATCATGTAGCTTTTCATTAGGGGAGGGGAGGCACCGTTAAAGTAAAAAATGTTCTGGGTTAGCCCCAGTCAAAGTTTAATGACTTGAAACTTTTCTTGTGTTTATTTAGTTTTACAATGTTGGCTGAGAGTCTTTTTCAAATAAGAAGGCAGCTGGAGAAGCTGAATGAACTTTTGATAAAACTCACTTACGAAGGAGACCCTATTCCATTACAAAGACCTCATTTGTTGGAAAGAATAAATGCTTTACTTTACAGTCTTTTCCAAAGGTATATAAGTTAATTTTCATTTTCAACTGAAGCTGTACTGGAAACTATTATTTAACACTTTTTCATCTCAGCATATGGAGATATTTAATTGTACAAGAAATTTTCTGAAAACTGGGTTGGATAAAGTAAACAATTTTTCATACTATCTTGAAGAAATGAAGCTGCTAGTCTTGCAATGTTTCACCAAGATTGTTTGTGGACTGCTGACACTTATCTCTTTTCTCCTTAGTTCATTTATAGTGGAAAGACAGCCTTCCATGCCAACTCATCCTCAGAGGCCTTTGGTTCTTAAAACGATGATACAGTTTACCGCAAAACTTCGGTGAGTAAAGGTTGTTGCTTGCCACTTATTGGATTGGTTTAACGTTTTGGCATATTTTTAAAAACATGTCATGTGCCCTAGACCAAATTCCTAAACAGGTACACGATCCTTCCATTGGCTTTTGTACAACAGTTTGCTCTTGGGAGGAAAAGGTTTTTTGATAACTCTTAAGCCTCCAAAAGACTTGGGAAGTTAAAGTTACAACTTGAGCTTTTCAAGCAAGTCAAATCATTTCACCTCTTGCTTTAACTAATATCATTGTCTCTGTTATATTCCATTTCCATTTCTGTACTTTTCTACTTGTTGGCATGCGTTTGTATTTTCATCAGCATCTACCCAATGGCATCGAATGTTAAGATTAGTAATATTTATATTATTTCTGTTGAAAACCAGAGTGGAATGGGGAGAGAAGGAAGAAAATTTTCAGGTGGCATTTTTGACTATAATAATTAGCTACTGCCTCCATGGATGCCTATCTCCTACTTTAATTCAGCAATTGTTCTGGATTTAGAGGAACTAGCAGGATCCCTTCTAGCTCCTATATAATGTACTTTAAACAAGCCTACTAACTCAGAGGCTTATTTATTTCCTCTCTATTCCCTGGGAGCATCTACAGACCCCCAATAATTATTTCCTTACTGATTTCACATTGTCAACCAGCAGCCACCACATGTTTTCCCTCATCTCTATCTATTTATCTTAGTCCCTCTGAGGATTCTGTTTCCTTTGCTTTGATGTCTTTTACTTACAGATCTACGCAACTAGAATCCTAGCATCCAAATTCATTTCCTTATTTTCTTGACAACCTCAACATTAACATTAACACCAACATCAACTTCTTTCTTTCTTCTCCAATTCTTCCATTAGCTGCTAGGTTGCATATACTTGGTGGTAAATCCACCAGTAATATTGTGAATCTGGTTGGCATTATCTACAAAGACAGCCTAATTTGCTTTCAGTGTTAGAAGATTGCCATGTTGTCTGAGCAATGCCTGAGACGTTATTTATGGAGAGCTGTATTTTCTCATATTAAATTTCACACTTTTAACTTTCTAGGCTACTTATTAAACTGCCAGAGCTGAACTACCAGATTAAAGTGAAAGCTACTATTGACAAGTATGTACATTTTTTAAAATTAAATCATTGTAATATTTAGTAAAAATTCTCAAGATATTTTTGAAAATGTTTGACATTAATTGAATCCAACTAAATTTGCTTCAGATTTTTAAATGATCAGAATAACACTTTTATTTCAATTTACATTAGCAAAACATATTTGAAACAAATGCTGGTTTAACTTTGTATGCAAATCCCAATATTATTGTATTTCTCTTCTAAGTATTGTTCAGGCTTCTAATGTTGCTTTGTGCCTGAAATATTTTCTTCAGAGCCCATTGGAGTCTTTTCTTGCCAAAATGAAAGATGAATGTAACTTATTTATTAACTTAATCAAATTTGGAAACCACCCATCTCCCTCCTTATCATGCATCTACAAATATTTAGATATTTTCTGCTGAGATACAAAAATGGATTTGTAGAGACTTAAGAAAATAAGACAAGGGAGTGATAGAAATATAATAGGATGGCATTGTTTATTTATTTGTTTATCATTACAATCCAACATTTCTTGGGGGGTTAACACAATAGAAAAAGAAGTTTAAAACATTCATAGTAAGAATAAAATCAGCATAAAATCAGAACATGATAAAGAACATGATTAATAAAAGAACAAGTCAACACATAAGGGTAGTTGGCAACTGAATCATCAGACTCAGACTCATTAAAGTCTTTCCACTGCTTTGAACCATTGTTGTTGCTCCACAACAAAACTAGACAGTTTTGATTGAAGTTCTCTTTATGTTGTTTGCGGTGTAAACCTGAAACTCCGAGACATCAGCATTCTAAAGCATAAAGTTGAAAAGCCAAAGAATGCTCTTGAAGTTCATCCCAATGAGTTGTTAGATTTCAAACAAGAAGCTGATGACAGGTTTTAGTCAGACTTATGATAACCAAAATAACTATAGTATGGTGCAATAAAATGGTGTTTTTAGAAGACATAAAGATGCAATGTTTGAATAAACTTCCACAGCTTATTTTTGATATTGGATCTCAGACAACTAGCTAAGAATTCAACAGTGGTGATGGCATGGGTATCGCTAGACAAATGTGACCTTTTCAGATAGATTCTGCCTTCACTATTTTTGAATATTTGAACTGAAAAGGAAAGATCATTCTGGGAAATGGGAAAGATTATTATATGATTCAGAGCTCTGTGCTGACAAAATGCTGACGACCCATTAACATGTTGAACTTGGACAGCAGATGCTCTTTATGAGGGGACACAGTTCCAAGGTTTTATTTTGAATAGAACAGGTGTCCAACATTGTCAACTTTAAGACTTGTGGACCAAATCCCAGAATTCTCCAGCCATCATGGGTTGAAGTCCACAGGTCTTAAAGTTGCCAAGATTAGATAGCCCTAGCATAGAGTTACATTCTCCCAGAAGGAACTGGGAACTCGTGAAGGCTTCTAGACTGAGATTTCTCTCTTTGGTTCCCTACATTGAGGAATTGACCCAGAGTATCTTTTATCCATGTCAGTTTATGTCTCAGGATTTTCCCTTCTAGAAATACAGAGTTCTGGTATTATCTTTAAAACCTTAAATACTCAGGAGAATGTCTTTTTCTATCACAGTCTGGCCCACCTCCAGTGATCCCCTAAAGAGGCATATCTTAATACTTGCCGTAGGCTCATCTTTTAGTAACTCAGGTCTTTTCTGAAGCCATCCCAACCATACATTCCATTGAAATGACTGACACCTCTATTGGCCTTTCTGTAATGGGGTTGATTTGATTATTTTAAAAGGCTTTAACGCATGATTTTTTTCAATTGGTGAAGATTTATTTTCTTAATCTATTTGTTTTAACTTACATTGTATGTTTTTATTGTAACCCCCCCATGAGTTTTCAGTAGCTGGCATACAGCAAGTTTAGGAAATCATTAAGTTGATTAAGAAAAGACATTTTGTATATTTGAAGACTTGCCCAAGATTAATTTGCTTTGTTTGTTTCTTTAAAACCCAGGAATGCCTCTACTATAAGGTAAGAAAATATAAATGATGGAGTTTTAAGTATAAACACACTTTGCTTTTTATTATTTTACCTGCGGTTCTCAACCTTACCGGGATATGTTTTCTAGCAACCGCAGATTTGTTCTGTGTGGGACTCATGTAAAAGCAATGAACATGGATGAGTCTGCAAACGGGAACCTTTCAGTGGAATTTCGACATTTGGTAAATCACTTTTTTTCCTTTTGGCACAGGAGTTGGAAATCCTTGCTTGCTTCTCAGCATTTATGGATATGGCATTTTGTTAATTGTGTACTGAGACTTCCCTTTGAACTTGGTATAACTTAATTAAAAGCTATGTACTGATCCTAATCCCTTCCACTGCCAGCTAGGTTCAAACTATACCTGACAACTAGATGTATGTTTGCACCTAACTTTTATAGGCCTCTAGCATTAACTGGGGGATGGGTGTGAATAATTCGTAAGATCAGAGCAAATATGGCAATGGACCTGCATTCTTTTCTCACTATCAGCACAATTGGAAATATCCCTTCAGAAGAAAACCTCTCTTTAGGAAGAGAAAAAACGGCAGCATAGATTCCTTTAATTATCACCTCCTGCTATTTGGATAGTCTTATTAATATTATTATTAAAGTATATTAAATAGAAATATGAATTTAATTGTCAAGTGTAGCTTGGGCCTTACTAAACAGAGAGGAACAAATATTTCTCTAAAAACGCATTTCTCTGTGAATGAGGAAAAATTTATTGTTTTGGGGGAAAAATACAAAAATTGGAAGTAAAATATTTTTTACTGATACTTTAATAGCCTTTGTAGATATAAATGCATAAATAGATGTTGCTGCTAATGTCTACCTCTGAGAGCTCAGAGACAGGAGCAAATCCACCTACTTTTAAATTAAAAGTAAACAAGAAAAAAAATTTATGAACAGGGACCATATCCTTCTTTCCTGCCCCTCAAAGGGGGGCAGACAAAATTACATTTCCTCCTTTGAAGGGTAAACATTTATTCTCTCAAATACAGAGATATTCACTGAGTTGCATAGAACATATACTGTGTATGCAGGAATTGTTACCTTCTGTGATTATAATTAGCGTTCTGTAGAAATCATAATCCATAGCTTTTAGTTTTGGGGATAAAAAATTCACAGCAATATAGAAACATTTATTATTATTTAAAAAAGAAATATCTCTGAATCACTGTAACAAAACCAAAACTGTATGTAACAGAAATATAATTTGTTTCAAATTTATGTACAGAGTACAGATTTTTTTTAAAAAAAATATTTTGTTGTCACCAGCTGAACATGCTTTATGTAGACCGCATATGTTGAACTATGAACTCACCTCTCATCATTTCATAGTAATGTAGTTTGTTGGAATATAATAAATCTACTATATATACACTCTTATATAACGTTCACTCAAAGGATTAGTTGATATGAACAAATAAAATATTATTTAGCAATAATGTTATATGATGGGAAAGTCCAGGATATGATGAGTTGGGTTTTTTTAAAAAGAAAAGTAGGTTAACAAAACTCCTGCTCTGTACTTAATAACAGAATTACTATTTAGCTTGTCACAAGCAGTTTCAAGACTTTCTCTTCAGTTTTATTTTAGCTGTATGTCCGATATACTTTCTCTCTCTTTCTCCTTTTATTCTCTCCAAGTGTTAACTTGCCTCTCCCTCTCTCCACCCCCACGCTACCCTTATCTTTTTAGTTACCTTCTTCATAAGGAAGTGGTCAGTTTATTCTTTGCTTATGTTATATAGAAAAAGCAATAACCTTTTCACCTCGCCACTTTTCCATTTATTTCCTGTACTCTCAAAGTATGAGGCATGTTCCTTTAAACGGCTGCTTTTCTTGCTATGAATTTTTATTAAGTTGTTCCAAATATTGAGCAAAGATAATATCTATGGATAATTATTTATGCCCTTAAAAAGCACAGCTATGAACTATAAAATTACTGGTAGTCCTCAGCTTAAAACAATTCACTTAGTGACCATTTGAAAAAGTGACTTATGACTGTTTTTCACACTTATGACTGTTGTGGCATCCCCATGGTCAATGTGATCAAAATTCAGATGCTTGGGAAGTGGTTCACATTTATGACGGTTGCCGTGTCCTGGAGTCAAGTGATCCCCTTTTGCAACCTTCTGATAAGCAAACTCAATGGGGAAGCCGGATTCACTTAATAACTGTGTTACTAACTTAACTGTTACTAACTTAACAACATTGACAAGAAAAATCATAAAACGGGGCAAAATTCACTTGACAACTGTCTTGCTTAGCAACAGAAATTTGGGGCTCCATTTTGGATTGTAAGCCAAGGACTACCTGTAGATACAGAATACTTCAGCACAGAGATTCCTGGTATTATCTTGTTAGTAATAGGTTTTTATTTGTTATTAAGAACAAAATATTATACATGGGAAGGAAGTGTATGTAAACATTATAAAGCAGCTGAATAAAAGCAGACAGATTAATAATCATAGCAAAATATAGTATGGGAGTTGCTGATTGAATTAAGCTGAATTAAGTCACTTGAAAACAATGAAATAAATCCATGTCAGAAAAGTCAAACAACCGTCATCAATAGCCCATATCATGTTACTTTAATTTTTATTGATAAATATTGAATCTCATCATTAAACATTTCTGTGGATAAACGTTTTGTGTATTGATGTTGGTCATATTTTAATTCTTTTAGCAGCCAAAAGAAATGAAAGCAAGTGGTGCAAACAAAGGAAACGAGGTAGGAAGAAATAATGGTCTGAGCTCTGGCTGTAGCATAATTCCATTAACTTTTGTTAGATCAATGAAAAGAATACTATATAGCATTTGAGACATAAATGTTAATCTTCCCTAAGGCCTACTATCTAAGGAACAAAATAATAACTGCAATTTTGAAACATAAATGCTAATCTTTCCTAATGCCTATTATCTAAGAGGGAACTATCTAAAATGGATAAATTGATTCCAGATACATATAATGGTAAAATGTTTTATTATTTCTTATAATTTATTACTTGTTGAAAGACAGGTAAATCTGTTTTAATGATGAACACTCTAAATCATAAACTCAGACAAAATACTATTTTGAAGAGAAAAATTGTACAAATGAAAAATCTGAAGAATCTGAATAACCAGTTTTTAAATAACAAAGTCATACTAAAATGTTATTGCTAAAATGTTTATGCTGAATTCATTTTTTCCAATTTAAGTTTAATTACAGAAAATAGCCTTGTGGCTCCCTCTTCTGGTCATTTTTGTCACCTGAGATTTACCAAATGAAAATACAAAATAATATATGTAATATGCAAATTTGAGTTTGAAATTAATCTATAACAATATGCAATGACATATACAGTCCCTTTGTCGAGTGAGGTGGGTGGCATATCAATTTAATAAATATACAAATAAATAAATGTACTGTTGTGCTCCGCTTCAGTTCCACTTCTGTTAAATTGAGGATATGAACAAGATTTTTGTAATGGTGCATCCTTTGAATTTCCAGATTATGCTTTAGCAAAATATTTAACTATTTGTAAATGTTATGAGGCAGGGCATACTCTCAATCTTAACATTTCTAATCCATGTCATTTTAAAACTATTATTCCTCTTTTCAGATTCCTCAAGTGGTAACTGAAGAACTACATTCAATCACTTTTGAAACACAGATCCGCTTATATGGCCTAACTATAGATTTGGAAGTAAGTGTTTTTGAACCAAGCTGAATGAACCGAAAAACATTTGAATTAGAATTAATGCATGTCACTCACTAGCAGTTTGTGCTAATGGATTATATTCAGTCGATCAAATAAGACTATTATGCTCCATCTCTCTGGAACATCATTCCCCCAGAGATTAGAATGGTCCCCTCGTTAATACTATTCCGAAAGGCACTGAAGACCTGGGTTTTGCCAGCGGGCCTGGGGAACCCAGAGAGGGATGGAACCCATCAGGTGGCTAGTGCGACCCACAGTCGTCGGGGTGGGGGGGTGGGGAGTTGGTTTTTGTTTTTGTTTGTTTTCCCAAATTTTGTTCTATTGTACTTTACTAATTTATTTGATTCTTGTTGTTAGTTCTTATTGTTTTTGTTTTTATTTTTTGTTTTAAATATGATTTTACATTGTGTAAGCCACCTTGAGTCACCATGGGCGAATAGGCGGCAATATAAATCAAATAAATAAATAAAATAAATTTTGAAGACATCCATGCCTCTCTCGGGTAACTAAAAATGTAATCTGAACCTTCAGTTAAATAGGTAGAAAGAGAGGCTTCAAATTGCAAATAATTGCTGTTTTTTTTAAAAAAAAAATTCTACATAATTATTTGCTGAAGCCTGATTCTTAATTGTTGCTCAATAGACCAATGTGCTTAATTTTGTCCTATCAAAGGGCAACTCTGCCTGCCTGAGCTAAGTCAGCCAAGCAAAAATGGATTCATAATTAGTTATACTCTTGGCAGGTAAGCAATACCTGTGACACTTTCTTTTTTCTGATTGGAGATGAAACATGCAAACCATTATTTGGAAAACTTTACCTGTTATCACTGTCAAGAAAGAATAAGATTAGATAAGTCATTGAATTGATTCAATGAAGTCCTTTATAGTGCAGATAAGGTGCTATAATACTGTCATAATAGTTAATATTTCATTACAATAAAATCCCTGACTCTGTCTGTTACAATTTTATTACAAAATAATGAATCGTATTTGGCAACAGTGTGGCGCTCGAACAAGTAAGTACCTGTTTTAGGTCCCGGAAAGTACATGTAATAAAAATATTTCTTTTTTTTTTTTGGAGCCAATATAGGAGGGATTATAAAACAGCATGAATAGATCTTAGACATGGATGGTTCTCATGTCTTGTTTTTTGTTTTGCAAGTGTAACTTCTAATACAAAGCGACCTAGATTCTCTGCTAGGAATGTTTACTTGAAAACCAACTACTGATGGGTTGAAAAGTTCAGTAAGAACTCTTATGCTCTGTGAAGCCTTGCTCCTTCAGCTAAATTTGCCCTTTACTTCTTCTTTCTCATCATTTAAAACAAAAACTGAAAATTAAATAGCTGACAAAATTAACCACATTAGCTGTAACTTTAACAGTTATCTAATTTTTTTAGAATGTAAAATTTGCTTACAAGGTAAATTTGGTTACATTATGCATAACCTCTTAAGTATAACCCAGTAGGAAAAAAAAACTGGGTTCCAAGAATATTCAATCCTTGCAAAAATTTGAGCCTGACTCCTTTCTAACATTATAATACTTCTTGCAATGCATTTGTTGTAGAACTGCAACCTATTCCCCGGGCTATTAGATTTTGCTCTATTCTGTACCTACATTGATTTCTTCATCTGTCTTTCTCATCAGACGAGCTGTTTACCAGTGGTGATGATTTCTAATGTCAGCCAATTGCCTAATGCTTGGGCTTCCGTCATATGGTACAACTTGTCCACAAGTGAACTCCAGGTACATTTTGCATAGCCAATTATCTTTTTCACAAGCTGAGTATAAAAGCAAGTAAGCCTCCTTAGGCCTCTTTCCTGACTAATACAACCATTGCTGTGTCTCAAGGTCATGTGATCACCTTTTGCAACCTTTTGACAAGCAAAATCAATGGGGAAGCCAGATTCACTTAACAAGTGTGTTACTAATTTATCAACTGTGGTGATTCAGTTAACAATTGTGGAAAGAAAGGTCAGAAAAGGGGGCAAAACTCACTTAACAGATCTCTCTCTTAACAACAGAAAATTTGGGTTCAATTGTGGTCATAAGTCGAGGACTACCTGTAGTTCATTGATCAGCAGAAAAGATTAATAGATATATATGTTCCATTGCTAATTTTTTCCTGAGGAGATTTTCCTCGGTCAAAGTCTTTTTTGCAAATGAAAATAACTATTGCATTTACAAAATCTGTATGCATGTTTATGCTCATTTTTAAAATAGGTGTGTTTTAATGGATAGTTTCCTTCATATCTTTTTATGTTCGTGTTCATCTATCCTCATGTTACTGCATGCCTTTTCCCTAATATAGGTATTTTTCTAGGCTATTTTTCAACCCTTTGGAGAAGTGCAAATGTTCTAATGGACTTTTGATTTTTCTTGTTTGTAAAATGAAAATATTAATTTAAAGGTCTTTATAAAAGTGCATGTTCTTTTTTAGGGCTGCAAAATAGCCAGTAAAGCAATTGGCTTACTATTGTATACTGTATAGCTGAAATTAGTAAAGCAAAATAAAAATTAGTACACCCAGTACAAAAAGAATTATGGACTTAAAAGCATCATAGAGCTACAGCCAGAGCCATTTGAAGACCCCTCACATCCCAGACATAAACTGTTTCAACTCCTTTCCTCAAAACACGCTATAGAGCACTGCACACCAGAACAACTAGACACAAGAACAATTTTTTTCCAAAAGCCATCACTCTGCTAAACAAATAATTCCCTCAACACTGTTCAACTATTTACAAAGTGTACACTACTATTACTGTTAATCTTCTCATCACTCCTTATCACCCATCCCCTCCCACTTGTAATTGTAGGACTGTAACTTTGTTGCTTGTATCCTTACTATTTATATTGGCTGTTTCCTAGTATGATTTGATTGTTGATTGTACCCTATGACTATCATTAAGTGTTGTACGTTATGATTCTTGATACTTAACAAATGTACCTTTTCTTTATGTATACTGAGAGTATTTACACCAAGACAAATTCTTTGTATGTCCAATCACACTTGGCCAATAAAGCTATTCTATTCTATTCTATTCTATTCTATTCTATTCTATTCTATTCTATTCTATTCTATTCTATTCTATTCTATTCTATTCTATTCTAGCATACAGACAAAAATGTTTAGCATTTTACAGGAAAACTGAATTATAATGGCATGTTTTGCCTCTAAAAAGACTCATTTTTTATGTCTGAAGTGCAAAACATCACCATATTCTTTAGGACCTACTAATATCCTTATTTTAATGATGCTACTATATATGTTCGTCAGTCTCTAAAAATGAACTACTTAGGGCTTTTGACTTTATTTAAAAGCCTTGAATTTTCACAATATTTAAATAAAATTATTATTATTTCCATTTCTACCCCTATCTTTGGGCCCTCAGAGTCACTAGCAGTTTATAGTAATACATGAAAACTGGAAGTGGAGCTAATCAAATTAATTTTCATTTGGCTGCAGAACTTGGCTTTCTTTAATAATCCAATCCCTGTCACTTTGAGTCAACTCTTAGAGGTCCTGAGCTGGCAGTTTTCATCATATGTTGGTCGTGGACTGAATTCGGATCAGCTTGGCATGCTGGCAGAAAAGCTAACAGGTAAGAACCGAGAATGTGCTTTGCCATATCAAACTAAAGAAGTATGTATACAATTTCCCATCCATTGTTTGACATTGACATGAGAGTTTCAGTTAGGGTAGTAGAAAAGAGTCTTTGCTTTGAAGTTCCAGTTAAGAAAACAGGTTTGTCTTTTTAAACTATCATGACTTCATTTGAAAACAAGTGATTTTTTTGGGCAACAGATATTTTATATTTATATTTTAGGGCAACAGATTACTTCCGGTGATTATCAGCTTTCATGGTCAAAGTTTTGTAAGGTACTGTATGTCATTAATATATCTCATTTTCAAAATGTTACTTGTTTATTACATAAGCTTGATCCTTCAGTGTCACAGAATCTTTCCATAAGGGTTTTTTTTTTTCTTTAGAACTTTCTGTAAGATTGTGTCCTTTTCTTTCCATAAGGTTCTTTCTTGTTTCAGGTAAAGGTATCCTTCATGTGAAATTTCTACCTTACTGTTAAAATGCACTCTCCCTATTGCAAATACAATGGTTAGTGGGTCTATCTTGCTTCATTAATGAATGGGTGGCTGTACTATTTTGAAAAAAACCCACTTGTTATATGGTACTAAGCAAGGGAAAAATTTTAAATGCATTGACAATGTTTTAAAAAAGGAACAGTGGAAAAGTTAAATCTGACACTGTTTACATCTTTTCTCTTAAAAAATATTGGAAATGCCCATAGAAGACACATTCATAAATTCTTGAGCAAAGCCAACAAAACTAGTTTCTGTTTAGGTTGTTTTTTTTTTTTACTCAAAAGACAATTATGAGATAATAGTAGAAATGATTTGGATATTTTGGAATACTTGATACAACATAATGAAAAACAATACTGTAATCAGCAATTTGAATTGGACTTTTTTGTTTGGAGTTCTGGAATATATGAACCTTGAAGATAATTTTATTAAATGGGTAACATTAATTTCAGTTCTCAGAAAGCACAAATAATCGTTAATCAAGAACTATCAAAATCTTATGAGATTCAAAAGGGACAAGACAAGGACTGGTAAAAATACGTTTTGCTAAAGCGTGAATTGGTTCTGTCTAAGGGGAAAGGAAACTGAAATTCTGAAGAAAGAGTCTAAGATAAATTATGCCTTGCAAAAAACTCAAAGTATTGCTTAAACTACTCAGTGAAATACTGGAAAAAATATTGACTTGTAAAGTTCATTGCCCTCATTGACTATATACTAATACTTAGAGTATTCAACCAGGTGAGTTTGATTTCTTACTAGTAAAAGGTGTTTGTATTTTAAAAGGCTTAATGGAGACCTCTTAGAATGATATCCAAGACTGGAATACAGCTATTAAAGATTACAATTATTAAAGAATACTTAAGGGACGCTTGAACAGAGCTAATGACACTGTTTTTAAAAGGGGGGAAATTCTGATCATTTTGTCTGACTCAGTTACTGAAGGTGCTAGTCTAGGATAGACAAAACTGATCTGTAAGCACCTTGAAGACAATACGTTAAGTACCAGGATTAAGTTTGAGAACCCTGCCAGATCAGCTTATCTCATTTTTTAATAAATCCCTTAATAGATTTAGAATTACAAGTAGTCCTTGTAATTCAACCTTACAACAACTGAGCCCAACATTTCTGTTACTAAGCAAGACAATTGTTAAGTGAATTTTGCTCCATTTTATGGCCTTTCTTGCCACAGAAGTTAATGGAATCACTGCAGTCATTAAGTTAATAACACAGTTGTTAAATGAATCTAGCTTCCCATTTGACTTTGTTTGTCAGAAGGTTGCAAAAGGTGATCACATGACTCCAAGACACTACGACCGTCATAAATACATGCCAGTTGCCAAGCAATTGAATTTTGATCACATGACCGTTAGAATGCTGCAATGGTCATATGTGTAAAAAACAGTCATAAGTCATTTTTTTCCAGTGCCATTGTAACTTTGAATGATCACTAAATGAATTGTTGTAAGTCAAGGACTACCTGTACGTAGATATATCTTAAATTCAGGAAGGCTTCTTTCATAGTAATAAATGAATATATAGCTCCCACAAAAATCATTCTGAAAGAATACAGTTTTTGCTTACTGGCAGCTTGCTTAGCAACTGTTCAAAGTTATAAATGGTTATAAAAGGAGTCTTACAACAGATCTTCAAAGTTGTGGCTTTGCAGCATCCGTGCAGTCAATGTGATTTCAATGCAAGTGCTTTGCAACTGGTGACCATTTATGATTCATTGCTGACTTCTAAGAAGCAAAATCAATAGGAAAGCTGGCAGGAAGTCGCAAGTGGCAGTCCTGTGATGTCACACTTAATAACCGACAATGATTTGGTTAACAAGTTCAGGCAGAACTAATGTCATAAATCAGCACGGTCACATGACGTTTCACTTTATGGCTGGGTCACTTAGCAATCGACTTGTCAGTCCCAATTGTGGCTGGTAAGTGAGGACTACTTTTATTCAGCAAAAGTTCCTCTTTAGATGGAAAATGGCAGTAGAGTACCAGTGCTGGGTGCTTTATTCTTCAATGTTTTTATAAACGACTTGAATGATGTGCGCTTATTGATATGTTAATTAAAATATATTGCTTCATTTATACTATACCCAATTCATTTTATAAACAGGAACACTTGCCTGGTAAATCATTTACATTTTGGGCGTGGCTTGAAGCAATCTTGGATCTGATTAAAAAACACATTCTTCCGCTTTGGATTGACGGGTAAGCCACATTTTTGCAAAAGTAAAGCCCTGGGGAAAGCTTTGCTTGTTAAAAAAAAAAGGTAAGTATAATCGATATTCAACAAATCTATAGGGAGAAATTAGTTGACCAAGTTCTGGTTCTCTTACCTTTATCCAGTTTGCATTTAGCATTCTTGGTACTGTGATCAGAATCCGAAATATAATATTCTTGCAGAAATAATTCAGTGATACATGCACTCTGTTCCATTACACCAGGATTCTCAAACTTGATTTCACTGATTGTTAAACTCAATTTCATTCACATCAGTGTTGTGTTTTACCTCGGGGGCTGGAGTGAGCATGGCCAGGGTGGGTGTGGCCACTTTAACATCATTCGTGTTGGGGGTGCCTGCGGTGGCTCAAGTGCTCTGCCAACGAAAATGGGCTGCCGAGCTCCGTTTTCAGCTGCAACGGCCTCCTGCAGCCCTCTGCCAGTGAAAGCAGAGCTGGGATGGGCTGGCCCCCTGGGCCCTGTTTTCAGCTGCGACAGCCATCTACAGCCCTCTGAGAGCTCCATTTTCACTGGCAGAGGGCTGGAGGCTGTCACGGCTGAAAATGGAGCCTGGGAGGGCCATGTGCAGCCCACCCAAGCTCTGTTTTCGCTGGCAGAGGCACTGCAAGCCCATCTTTCGCTGTTTCCAGGGCAGCCCTGTGGGCCAGATCTAAACACCCCATGGGCCGGATTCAGGGTGTCAAACTGGCCTTGGGTTTGACACCCCTGCATTACACGTAGCTTGCAGTCAAAGTAGACAATGAAGCAGGGGTGGGATTCTACCAGTTCGCACCTATTCGCTAGAACCGGTTGTTAACATTCTAAGCAGTTCGGAGAACCGGTTGTTAGAAGAAATTACTGGCCTAATCCTGTAAGGAAGACAGGAAGGAAACATTCTGGTGTTGCTTACAGAAACTGCCTCTCTGTTAACCCTTATTATATTCTTGGCAGGACTAGACTTTCTGTCTCAGGAACTTCTCTGAAGTTTTTTCCCCCTCCTTTGCTTGTGTGGAGTGACCATTCAAAGTTACAATGGCACTGAAAAAAGTGACTTATGACCATTTTTCACACTTACGACTGTTGCAGCATCCCCACAGTCTTGAGAGGCCAGGCGAGGAGATGCGTGCCTCGATGTGAGTGATATTGAGTTGGCCACGCCCAGCCAATAACATGACCACCAAGCCACGTCCACCAACTAAGGCACGCCCACAGAACAGGTTGTTAAAAAATTTGAATCCCACCCCTGCAATGAAGATTGAAATCATTCTAAAGATTGAAATCATTCTATCTAAATCATTAGATGCATATATGTTATTTTCAAATGTTTTTTAACTGATGCATTGTGGAAGGTGTGAGCAAAATGCTTAACTGAATAATTGAATTCAGTTAATTATATAACTGAATAATTAATCAATCCTTAATCATCGTTATAATAATAACAATGACTCAAATTAGCATATGACTTGAAATAATTGTTACTATTAATCCTCCAATAGTATTTATTTTTTAAAGAGGTTCGGGAGATATTAATGATGGTGGGAAATACAATGACAGAAGAAGGGATATTGGGCAAGAGGTTTGTAACTTCCTGACTATATATTGCTTCTTTGAAGCTTTTATTCTAACTGCAGAAAGCAGCAGATTCTCATTCAAGTTCAAACACAAGTTGAATCTTGTGGCTGCCCATATCAATGCAGTTTCCTTGGTAGCAGTATAGAAATGGTTTCTTGCTGCTTCTTCCAGGATGTGTTGTTAACTTCCCAATGTAGCCTGCAAACTGAGAAATTCTAGATGGTTTCTCATCTCAGTAATAATCCAATTCAACCCTGTTTAGGTGGGGTTTTTTTTTTCAGATCAACCAAAAATAGTTAAATGTTGTCACCTGCTCGGCCACCAGGCGAAATACCATTCCTGTATTTGTGTCAGACTGGCAATTGAAAAACAAATTCCTTCCTCCAGTGCCACTTCTCTAATCATGTGTGGTCTTTTGTTAGACTACAAGGCTGATTAATCCTGTAAAAACTTCCATTTTGGTCTGCCAACCAGAAATTATCTGGGATTATCATATAACATTTTCCCAGGTGAATTCCACAGTCCTTTTTTACAGGTATGCATCCACATAAAGTTGTACTTTCTCATCCTGTTTGCAGGTGTATAATGGGTTTTGTGAACAAAGAGAAGGAGCGAGCTTTGCTGAAAGACAAGAAACCCGGGACGTTTTTGCTGAGGTTTAGTGAAAGCAATTTAGGAGGGATTACGTTTACCTGGGCATCCCAGTCTGAAAATGGTAAGTACTGTACTGCTAAAATACATAACACTTCACTTTATTTTCACCTTTCCTTTATGATCCCTTAAACCCTTTGTGGATAGGTACAAAAGAACTCTGCTCCTTTGATCTGACATGCTGAACTACTGATGCAAATCCATTTGTGGATTAGGCACTTTATTTTCCAAGTTGTGCCTTGTCCTTTTTGTTTGTTTGTTTACAAAATCTGCAAACCTATCCTCTTATTAATTTGATTACCATATATTATAGTACTCCTTATAACTCTGTCCTTTTATTAACAACTCTGTTATCTTCGCAGGGGAAGTGAAGTTTCACTCTGTTGAACCATATAACAAAGGCCGCTTAACTGCCCTGCCATTTGCAGACATATTACGAGATTACAAAGTTATTTCAACAGATAACATTCCTGAAAACCCATTGCAGTATCTTTATCCCAATATCCCCAAAGACAAAGCTTTTGGAAAGCACTACAGCTCTCAGCCTAATGAAGGTCAGAAATTGTTTTGAATGTTTTCCCGTCCCTTAACTCAGCTAAATGTGTGAAGTGACATCCTCCTACATACCCAGAATCTCCTACATTTTAGTCTTGAATGAAAATTAATGGGCATCATATTTTACATTTAGTATCAAGACCTACAGAAGGAGGAACCAAAGGTTATGTCCCTTCTGTCTTCATTCCAGTCTCCAAAATGTGAGTAATCATTCTATTTTTTTCAGTTGTTATTTCCTAAAGTAATTAATATAGGAAACTTAGCAAACTCTGCTGCAGGATGTTGTTCTTTAACTGAGATGTTAAAACATAATGATAAACCTAAACTTTTTTTGAAAAAATAATTTGATTGAGAGAAAGGGGGTGATGGGATGAAAGGAAAGGCATTGCAAACACGTGAGAATAAAAGTAAGGTGTTACAAAATATATCATGTTTCACTTACTAAACGTAATTGTCTTTTTTTTTTTAGTCTGAATAATTCCACAGATCCACCTTCTCCATCAGATCTTCTTCCCATGTCACCAAGTGTTTATGCTGTTTTGAGAGAACACTTGAGCCCTTCTGTAATGGAAACTGCTGTACGTTACACAGGTTTTGTTTATTTTTATTTTATTTTTAGAATAGGATAGGGTAGGATAGACTAGAATATAAAAGAATAGAATTCTTTATTGGACACACAAGGAATGTGTCTTTGGTGCATATGCTCTCAATGTACATAAAAATACATTCATCATAAGATACAACATGTAGTGATAATTAGGATACTAAATGAGTAATCAAATCATACTAGGAAACTAAATAAAACAATATAAATTGTAAAGATACAAGCAACTAGGTTATAGTCATAAGTGGGAGGAGATAGGTAATAAGGATGAGAAGAATAATAGTAATACAGTCTTAGTAAATATTTTGACAGTGTTGTGGAAAATAGTTGTTTAGCAGAGTGATGGCATTCGGGGAAAAACTGTCCTTGTATCTAGTTGTTCTGGTGTGCAGTGCCTTATAGTGTCGTTTTGAGGGTAGAAGTTGAAACAATTTATGTCAATTTATTTAGGATGTGAGGGGTCTGTAGATATTTTCACAGCCTTTTTTTTTTTTTTTACTCGTGCAGTATACAGGTCCTCAATGGAAGGCAGGTTGGTAGTAATTGTTTTTTCTGCAGTCCTAATTACTCTCTGGAATCTGTGTCTGTCTTGTTGGGTTGCAGAGCCAAACCAGACAGTTATAAAGGTGCAGATGACAGACTCAATCATTCCTCTGTAGAACCGTATCAGCAGCTCCTTGGACAGTTTCAGCTTTCTGAGTTGGCGCAGAAACAACATTTTTTGTTGTGCTTTTTTGATGATGTTTTTGATGTTAGGTGTCCATTTTAAGTCTTGAGATATGATAGAACCTAGAAATATGAATATCTCTACTGTTGATACTGTGTGTTGTCTGGTATTGTAAGAGGTGGTAGTATAGGAGGGTTTCCCCTAAAATTTACCATTTCTGCAGTTTTACAAGCAGGTACTGAAAAAATGACTCTTTGATTCATTTTTGATTCATGAGAAATAATAAGCTATCTGAATAATCAGACCTTATTGTTATAACTATGTAATAGCAATAGCTTAGACTTATATACTGTGCTTTACAATCCTCTCTAAGAGGTTTACAGAGTCAGCAGATTGCCCCAACAATCTGGGTCCTCATTTTACCCACCTCAAAAGGGCAGAAGGTTGAGTCACCTAATAAAAGAGTGTCGATTTACAAATGCTGCTATTTCTTTAGTTTGATTCTTCATACATCATTAAGCTTTTGCTGCTGAGAATATCTTTATTGGGGAAGTGATAGCAACTTGAATATACAGAACTTAAAAACAGTTCAGGAAGTTGAAAACCATTTTATAAACAAGTAAATGCAATTGAAAGTGGAAATATAGCAGAAGGTACATTTGCAAAGGCAAACACTCAGATTATATCACAGTCATTTTGCGCTGTCGCAACTTAAATTATTTTAGACCAATTTAAGGAGATTAGTGGTTCAGTACAATTATTGAAACTTTCCCCAGATTAACAGTGCTAGATTAAAATATTTCATTTTCCTTTAAAATGAACAATATAATTCTGAATGCAGTAATAGCAACTTGAAATGTTTATGGAAGTTGTTTATTCAAAGCATATTTTAGCCCAAATGCTTAGCTACCTATCTTTTAAGACAACCTGTCTGCCAGAGCTACTTTATTTTGCACATCTGGTTCCATCCTTTACATCCTTCTTTGTTTTCTGCTTACCTTAAGTTCTACAGATGCAGATAACAAATACCGTTTGGTACCTTTCCACTTTTTTCACAAAAAAATCCCAATTTGCTATGAAATAAATTTAAACTGATATAAGTAAATGGCATTCACAAATGTTATTTTATAGCCCATGGAGTAGACACTTCAGTTTTGATGTGCAAGTTAACATATTCTTGCAAATGTTGGTAGTCCTATGGTCACAGCCATTCATTTTAATAACTATTTGAAGTTATGAAGGGTCTGAACTAGGGACACTTACTCTTTTCCTTAAAGTCTGGTTATTGTAGCATCACTACAGTCACCTGACCATGATTCGGACACTTGGCCACCAGCTCTCAATTATGATTGCAGCTTCCTGCAGTCGTGTGACCACCCTTTATAACCTTTCCTGCCAGCTTTCCATAAAGTCAATGGGGAAGTTGGCAGGAAGTTGCAAGTCATTCCTGCTCCTGCCACTTTTTCTCCCAAGGAGCTCCTATGGCACTTGCTCACCCTCCATAGCATCCACCCATAGCAACTACTGGCCCACTCACACACTGTAGTACCCATTTGGCCGTAGTTCTTGCCTATCAGCCTACTTATCTGAGACTCCTAGGTCTTCCCACATTTGCGGTCACACGAGGTTCTCATTTAATGACTTATGTGGTCTTTGGGTTATGATAGCAACAAAAACTGTGGGATTGCTATTACTAAGTGATGCATTCATGTGATATCGAGTTTTATAACTGCAATGCTTAGCAATGGAAATTCCAGTCCGATTTCTCATCACAACCCAAAGTTATTTAATAAAACAAATGAGAATAGCATGGACATAATTACTGGTACCCTAATCTATTCCGTAGACATTTTGCAGTACACTGTTTTGGGGCAATAACTTCAATCAAGTACTTTCTGTAACTCTGAATAAAATTTCCATACTTCTCAAATGGCAATTTGTCCCATTCTTGAACAAACTGTTCCAGTTAGGTTTTAGATTCTTTCTCCCAAATGTGAGTGTCAGCACTTTCTATGGATGCTCTGTTGGATTGTTCTGACCGAGGCTTCCCCAACAGTATGAAACCGACTCCTTGTCCCAACAAACCCCTTATTTAGTTTACAGTGAATTCCTCTCCAGCAATGTCCCAGTCAACAGTCTTTCAAGGTATTTCACAATTACAGACCTTTATCAGGCTTGGAGAGTTGCCATGCTGATATCTTTCAGATGCTACACTGTAGCAGACACACTTGGCAAGAATGCAGGAACAGATCTTCACCCAAATGAACTAATTGTCTCCTGCAAAATCCCACTCCCCTTTTGCTCCTCTTTTACTCCCTATTGGAGGGGCCATTCACCGTCCACCTACTCTCAAGTCAACCCTTGTTCTTTAGCTGTTCCCTTCTTCTGGCAGCTATGCGCATGTGCACATTGGAAACAGGCTCCAGCTGTTCCTCTGCCTCAATAATGTCCAATTCCAAAGGCAGCTGATACCTGTCAGACGGCCCTGGCCCCATTTCTGCTTCCAACGCAGAATACTTGTCAGAGCCTTCCCCAGACTCTAGGACTGGCCCATGTTCCTCCCCAACCTCCTCACTGTCCAAATCTGCTGCCAGCTCCCCTGGACACTGGCAGGCCACGACATGGATTCAGATCCAAATTCATAGCAGGCCACTTCAGAACAGACAAATGTTTGCTTTTTAACCATTTTTGATTTTCTTGGATATATGGTTTAGATCATTATCCTGCCTAAGGACCTATGACCTGCAACTGACACAGAGCCTTTTAACACTGGGAGCATTATATTTTTCTCCAGAATGCCTTGATAATCTTCTGGTTTTCTTGTGCCCTGCTCAGATTCAAGGCACTCAGTGCTGGAGTCAGTAAAGCAACTCCATAACATGAGGGAGCCTCCTCCATTTTGCCCTTAAAGGCATTATTTTTTCTTCTGTAAACATAGAGCTGCTGTGACCTGCCTAAAAGCTCCACCTTTGTTTCATCTGTCCAAAGTCTGTGGAAGGACTGTGGCTTGTCAACATGCATTTTATCAAACTCCAGTCTGGGCTTTTTGTGTCTTGTCTTTCAGAAGTGAGGTTTTTCTGGATCTTCTACCATGAAGGCCATTTTCACTCAGACACTGTTGGATGGTACAACTCAATATTTATTTATTTATTTATTTGATTTATATTGCCGTCTATTCGTCCATGGCAACTCAAGGCGGCTTACACAATGTAAAATCATATTTAAAACAAAAAATAAAAATAAAAACAATAAGAACTAACAAAAAGAATGAAATAAATTAGTAAAGTACAATAGAACAAAATTTGGGAAAACAAACAAAAACAAAAACCAACTCCCCATCCCCCATCCCGACGACTGTGGGTCGCACTAGCCACCTGATGGGTTCCATCCCTCTCTGGGTTCCCCAGGCCCGCTGGCAAAACCAGGTCTTCAGTGCCTTTCAGAATAGTATTAATGAGGGGGCCATTCTAATCTCTGGGGGAATGATGTTCCAGAGAGATGGAGCCACCACAGAGAAGGCCCTTCTTCTAGGTCCCACCAGGTGTATCTCCCTCGGGGTGGGACCCGCAGCATTCCCTGCCTCCTCGCTCTAATGAGTCGGGTAGATGTCACTGGCAAGAGAAGTTTCCTCAGATAACCTGGACCCAAGCCATGAAGGGCTTTAAAGGTGACAACCAGCACCTTGAATTGCACCCTGAAGCAAATTGGCAGCCAATGCAGCTCCTGCAGGAGAGATGATACATGTGCACACCGGGGTCTGCATAAAACCATGCGGGCCGCTGCATTTTGCACCAACTGGAGCTTCTGGATGCTCTTCAAGGACAGCCCCATGTAGGGCACATTGCAATATATTGTTGTGCAGGTAGTCCTCAACTTACAACAGTTCATTTAATGACCATTCAAAGTTACTACAGCACTGAAAAAATTGACTTGCGACTGTTTTTCATAGTTACAACCTTTGCAGCATCTTCGTGATCATACGATCAGAATTCAGATGCTTGGCAACTGGTTCATACGTATGATGGTTGCAGTGTCCCAGGAACATATGATCCCCTTTTTCAATCTCTTGACAAAGTCAATGGGGAAGCCAGATTCACTTAACAACAGAGTTACTAATTTATGAGCTGCAGTGATTCACTTTTACAGCTGAGGCAAGAAAGGTCATAAAATGGGGCAAAACTCATTTAACAAATGTCTCATTTAACAACTGAAATTTTGGACTCAGTTGAGGTCATCAACTTTGAACTTGGTGGCCAGGCAGGATCTGTTCTGAAGTTTTCCTTGGTTCTTTCACCCACTATTCAAACGATCTTTCTGTTCATATCAAGGTCAATTTTCCTCTTGCAGCCACATCCAGGGAGGCTAACTATCGTCCCATAGATCTTAAACTTATTGATAATATTCACATCCAAGATCACAGGAATATAAAACTGTTTGGAGATTGTTTTGTAGCCTTTCCCTTTACTGTGTTTGGCTATTATCTTCCTCCTCGGATATCTCCCTACTTTTATTTTCCTGTCCATGTTCACTATGCTGTACACAATGACACAAAATGCCTAGTATTTTTCTCCATTCCGATAAGTTGAATGATCGATATGAGATTGAAGACATCTGTGATACTAATTAAAATAGCTTGCTTGTAAAATCACTAAAACCCAATGTCTTTTAACTTCTAAGGAGTACCAATCATTATGCCCATGGCATTTTCATTTTTCTTAATTACTTACGAGAATAAGTTGAGTCGTATTGGCATTTTAATTATTTTCAAGAAGGTGCGGTTCATATTGCATTTAAGCAAAAAAAAATCTATTAATTCTGACAAACTTACATATTTTTTTCTCTTGCAGTTGAATTCTCCGTATGCAGCTGAGTGACATTAAGATACTGAAGATTTTACAACGCAGATGAACAAGTTTGTGTGCATTAATATGTGTTTATAAGAGAATGTTCTTAATTTCCCTGTACTATAAATATATTTTTCCAAGTCTGTAGAGATTCTCAGTCACAGCTGTCCCAAAGGTGCTTTTTCAGCAGGCAACTGGACTTTGTTTTATGAAGACGTTTTGCTTCTCATCCAAGACATTTCTTCAGCTCTGACAGGATAGTGGGGAATGGAAGGATTTATATTCCTTGCAGACAGCTGGTATTTTTCCAAGAAATATACAGAATTCTCATCTTGACTGTAACTCTTAATTTGCTTAAACAAATATTTGATCTGGTTCAGATAATGGTTTGACGTGGCTAGAATAAACTTCATATGCTGCATTATTCAAACACATTATATTGTAGATTTTTATTTAAAGCCAGGTTACTGTAATAACAAAATTCAATTAACAGTCAGCTGAAATCCAGAGTGGCCCCTGGATTATTTAGTTTCCAAAGAAAGTGATGTTCCCAATCAGGAAATGAAATACTTTCCAGTATTCTAAATTTGTATTGCATGCTACATGATTATGCTATATTTTTCCAATGCTGTTGCGCAAAACTCTGATTTTTATAAACACTTTCTAACTTTATTTATTGAGTTGTTAGCTTGCTTATGGTGTTTATAAGGTCTCTCCAATCCACCCATTCTTAAAATTCCCCAATATCTAAAAATGTATTAAATTGTATGAAAACCATAGTCATTGTAAAAAAATTACAATCACATAATGCTTTTGTAGAACCAGGAATGGCAGAAATAACTGAGATCATAGTACACTTCCTATAGTATTCTTCAACACGTGATCCCTGAACTACTTACCTGTAGCGCCAAGAACACCCTCTAATTATGGGTGAACTTGGGTTTCTTAACATTTTAAGAAACAATCAAACCTAGTGCAAACTTATCTGTCTTTAATTTTTACAAAAGAAGAAAATCCCAACTATCTCACTTCCCCCCCACACCCCAGCAGCTTATCCTTTGGCGCCTTTCTCCTTCTCACTGTGCTACCCTAACTCTCAAAGTTAGCTACCATCTTTAAGAGAAAAACTACTCTAACGAAGAAACTTGATTTCATCACAGGCCACTTTACTAGTCTTTGCAGAGGCTACCTTTATGAGATAGCAGAGATGAAGGGATGAAGTAGAGAAGGGAGGCAACCATCTAATTTATGACACTGCCAAGCTCTTTGCCATGGGAATCTTCATCTAAATTTTACCACTGCTAGGATGATAGCCATCAACTTTCACACAAGGGGTTTCTACATCAGAACATTCAGTTTAGTGCAATTCTGTGTTAGCAGTTATGACTTCCTTATAAAAGCAGCAGCAATACCGTAGTAAGATAAATTTGCTATGAAAAGTCTTTATGGAATCTAAAGTGAAGAAGGATTCATAAAGGGGAAGGTAGTTGGTCTTTTTGGCATAATTATGACTTTATGAAAACCCCTAAAGTTTAGAGCTGTGAAAGATTCAAGTTTACAGTTTACACCTAAACGCAAAGTGAAGCTGGGTTTATTGTGATTTTCAAACAGGCCGGAAACTAGCACATTGCAATGTATCTAGTACTGAGCCCTTCAGGCAGGGAGAAAAAGGATCTGACATCTCTTTATCATCAATTTGCCTCCTGGAAAATGTTGAGATGAACTATGTTTTAAGGTGGAAATGCTACAGTAATGTATTGTTTTGGCTCTCAACTTTATTATAAAAACAGCTAGGTATGGTGCAGCAAAACCAACAGCATTCTAAGACCTCATTCTAAGACAATTATTAGCCATAGAAATAAAAATGTCCTCTTTCATGATGCCCACAAAGCTTTAAATGATAAGAAAGCAAAGTTGGCTGACTTTAGCATGACTGTTTTGTGTCAAGTAGGTCAGATTCTTATGCTGTCCCGATTTTTTTCATTACTGTAAACTCTTTTGTGCTTCTGGAAAATCCCTCTCCTTTTGCTATGTTCAGCCAGATGGGAGGAGCCCTTCACAGATGTTATCAAGACCAACTGACTATAAGAAGCAACTGTCTGCAGGAAAGTGCTGTCTCCTTTGCTTTGGTTGCCAAGGTTATCACCATTAAAGGGATCCCCACTTGCAGAGGTTCCCATAAAGGCTATCTTCATAGACTGCAATTGCAAAGAAAAGTATTTCAATGTTTGCCACCAATTTGTTTTTAGAAATATTGGTCTGCTACGTTCAGAACACTGAGGCAGCACAATGGGTAATAATGAAAGTGAACTAGGAAAGTCCCAAATGCTAATTGCTTCTCAGCCATAAATTTAAACTTTTATGCCAGGTAAGCCATTTTCTCACAGGCTGTGCCGGGTGAGGTTGCAAACCTGCTTGCATAAGTGTGCTTTCTCTCCGTGAAATAACCAAGGGCGAGTCCACCCTTTTCCTACTGCCCATTCCAACTTCTGCTCCAAGTAACAACTACATAGCTGAAATCTATTACTCTGCATAGCTGTACATTATGCTATCTGAAGAATGCATGGTTCACCTGGTCTCTCAGCTCCGGAAGATACAGATACAGATTAAGAGTTGGAAGGGACCAATTTAAATTGGCAATTTTTTATTGAACAATTATCTAGGATGAAATTTGGTGAAAAATTTATATGATTAATTAAAACAATATACACCACACAAAATGCAAAAGTAGTGATTAATGGAGAAACCACAGACAATTTAAAAGTAAACAAAGGAGTGAGACAGGGATGTCCTCTTGCCCCACTACGATATTATCAGCAGAAGTGTTGTTGATTCAAATAGGGAAAAATCAAGACATTCAAGGTCTAGCCATTAAAAAAGAAACATACAAACTACAAGCTTTCACCGACTATATGGTTTGCATAATGGAAGACCCAAAAGAGTCAAGTAAAAATTTAATACAGGAGATAGAGGCATTTGGAAAGGTGGCGGGGCTCAAAATTAACAAAGAAAAGACTAAACTAATAACCAAAAATTGTACTAAAAGGCAAAATGAGGAATTGACGAATGAATTGGATTCAGATAACAAAAAGAGTAAAATATTTGGGGATCTGGCTTATGGCGAAATGTTCCACAATCAAGACAGACAACTATGATAAATTGATTGCTCAGTGTTGTAATGATGAGGCAGTCGAGTTGTTTGATCATGATCAACTGAATCATGATGAACTTTATTGGAGTCTAGTCCTGCATTTATACACATTTTTAATTATCCCCCATCATTGGTTAACTTTGGTTACTGCTTAACTTTCGTTACTGTTTAGCATAGTAATTAACACAATTAATTATCTCTAGTTAAAGTCTAACATATGTTTACTTCCTCTCTCTAATCCTCCTTTAGATTAGTGACTTTGTTTACCTGAGTTGTATTTGCTTGGAAACATTCTTTATCTGAGGTTTGCCATCCAAGATTGGAACATTCCTGCAATTACAACTCTACATATCCTCGTTTTTTTATTTTAAATGGAGGATTCAAAGATTTATGAATGTATCACAATGGTAGAGGATTAAGAGAGGGGGAAGCAGGACGAAAAAATGCGAATAAATTTGGAATACATTGAATAAAACAACAGGTTGCCATTAGTACAATAATAATAATTATAGCATAAAAGAAAAACTGTCTGAGCCAAGACCAATCAGGGAGCCAATTGGTTAGCCACTCAAAAGGTGAGTAATGAGCATGGATATTATTTTGAATGTATGATTGTAAATTGGCAAGCTCATCCTCAATAGTTTTATTCAAAGAATGAAAAATTCTGAGGATGAACATTAGTGGCATATTTATCAAAAAAGAACCACATATTAGGAACCTTAAGCTGCCAACCAGCGCATATCGATCCTGTATTAGATTGATTAGAGGCATTAAAAATAGGAAAATTGTCAGGATACATATCAGGAGCTATATTAATTCCATACAAAGAAGAATTAAAGGTACCTGACAACCAATAGTAGTTAGAACAATAACTATAATTCCCTAGCTTTTTTAATATGTGCTGAGCAGCATCATAATCAGACCAATTATGAAGCCAAGTGTGTTTAGCGTGACAACAGAAACACAGACCCCTTGTAAATTGACTAACTTTCAAGTAATGCCAACGGACAGAATTCAATTGCATAGGGGGTGTAGAAAATAGCCAGGAGTGCGAAATAGATTGCAGTTGTGAGACAATAAATGTAGAAGACATGATCAAGTTAGGGGTAAAAGAAATTTGACCAAATGCCATTGGGGGCTCATAGTATAAAGTAATATTTATGCCATGGGTCATAAACATGTATTGGGCATGACGAACCCACAAATTAGGGTTAAGACGAACCACAGAAGTGTCATTTTGAGCAGAAACACCATTAACCATAAACAAGAAAATACAAAGTAAAATGGTAACAGAATTAGCAGTAATAATAGCAAAAACAGCAGCAACAAGATTTTCAGGAGTCTGAGGTAATGAGACCTGTTGCAGTTGTTGTTGAGCTTGATATGTAGTAGATTTAACCTGGCCCCAAGTGATGGGTTGCCGGCGCATTGACCTTGGAAGACGGACTTCCGTGTTCAGATAAAGATTGAAATCTGGAATCGGGTTGTGAAGGCTCTGATGCCATGCCATGATACGGACGAACACAGCGCGCTGGAACCCACACTGCTTGTCGAGTAGAAGGATCTTCCATGGCGGTGTAACCACGACCCCAGGTGATCAGCAGTGTAGGGCCTTTCCAGGTTGGATCTGGAGCTTGGCGATACTTTACCAAAGGCCTTGCTAAAGATTCAGTAGTTCGAAAATGCAAATTAACAGGTGAGTCTGCAAGAGAATCTAAAAAGGTTAAATAATTCCAAGTATGAGATTTTGAATCTTTCGCAGATGGTAAGGGCCAGACTCAATTTGTAATTGTTTCTGAAGCAATGCCTTAAAAGTACGATGAGCTCGCTCAACTATAGCTTGACCCTGAGAGTTGTAAGGAATTCCATGCACTAAAGTAATATTCCATTTCTGACAAAAGGTTTGAAATTCCTTACTAATATAAGCGGGACCATTGTCAGTTTTAATCTGAGAAGGCCGACCCATTACAGCAAAGGAGGATAGGCAATGAGAAATAACATCTGAAGAATGTTCATGTTTTGAAATAGTAACCCAAAGGAAATGTGAATGAGTGTCAATAGACGTATGAAGATAACAGTATGGCTTAAAGGTTGAAAATTGAGTTACATCCATTTGCCAAATTTGATTAGCTTGGGTTTCTTGTGGGTTGACACCTACTGGAAAGGGAACTGCCAGTTGCTGACAAGCTGGACAAGCATGGACAATATCCCGGGCTTGAGATAATGAAATTTTAAATTGCTTTGCAAGCAATTTGGCATTTTGATGAAAATAAGAATGACTGGCAACAGGATCAGCAAACAAAGACGCAACATCCTTTAAGGATTCATCTGCCTTCCGATTTCCTTCAGTCAAGGCATTAGTAAAGGGAGTATGACTTCGAATGTGTTCTACATACAAAGAATACAAGCGAGTTTCCAAACTATTCTTTAAAGATAAAAACAAGGATAACAAATTCTTATCCAAAGAGAGAGCACAATAAGAAAAAGGAAGAGATTGCATAGCTAAATACACATATTGAGTATCAACAATCAAGTTAATAGGTTGGTCATTGAACAATTGTAAAGCCAAAATCACAGCAGCCAGCTCAGCACGTTGAGCTGAAGTCTGCGTGGCAGTAAATTTAGAATACCATTGTTGTTGAATCTGCCAGACAACCACACCCCTTGAGGTGATCCATCAGTAAAGACTGTAAGAGCTTTAGAAATAGGATTTCACACAAAAATGGAAGAAAAGTCCGGATTTAAAGTAGTAGTAACCACTATTCTAGGATCCTTGGGTAAAGAATACAACAAGTTTCCCACATATTGAGAAAAGGCTATCTGATATGATTCTGAAATCATCATCAAATGCTCATGTTCAACTTTTTGTACGAGTGAAAGCTATGCTAATGAGATCCTGTCCTGTAAGATGTAAGGCTCGTTTACGACCTTTAATAATCAAATCCTCTAATGCTGATTGATAAGGATAAATGTTTCTAGGTGGAGTAGCTGACAAATTAATACATTCATGAATGTTGACTGCTTGCGGGGATGCATTAGAATAAAGACATCCCGTGGGTAAGGGTGTAGTGGGAAGAATAGCTAAGCAAAGTCCTATTGTTAAGGATGTTATCCTATCCACATATCGATGCTTAAACTTATTCAATATTTCTTGAAGGCATGTTCTTTGAGGATCAGTTAATACAACTAGATCTCCTGGTGATTGTGCTCCCTTCAAAGACTGAAATAAGGGCAACATATCACCAGTTGTAATGTAGAAGAATGGGCATGCCCAATTAATAATGCCAAGTAATTTTTGCCATTGTACTAATGTATATGATTTCTGTACTTGTAAATCAGGAAGAATTGGAATGGAGAAATTGTGCAACATTCTATGTCCTAAGTAGGTATAAGGTTCTACCTTTTGAATTTTGTCTAAAGCTATATACAATCCCTGTTGTGCCACAATATCCGTTAATTCTTTTAACAACTTAGATTCATCAAAATCCGGGGCTGCTATCAATATATCATCCATATAATGATAGACTAAATAGGAAGGAAATTTATTCCCAAAGGGTTGAAGGGCATTATCCACAAAATATTGACAAAGTGTAGGGGAATTAAGCATTCCCTGAGGCAACACTCGCCAATGATATCGTTTTGTGGGCATGCTATTATTAAAAACTGGGACAGTAAATGCAAATTTTTCTTTGTCTTGAGGCTGCAAAGGTATAGTAAAAAAGCAGTCTTTAAGATCAACTACCAATAATTTATAAAAATTAGGAATTAAGTTAGGATTTGGTAGACCACATTGTAAAGGACCCATGGGTTGGATACATTTATTAATTTCTCTTAAATCCTGCAGGAGGCACCATTTCCCATTTTTCTTTTTTATAACAAAAACAGGAGTATTCCAAGGACTAGTAGAAGGTTCTATATGACCAGCAGCCAATTGTTCTTGAACCAATTGTTGTAAAGCAGCAAGTTTTTCCCTTGATAATGGCCATTGTTCCACCCAAACTGACGTAGAACAGAGCCATTTAAGAGGAAGAGCCATCATCAAGAATCAAATGGGCATTAAGAAGAGAAAGGATATCATGGCTCCAAATATTAGTATGAATACCTAGAATGTATGGTTGTAGGACAAAGGACTTACCAGCAGATGTTGTAATATTAATTTCTTGAACACTCTGCCAAGCAGCTGTAGAGCCTCCTATTCCCCACAATGAAGAAACTGTCGTTTTTGGCCACTGTACTGGCCACTGTAAAGAGGAGATGACAGTAACATCGGCTCCAGTATCCAATAACCCTTGAAATGGTTGTTTATTAAGGAAGAGCGTTAACAAAGGACGAGAGGAGTTCAGCTGATGAAGTAAGCCTACAGATAAAGAAGTTGATCCAAATCCTGCATCCCCACGATTACCTATACCAGGAGATGGATTTTCATATAGAAGAAACAATTGAACAACAGAAGAATTACAAGGAAGAACTTGAGGAAGATTCACCCAAATCTGAATCATGAGGATACCAGTGTAATCTGAATCTATTACCCCAGGCACCACAAAACAGCCCTTTTTGTGTGCAAAAGAATGAGGCAAAATTAAGCCAACTGATCCCAAAGGAAGAGGACCTTTAAATTGAGATGGAACTATTTTAACTTCCATGGGAAATTTAAACTCAATTTCCTATTGAGTGATTAAATCGATCCCAGTGCTACCAGCTGTGGCTGGGGAGGAGTGAGAGAGACTGCTGGAGGAGTCAAGTGATATTTGCTTCCAATCTTCAGGGATCATTGTATAACCATTTTTTTATTCCTTCTACAAGTCCTCTTGTAAAATTACCATTAATCCCATAGTCTGTAACTGCCTTTTTTAACTCTCTTAAGATCTGATAAGGCAGACCCTCCCATTCTGCTACTTGCAGTCCAAGCTGTGGTCCCTGACCAGGACGATATTGTACTGGACAAACAGACAGTAATTCTGCAAGTTCTGTTCTTGAGACAGAGGCATCCTTTTTACAAGTCTCAACCATTTTCTGAAAAGAAGACTGAACAATAGAGTCAGGAGGCTTTTGCCCTGTATCTGCAGGAGCTGAGGGAATTGAAGACATATATTCAGGTGAAGAAGGGGGACAAATGACAGCATTAGTATAATGTGAAGGTGGAGGTGGAGGTGTTAAAAGAGAAAGTTCATTGTGACCAAATTTTTCAATTGCATGCCTACATAAATGCCACACCTGCAAAACTTCTATTTTTGCTCGAGGTTCAGTATGCAATGTTTTCCCTATACGTTCCCAATCAGTTAATTTTAAAGACCCCTTTTCTGGGTACCATAGGCACTGAGCTGCAATCTCCTGGACCAGCCTTAAGAGATTTCTCCGTGGTACCTCAGTATTATTATTTTTTCAACAAATAGCCTAATTCATCTACATGCTTCCTTTGTTCCTCAGAAAGCGAAGACCCCATACTTACAGAAACCAAAAGGTTGAAGAAACCACAAAGGGTTCAAGGTGCACCAAATCCTTGCCGAAGTAAGAGGGTCCCTGTTCAGGTGCCACTTGTTGTAATGACGAGGCAGTCAAGTTGTTTGATCATGATCAACTGAATCATGATGAACTTTCTGAGGTTTGCCATCCGATCATGATGAACTATCTGAGGTTTGCCATCCGAGATTGGAACATTTCTGCAATTACAACTCTACAGCTCAGATACAGAAAGACCTTGATAGATGGGTAAATATACAATTATCATTGATGGGAAGGATAGCGACTATTAAAACAAATGTGCTACCAAAGCTATTATACCTATTCCAAACCGTGCCAGTCAAACTAGGAAAGAAATTCTTCAAAGACCTTAACAAAAGAATTGCCAAATTTATCTGGCAAAAAAAAAAAGCCAGAATAAAATAGAAGTAAGGGGGGCTTTGCCCTCTCTGACTTTGAGTTATACTACCAGGTTGTAGTCAGTACCTGGATTAAGGATTGGGTCAATTCGGCAGACAAGAGAATTCTGATGATAGAACATCTACAGCTTGGCTGGCACGCATTCCTTTGGGATGGGAAAAACAGATGTCATAACTATTTTCAAAGACACTGGGTAAGAAATGCCTAGTTATATGTATGGGGAAAAAATCAAAAGGAACCACTATGTGAAAATACCTCTCTGGCAATCTCCAATGGAGGCGCTAATATATCCCAATGCTATGGATTTGAACAAAACAATAAAATATAAAGAACTTATAACTGATGAAGGTGAACTTAAAACAGACCCAATTTAAAATATAAGGAATTGAAATAGGATCGTGGCCCTACATTCAAATTCAAACAAGATACAAAAAGACAAGGAACAATTTGGATTTTATATCACACTTCAGGAATTAGACAAAATATTACAAGGAGGTGAAAAAAAGATGATCACTAAAATACATAATTATCTATTGGAATTCAAAATTGAAGAGGAGACGGTCAAAGAGAATATGATAACGTGGGCCAAAAACTTTGGCCACAGTATTGATTTGGACCAATGGGAATGAATATGGCAAATAAATTACAAACTAATGCTATTGATCTCCTATAAAGAGAATATTTATAAAATGTTTTATCGGTGGCACCTCCCACCAGTGAGGTTAGCCAAATGCTGGAAATGCAATCATAGCCAGGGAACATATTTTCACATGTGGACGTGTCCCCAAGTACGAAAGTTCTGGCTCAAAATTCAAGCATGGCTAGAGGAGTTAACAAAACAAAAGATCAAGTTTAAACCAGAGATCTTTCTGCTAGGTATGTTAGAACCGACATGGGATAAGAAACACCAACACTTAATATTACATATTATAACTGCTGCAAGAATTTCTCTTGCTCAAAGCTGGAAACTGATGACGACACCCTCAGATCTAGCAATAATTAACAAGATACATCAATGTGCAGAAATGATTAGACTGTCATTAAAAAAATAGGAAAGAAGAATATTTTACGATATGGAACATATGGTATAAATGGTTAAAAAAAGGGAGTAAAGATGCTTTGTGAAAATTACTAAAGAAATTTCAAAGAATATGAAACATGACTTATGTGTATATATATAAAGTAATGTAGATAAATAAGCATTGCCCTTTAACAGTAGTATAGTAAGTAAGGAATTTGCACATAAGCTATAGATATACTTATGGTAAATGAACTCAATTGTTATTAAAGGACATGTACATTACTATTAAAAAAAGAGTTGGAAGGGACCTCGTAGGTCATCTGCCCAAGAGGAGACCTTGCACCATTTCTGACAAATGCCAGTTCAGTCTCTTCTTGAAAGCTTCCAGTGATGACGCTCCCACAACTTCCGAATGCAACCTATTCCATTGGTTGATTGCTCTCAATGTCAGAACATTTCTCCTTATTTCTAGGTTGAATCTCTCCTTGTTCAGTTCCCATCCATTATTTCCTTCAGGTGCTTTGGAAAACAGCTCCCATTATTTGGATGCAATGGTTGAATTGGTCCATAGTCCCCACATATGTCTCCACCATACAGGCCAGAATAGCAGCGGTGCTATGTTCTTACAGAGAAGAAATAAATCTCCCCTTCCCCATGTGAAATGAGGGGGTATGTTGAGACACATATTAGACAAGCACTGATATGTCCACTCTTCTGTAGCTAGGAAGGGTGTGTACTAAGGGGTTGATTATGAGCACTGTGGCATCCTGGCATCTCTCCTGTCCTGGAAAGTCAAAACACTTCAGCATGAATCCAAAAGCTTGGAAGACTAAACCTCTGGTCCCAGTGACTGACCCAGATCGGATTCTGCAACATTGTCCTGGGACACATATTTGCCTTCATTTGTGAGTCAAAGCAGCCCAGTCAATTCCAGTTTAATTGTGAAAATTGGAAGTGTTGGATACATAAAAGCTGGCCCTCTTAGCTTCATCCTTCCACCATTTGGTATAACAGCTTTGGGTTGACATAGCTATGTGCTCCCAGGCTGTAGGGCCAGTGGCCACACTGAGAATTATGAGAACTACAATACAACATAGCTGGAATGGCTAGTTGGAGGAAACACTGCAGGATAGGATGCAGTGCCCCATTTCCCTTTACTGTAAATTGAAGATCAGCAAATGGAACCTATTTGAGTTCCTGGGACTACAAGTAAAGGAAGAAGGCTAATAGCTAGAAAGGAAATAGTTGGGCTTTGGGTATTTTGCAGAACTCTTCCCATTCCCACAGGCATTCTCTTCCAGCAGATACATAGTTTCTCACCAGGAGTTTCGAGACTGGAGCCTTGTATCTATAAATTAGGTTTTTTTCATCCAAAGGTCTTACTGTACCATACATTTGGTATTAACTTGATTATATAGTTATTGTACTTTATTATATTCACTTGAGCAAGGAGATAGAAAAGCTGGGTAAAAGTGTGTGTGTGTTATTATATATATAATTAGCCTTGCACACCTTTCAAATCTGCTGGTATGGAAAACCTAATCAAGCACCAAAAAGAATATGATAATTTACATACAACACCCCTTTCAGGGCCTTCACGCAGGTGTATTTTACTTTAGAACACTTATTGGCAAAAAGTACACAGAATGCCGAACAGTAGGATTGGAAGGGAACTGGAGGTCTTCTAGTCCAGGGGTCTCCAACCTCGGCAGCTTTAAGACTTGTGGACTTCAACTCCCAGAATTCCTCAGCCAGCTTTGCTGGGAGTTGAAGTTCACATGTCTTAAAGTTGCCAAGGTTGGAGACCCCTGTTTTAGTCCAACCCCTGCCCAAGCAGGAGATCCTATATCATTCCGGACAAATGGCTGACCAATCTCTTCTTTAAAATCTCCAGTGATGGAGCACCTGCTTCATCAGCTACTGGAGGCAAGCCATTTTGCTGGTTAATTGTTCTCACTATCAGGAAAAATTTCCTTAGTTCTAGATTGAATGTTTTTTTTTATATGTAAGAGGAAATATAAAGTGCCCATTATATACACTCCTAAGCAAATGATCTGTGGAATACATGATGCTGATACTTTAAAAGGTGCAGAACGTTTTAGGTGCCCAAATTGGTGAGCAAAAAACACCCACATGCTCAGGCTCTCACGCAGACAAGGCAAATGAAAATGCACCATCTCGTTTACCAATTTCCTGATTCGCCGTCTTAACAAAGGCTCTTACATGGGACTCGCCGAATATTAACGCGCCCATGTAGAGAAAAGAGCTGTGGTAAACATTTGCAAAGCAGCACATATTTTTTTCCTGCCCTCCACCCCCCTCAAGAAAAAAGCAAATCCCAACCCCCAGCCCTTCCCTCCAGATCCTTTTTAACTTTCAGTTTCGTTGCATCAGATGGCTTTCCGAGACCCGGCGCTCTTTCCTAGAAAACACGTGCCTCGGCTGTTCTAGGTATAGCTCTCCCCTCCCGCCAGCGCGACGAAAAAAATCTTGTGAAACCCGACCGCGGATCCGCCTTCTTCATTGGGGAAAGAATGAAAGTTGAAAAAAACCAAACAAAAGATGAACAAAAAATGTTTATCTTGGCATGAATATATGGGGGAGCAAATCTTCCCGGCATCGCTATATTGTGCTTATTTTCCCTGGAGAAAGTAGGTGCAGGGAAGAAATGAAACTGACCGCACTACAGTAGATGTCTATGAAGATTCTCAGTCATCCAGGTCCTGGTGGTGCTTTATTTCAAGAGGCAACTGGCCTTTGTGGCTTTTTTTTTTTTTTTGAAGACGTTTCGCTCCTCATCTAAGCAGCTTCTTGGATGAGAAGCGAAAGTCTTCAAAGAAAACCCAAAAAGTCCAGTTGCCTCCAGTTGCCTCTTGAGAAAAAAAACACCATCTACAGTAGATGCTGATAACCTTCCTCCAGCAGGCAAGGAGACTAGGACAACCTTCCATCAGCCTGGCCATGGGAGTTGCGATTGCAGCCGATAAGTCTTTCATTGATCAGCCTAGTAAATTACACACACACACACAAAACCTACAGGGATCCGTGGAAAGTTAGCACCCACCCCTCAGATGGACATTTCTTCCATCCAACAGATCATCTTTCCTCTCCTGTTTCTGCACTGCAATTAGATTCAAAGTTCCAGTTGGATTCAATGCACGCTTTCTATAAGGATGTGTGGGAGAATTTAAGCCACTTGCTAGTCAAAGTGTGAATTAGGATTTTCTGCAAGGGCTTTGGCTTGGTTTAGTATGAGGCCGATTTCGGTTGGTTAAAGAAGCCACAGGGTAACACGACTGGCTTGAAGATGTTTTTCTTCTGTGACCTAGATGACACCTTCTCCCTCAAATGAGTACTGTATCAGGCTTAAAAATTTTCTTACAGCTATGTATTCTCCAAAGGTTGAAACTAAGGTGAACCACTAGATTCAGTTGTTTGAAAACAAGACTTTTTAAATTAATTTTATTACATTTTTGAACTAGACAGATAAAAAACAAGCATAAGAGAAATGAAAAGAGTAAAGAGAAAGTTTTTCATCTGTTTACTTTAAAATGTAATGGAAGTATTTGTTTAAAATGCAAAAGGCTTCCGAGCATAACGTAAATATCCCGCCTCAGACCCCAAAGTCGGAGAGGCAGCTCCATTCTGTTCAGAATTGAAACCAAAGTATTTGAAGACCTGATCAATTATAACTCCTTAGAGGCACCACTGTGTTGATAAAGTGGGCATTCATGTCGGAAGCCTTAGTGCCTCTGAAAATATTCCAGATACTATTTTACCATCCAAGTTCGTGCCTGCTTGGAATTGGTCTTGTACCTGTGCCCGTTTCCTGCGAGCATCTTTCATTCATGAAGTCAGTCGTAGGAGGCAATGCCACAGAATTCAATAGGATTTACGCCCAGCTAATGGTGTGTATATAACAATGCAGGCCGATGACCTTTTCCAATCGAATGAACAGAGTTTACTTCTCTAAGGAAAACGACCGCCACGTTCAAAAGTTACAATCGCACATTCTTCTTTTTCTTCTGCCTATTTATAGAGACGGGGAGAAGGCCCTCTCCCCGTAACAGCCATTTTTTCCTTCTGATTGGCTACTCCCTCAAGTAGCTTGTCGCGGATTGGTCTGCGCCTTCCTGTTTGAGCTTTGCTACTTCCTTTTTAAAGATATTTTCGCTTTAGCAGAAAGCAATCAGGCTGGGGAGAGCGCGGCATCTCTGGTTCTTTTGAAGGTTCTGGGCGCGCCAGGTAGGTCTGCGTTAAGTCGGGGTTCTTCCCGCAAGGGAGCTTTGCACGCCTCCCTCCAAGATCTTTCACGGGTTGCATCTTATAAGACCTGGAATCTCAAGACCTCGAAATCCCGCTAATCGATCGCCGGGCGATCGTTTCTTTTCCTGCCAGGATCGCTAAGCTCGTTATTTGTCAGATGGGCTGTTGCAAGTGAGGGGCCGGGGTGCAGACGGTTGTGCGGTGGTCGACACTGTGCGGGTGTTTTGCCCTGGATTTGTAGCCTGGGCTGAAAAAAAAAATGCTGGCTGTGGAGAAGAAGTCTCTTTTCCACGCTCGAGTTGAGACGCCTCCCTGTGCCAAGCAGGACAGAAGGGGATCCCTTTTCCTTTTTGTCCGCCGGGATTTTCCCGCTCTTGGTTGAGAAGTCGCCAGGTTGTGTCAGATTCTTCTTGCGTGGATCATACCCCGCCCTCCTCCACTGTCGCCTGGAGTTTGCCCAAATGTATGTCCATTGCTTTGATGAGATCTGACACATTCTTTACCAGTCCCTTCTCCTGTTGCCTTCAATCTTTCCCAACCTCAGAGTCTTTTCCAGTGAGCCTCTCCTGTCATTTAAGTGGCCAAAGTATTTGAGCTTCAGCTTCAGTATTTAATTCTTCCAAAGGATAGCGAAGATTGATTTCCTTTAGGATTGACTTCATCTTCTTTCATCTTCTTGGAGTCCAAAGGAAACTCAAGACTCTTCTCCAACCCCGTAATTTAGTTCTTTGGCGTTCATCCTTTTCCGTACAAATCTCATAGCGGTACATTACTACTGGGAAAAACCATAGCCTAGATTATAGGCACCTTTGTCAACAAAGTGATATCTGTTTTTTAAAAGGCTGTTTGACATAGCTTTTCTCCCAAGGAGCAAGCTATTTTTTTAAATTTGTAGTCGCAGTCAGAATGATCTTGGAGCCCAAGAAAATAAAACAATTTTTACTTGCCTATTTGAAATAACTGGGTCGCTCCTGGTGAACTGTTAAATCCCAAGCTTAGTGGAGACATTTTCATCAGGCCATCCTGCAGCTGAATTTTGCAGTTTATTTTTGAAAGTGGCATTTTGGAAAAAATAATGACCATTTAGTATAATTTGGGAGAAAGCATGGTAATATTTGTGCTCTTTAGGAGTAGCTACTAAGGGGAATCCAAAACCTGATATTTGACTACAGCCTTTGCACGTAATGACTGTTGGACCAACCCTTTGGTAGCTGTAATGATGGCTTGCAGCTTGTGGAGTAGATGGGTTTCTTGATTGTAGGAGGAAAAATCAGTACTTGAACCCTGATAAACTATTGTAGTTTACGTTGACTTACATATCTGTAATTTCTGAATATAGGTTCTCCTCAACTAGCAAACATTCTATGCTACAACTGAAAAAAGTGACTTATGACTGACCCTCACACTTTTAAACTATTGCAGCATCCCCAGGGTCACATAATCAAAATTTGGGTGGTGATTATGGTTGCAGCATCTTGGGGTCATGTGATCGTTTGTGACCTTTCTGGCCAGCAGTGTCGGATTTGCTTAAAGAATGCATGGTTCACTTAACAACCATGACAGAAAAATTCATAAAATTAAGCTGGACTCACTGCCACTGCCTTGCTTGGCAATTGTCCCACTTACTGTCATAAGAGGAAAGTCTGTAACTTGGTCCTTATGGCAGAGACTAATATCATATGGTATTCATTGCAGGAACAAGCCTTACGTCAACATCTGAGACAACGCGCAGTTCAAAGTGGCCACACCGTTTCGGAGTTGCTGCACATGTGCAGGGGGAGGCGGGTGCATGGGGTCACAGATGGGTGTTGGGTGATGGGACTCATGCTGGGAGAGGAGCCAGGAGGGCAAGCCAGCTGTGGTCAGTTCAGAAGCCATCCAGGCCTGAAGAGTACTTGCTGGAGCCAGCCAGGAGCAACCAGGCGCAGGAGGGGTGTGTGTGCTGAGTCTGTGTAGCCAGCTGGCTAGCAGAAGCCAGTATTGCTGGCTAGAAACCATTTAACTTGTTCACCACGGGCCAAGTTGAGACCAGTACAGACACTCATTCTGCTCACAGTGTGGCCTCTTTTGCTGGCTTGATTTGGAACCGTGACATCTGTATACAAGCAACAGTGCATTCCACTGTTTAAATGTGTAGTATATTAAATTAAATTAAATTAAAAATTGAAAAGGTTTGTATAGTACATGAAGCAAACTTCCTGGCTGGATCAATATAACATAAGTATAACACAGTTTTGCTTCTGTATGATTGTTGAGAAGTCAGCCTTCTTGAATCCTTTCCTCTAGTACTGATGTGTAAAACCAAACATTTTGATGAACTACAGTTTATATAAACCCTGAATCAAGCATAGTCTGGGCTACAGTATGTGTTCTTGGGATATATTCGAAGTTGCATATAAACCTGAAACTCACAGAGCATGCTTTATTTTATTCGACTTTCATTAACACGGCATGTAGCTTACAACCATGTTCTTATAACTTTGATTTGGATACATCTTTACCTCATGTTAAGTAAGGTTGGCCCTTGGTCAGCTGAGAATAACATTACATTGATTGGATTTTTAATAGTTATTTTTCCTGTATCTTATACTTCTCTTATATTAATAAGAATTTTCAGGGTTGATTTGCTACCCTGAGTCCTTCGTCTTATTTCCAAATAGGCCAATTCTGGGAACAAATGGTGAGTAGTGGTAACATATGCGGATACACACACAACAGTGGTTAACAATGAAAGAGAAAGAGGATTTTTATAAGGATTTGTATTAGTGTGATGTGGCATTATAGGAAAGGAGGAAATGTGCTTTCAGATAATCCGAGTAATTTGCATTTAGATAATGCAGTTTCTTAACTAATTGAAAATTTTACTGATTGCATAGAAGAATAAATAAGACCTGCAGTTAATACATAATTGGGCATTTGATTCCACAGGATGAGTCAGTGGTGCAAACTTCAACAGCTGGATTCTAAATTCTTGGAACATGTGCATCAGCTCTATGATGATAACTTTCCTATGGAGATCAGGCAATACTTGGCACAGTGGCTAGAAAACCAAGACTGGTAAGGGGCTTAATTTGTGTGAGCTATCAAAAAAAAAAAAGACTTTGATTCTAAGCAGGAGTAGGATGCAGTCAGCAGTCATGAGAAGTTAAATTATTTCTCTGAAAACTAATGGAACTTTGCTGAGGAAGTAAATTCCATTGGATTAGGTAGCCTCATATTGTATTTTGTATTCTTAAACCAAATATTGTGAATGAAGAAATAGGAAGCTACGTCCTCAGTCTCATAACAGCACATAACAAAAATTCTGAACCATGTGCATGTTGAGGAAAGTGCTTAGCATAAGCAACTGATATAAAATATAAACCTGCATTTTGTTTCACTCTAGAACTCTGATGTATAGAGCAGCATATTTAAAATAAATCATATGTAATCACATTGCAATTCCACCTCAACCCTTGGACTCTTTTGTGGCGTGTCAGGTACTTTAGAGTTTGTCTTGAGTTACAGTTTGTGCATGTAATTCCTATTCAGAGGCAAATCTCCAAATTCATAACTTGACAATGCATATACAATACAATATGCAATATAGCCAGGGGTGGGATTCAAATTTTTTAACAACTGGTTGTGTTGGTGTGGCTAAGTTGGTGGACGTGGCTTGGTGGGCATGTTATTGGCTGTGCATGGCCAACTCAGTATCATTCACATCGAGGCACGCATCTCCTCGCCTGACCTCTCATGACTGTGGGGATGCTGCAACAGTTATAAGTGTGAAAAATGGTAATAAGTCACTTTTTTCAGTGCCATTGTAACTTTGAATGGTCACTCCACACAAGCAAAGTACCAGCACAGAAGGGGAAAAAAACTCCAGAGACGTTCCTGAGACAGGAATTCTAGTCCTGCCAAGAATGTAATAAGGGTTAACGGAGAGGCAGTTTCTGTAACCAACACCAGAATGTTTCCTTCCTGCCTTCCTTACAGGATTAGGCCAGTAATTTCTTCTAACAACCGGTTCTCCCAACTGCTTAGAATGTTAACCAGTTCTAGGGAATAGGTGCGAACTGGTAGAATCCCACTCCTGAATATAGCCATAATAATAGCAAAAAAGGCCATGCAACTGAATTAGAAATACTGCCCTTGTCCATCATGCTACTCTATTGCTGTTCAATCAGCTGGGTTCTATTATTAGCACAGCAGTCTGTATTGTTTATGTGTATTCGCTATAGGTTCCCCTGCCAGATGTAGGGTACTTTAGGGACTATTGGAAAGTTGGGTCGGTTTTTGACTGCTAACCTAAGCAGAAGGGCAAAGAAAAATAAATTGGGGTTTGTGCAATATAAAGAGATGGAAGATATGTTAATGCTATTTGCATGCTTCATCTTCTAGGGACCATGCTGCTGAAGATTTTTCAATGGCTACGTTGCTCTTCCAGAATCTTCTGTCACAGCTGGATGATCAATATAGCCGTTTTACCCAGGAGAACAATTTTTTATTGCAACACAACATCAGAAGGAGTAAACGAAACCTCCATGTCAGTGTACAACAGCATTTTCTAATTTGCCTTTGTGAAAACATCTTAGAATAATTCTGTTGATAATGTGTGGATTATTTCTATAGTGTAATGAAAGGAACCTTTAAAAAATAATTGCTGTGCCATCCTAAGCAGAATATAACAATGAGTCCTTTCCTTCCCTTCCCACACTCAGTTCTTGTTAGCTTTGTTCCCATTGTAGCTACTATCTTTTATCTTCTATCATTTTTTTCCTAGAAGAAGAAAGGGAACATGTGTAGCTTATAACTTTCATTGTAGTTGTAAGCTTCTGAGTCTTCAGTGTTTTATTTTTTTTATGTCATTTTTGCTTGACATCTTTTGCAGTGTAGCTTCTAATAACCATACCTCCATATGTTATACATGCATATCTTATTATTATGAAGAAGAAAATTCCACCTGGATTGTCTGGACGGTGGCTTTTGTGTCTATTTTTTTTCCTGGTGTGATGGACACATTCCTTTTTCAGCCTTAAATTTGAGGAGCTCCTTTTTAATCAATGCAGTAACAGAAAGCATTTCTTAGTATACAGCAGTTGTATATCAATTGTTGTATATCATTTCTGAGATTGAAGGATGTCTTATCTTAGAAGTGAAAAAATGAGGATATTACCGTAGGATTTACAAATACAGTATATGATTTGTAATTGAATTCTGACTCCTATTTCTTTAATGGAAATAAATAATGGAGAGTGTAGAATAGAGACCTGCTTTCACAGTAGTCTATGGTAGTGACCATATTGAAAAAAATGCTGGAAGTCCCTCACTGTATATTTCATGCTATAATCCAGAATACTTTTGTGGAAGAACCCATGTATATGGCCGTGATGATCTCCAAATGTCTCCAAGAAGAAAGGAACATCCTGAAAATTGCAGAGTCCACAAATCAGGTAAGTTGTCCTTTGTGTGCTTGGAAAACAGCATCCTGTTTGATCATTGTGCAGCCTCATGTACTTCAGTTTTAAATTTTAACATGTCTACTAAACTTAGCATTTTATCAGAATGGAAAGCAACGAACTAACCCAAGAAATATTCATGAAATATTCCTGCTGTGGAGAATGATTTTCCTTACTAGGGAGGGGGGAATACTACATCATGATACATTTAATTCTTGATTTTTTTTTCCCATTTCAAATTCCAGATGCAAACGGACAGTGTGCAAAATACGGCGACGCTGGGCAAAGTGAAAGAGTTGGATGCAAAAGTCACAAATGTGAAGAATCGTGTCATAGTACGTTAAAAGAGTTGCCACTTCTTTTTTTTTTTTGCCATATCATAACCCAAAGGGGAACGCATTGTTGTTTCAAATGCACAGATTAGGGAATGTGCAAAGAGAAGCTACATTCGAGAAGGATTGAATGGCTATCTGGGAACAATGGACAGTGTTTAATCTCCCAACGCTATTATCAAAATCTTGCTATTGTCACATGACAAAACTTGTTGAATAGTCATATTTTTAGCACCAGTTGATTGTGAGACACGCATAGAGGTAGGACAGGGACACATGTAACATAGCCTTCTCCAGCCTGATGAACTTAGTTGATATCTATTACAAGGTAGCATTTCCCAGAGATCTTGAATTTAAATCTATTCAAATCTCAGTGTGATCAGTGGTTGATATTTAGACAGCAGCAGGTTTCTATTCCTGACTATTCCAGTGAATATTCTGGTTTAACAGGAACAAAGGACCCTTTGGTTCATATTATTACTCTGCTAAGCCTGAAGATTCACTGGTCCCTTGCTTTGGTCATATTTTTTGACTGAACCTATTTTAAGACTTTGTCATAAAGATAAAACGTGAGCAAAGGCCTATTTTGATAACTAGTGAAATGAATCATTGAAGTCATTACATTTCTTTTCATGAATACCACCATTTTCCATTAAGTGATTCTAAATGTCTGATGAGCTTATTTGTTTTGTAGGAAATCGAGCAAATGATAAAAAATCTCGAGGATGTTCAAGATGAATATGATTTCAAATTTAAAACCTTTCAGGTCAGAGGTGAGGAGTCAATTTCTAGCCTTTTTAATGAAATCTGTTGTTTCCTATGTTAGACATTGTTCCCTGACAATGAAATCATGTCCAGTTGAAGCTCAGTTGAAGTCTTAATCTGTTAAACATTTGTTACAGACTTGATTTCCATTTTGTGAATGTCCAGATCTGACATCAAGATCTGCTGCTTGTGCTCATATTACTCCAAATCATCCAACCCTCACTTGGTTTCCCTCCACATCCACTTGTGCTGGATTGCAACTCCCATCCTCTCCCAGCTGTATGTTACCTGGGGATAGATTGACCAAAGTAGACTTGAAATGAACTCCCAACATTGAGCTTAGAACAAAACCACTCAAAACAATCCAGTTTTGAGTGTTCTACCTTCAACTTGAATGAAACTTGAATTGTTCTTAATATTCTTTCATAGAGAATTCCAAGCAAGCTTTTCATTTATTTTCCATCCTGCAAAATCTCGGCTCACATCGTAACCAGGATGGGAGACATTCTATCTAATCCTTGTTCTAGCTTGTCAGAATCCATTGGACCTTGCCTTTTGCTGCTAATTTTAGGCCTTGGTTCTTTATTGTTTGGAATACCATATTCTAGATCAGTGGTTGCCAACTGGTGGTCCACGGCCCATGAGAAAATGTTGGTGGTCCGCAGAGAAATGTCACCCCCAAAGCAATTAATCCAGGCTGTGCGGGAACATAAGGCTTGTGTCGCTTGCATTGCAAACAACACAAGGTACTGATGGGAGGGTGGAAAGGGCAGAGGGGGGAGCTTGCCCCACGCATCTTGCCTGACCACCGGGCTGCTTCTTTCTGCTTCTTTCTTCTGCTTTTGGCTGCACGCAAGGAAAGCAGCAAAAGTCTTTCTTTCTCTCCCCCAAACTCCCCCAGAAATGAGTCTTTGGGACCTTGCAAGGCATCCTGCTCCAAGAGGCTGTGCCAGCAAAGACTCATTTCTGGGGGAGTTTGGGGGAACTGGAAGCTGCAGGCAGAGACCCTGGGAAAAATTCCAAAAAAAGTCTGCAGGAAAATCTGTCACCCCATTTTCCTACCGATCAATTGTTCTTTATTTGGGATCGCAGGATACCATCTCCCTCCCTCTCTCTCCTCCCCTGAGAATGGAGCTGAAAAGCAGGTTAGTGAGGGAATGTGGCTCCCTTGGAGGGTGTGTGTGTGTGTGTGTGTGTGTGTGTGTGTGACCTCTGTGAGAGAGAGAGGGAGAGAGAGAGAGAGAGAACATCACCGCCAGCCCTCCGAGGTTAGATCGGATCTGTCTCCCTCTCCCACCAACATCAGCAAGCCACCATCAGTCAAAATTCATATTAGTGGTCCGCGGGATTTAAAATTATGGATTTGGTGGTCCCTGAAGTCCAAAAGGTTGGCGACCCCTGTTCTAGATCATGGGTGTCAAACACAAGGATGTGGTCAGATCCAGCCTGCCTGGCCATCCTGGAAACAATAAGAGGCTGGCCTGCGTCGCTTTAGCCCACCCCATTCCAGTGAGCAGCAGCGGAGTTGCTACCCAGGAGCTGCCAGGAGTAGACACCCCTGATGTTGCACATCCTTCACTGGGGCTGCTCGGCGGGGAGAGCTGAGACCCCACCCTCTGAGGCATCAGCTCCAGAGCACTTTTGGGGTGCCTGACCAACACAGCTCCTTCAGACAGAGCCCCCAAGGCTGCGGTCCCTTCACTGGACTGAAGGCAGCCTTCTGTCTTGCAGTCCCCCACCAGACTTATGTTCCGAGCTGAGGATTGCAGCCAAATTCCCCGCTTGGCCGGTGTTCCCAGAAGCTTGGGGGTAGTGGGGCTTCCCTCTGCAAGACTGGGCGAGTTGTTGGTGCTGCCCGAACTGGTGCCCGGGGCTCAAAGGCCCTCTTCCTCCAGCCTAGGGATAGGTGCCACTTCCTACCCCGCCACCTGCCACGCTTTGGGGATGCCCAGCCTGGTGCACGTGTTGGGCCTGGTAGTGGGCGGGGAAGCACTGTGCCCTCTCCTGCTTTTTTCTTTTGGGGGTCTGCTGTAGGCCGCTGCCGTTGGGTACAGGAGTGGAACATGCTCCACATGCAGGACAAGGGCATGACCCGTGGAGACCGAGGTGATGACCAGTGACGACCTACTCTCCAACCAGAGAGCAAAACATACAGTGGGTTGGAGTAAGCGCCTCCAGCGGTCCTCATCGTGTTCCTCCCCCCTGCCTCTGCTTGTTGCTTGGACAGCCAGCCCGGTGGTGGTAGCAGGCTCCGGAGCTGAGGGGTTGGCAGGTTGCATCTACAGCCGGAAACCATCACCTTGCACACAAAGGGCAGCGAGCGCATGGTGCCCAATAGATATCTGGCTATAGCTTCCCCGCCCCCTGCCTTGCCTCATCTCATCCTGTGGGATGAGCCTTCCACCCCCACCCACCGGAGACCCCTGGATTCCCTCCCCAATCCTGCCCAGGCACCACAGGCACCAGCCACATGAGTGACGTCAAGCGGGTCATGCCCCTTTCCCCAGCCCCCATTGGACAACCACAATACTGATCTGGCCCTCAGTGAAGTTGAGTTTGACACCCGTGTTCTAGATCCTCTTGTGAAGAAGATCACATGTCTGGGAATTGCAAATCATCAGTATCTGAAGTGCTGCAAATTGCCTATCCTTGGGCTAGATTTAAGTATATTTCTCCCCTTATGCTTTGCTTTTGTACATTCCTAGTGTCTTGTCCTTTGGCTTGGTAGCCTTATAAGTAGTCCTTGACTTTCGACCATTTATTTAGTGACTGTTAAAAGTTACAATGATGCCAAAAAAGTGACTTACAGCCAGTCCTTGCAATTAATTACCCATCACAGCATCCCTGCAGTCATCCCTTGGCAACCAGCTGACATGACAATTGTAGCATCCTGTGATCACATGGTCATCATTTGCGATCTTGCCCCGCCAGCTTCCAACAAGCAAAGGCGAACAACAGGCGAAGCTGGCAAGGAAGGTTACAAGTTGTGATTACACCTTGTCTTGCCTAAAGATGGTGGCAAAAAAAGGTAAAAATGTGTGCGGTCATGTGACACCTCACTCCCTTTATACCAGAGAGGATATTGTTTGATATTGTTTATTGTTTATCCTTTTTACTTTTACTTTCTGCAATTTTAAATATGAAAGACATATAAAGTTCTGGCATGATCTCTTTTGCAGAATGTGAACCCAACAACATGACCCAGGATGACTATAAAAAAGAAAAAGTACAGCTCCACACCATGTATTTGCAGCTTCACAGTAAAAGACAGGTGATGCAGCTGGTTGTTTCTTTGGAGAGCTGTGGTTGTTCATTGGTGTAAATAGCAGGCACTTTTTTTTTGTTTCCCCTCCCTTTAAAGGCTTTGAAGAACCGATGGTTGGAGTCCAAAGTGTTTGTGAGACAGAGCTGTATAATAGTTGGAGGATAAGACCAGGGAAATTCTAATTCATCATGAGCTTTGGACGTTACTGAGTGCCTTTAAACAGTCACTGCCTCTCAGTTCAACCTAAGCATTATTGGGAAAGTATGATCTTAGAGGATGTAGTACCATGATTGTCACCTTCAACTCAAGGGAAAAGAAAACATACACACAACAAAATTCACTTAGAGGTGGATGCCACAGTGTAACAGGGTTCTTTTTGAATGGAAGAGCTTTACAAGGCTGGCAATTGGCACTGATAAACAAGCCGGTGGAGTCCTTTCTTATTATTACAGTGAGGGCTTTTATCACAAGTTTTTACAATATAGTTTAGTGTTCACCTGATACCAGCTTTTCTCCTAGGTTTCACTCCTAGAGACTCCCTGTAGCTCTCCTGCTAGCTATTTGGTTTCCGTCCCCTTTCATCCCAACTCTCTCCCCCTCTTCTGTGTTTTAACAAGAGAGCAGGTAAAAAGGATGGGCTGGAATTTTACTGTCATGCATTGGTTTGATCTTCTGCTCAGTAGAACATCTGGTTCTCCATGGAGGGAAAAAAATCTGAGTCTTCTGCCCAATCCTTCCCTAGGGACAGCCACGTCTCCTCCCCTTCTTGGGTGGAGTTTTTACCCCTCTGGGTCTTCACTTTCCTTTTTGAAGCCACCTGTGAATCTTTTTTTTCTCCTTTCCCAACCAGGAACCAAAAACTGCTCCTCACACTTAATTTCTCTCTCCATCTTAATTCTGTAGCCATTTGATTCACTCCATGCAATCCTCTTGTCTCATTCCAGTTTTTAGTCAGGCCAACAAACAGCATGCCCCTCCAGCAACTGAGGAGGTAGGTGTCCCCCTAGGGATCTGGTCCCCAAGACTTATAGAGCAGGCTTGACTACTGGAACTGCTGTCTTCGCATCTCACCACAGCAGCCCTGGCTAGCTGCAAAGTTGGTTCATCAGCCCTTGTGATAGCACAGCTGCCATTCAAAGCCAGCATTGAGCAGCTTCTCCCCTTGTACTCACTCACATCAGCAAAACAACACCTACATCAGGCCACTAAAATCCATATGCCACAGTAGTGCAATATGCCATCATTGCTGTTCTCCAGTTTAGTGTAGGGCAGTGGTTGTCAACCTTTTCTTCACCATGGACCCCCTGTAAATATCTTTTGTGGCCATGGACCGCAGCCAAGGACCCCCAAGCCTTAACTCAAGATTTAAATCATAACATTTCTTCAAACCTTCACAGACATCCCCTGTGATAACAATGCGCATGCACACACACAGGGTTAGCAGACCAGAGGTTGAGAACTACTGGTATAGAGGGTAAGTTGTCCTTGACTGAGATAAGCCAGATCAAAGCAACACATGAAAAAACAGGGCTTAAGTCCAAAACAAGCAGAAGGTAATGTGAAAGCAGTTCAAGCTTTTCAGCTCCCTAATTCATTTGCACATAGGGACAGGGGCAATAAAGTTCAATCAGATTTACAATATTCTATTAGCTACAGCTAGTATTTTAAAAAGTAGTTTAGCATTCTTGTGGCATTGATTTCTTGCTTTGCTCTCCATGGTAGGGTTGACAAATAGAAGTTTAACAGTCATTCATTTAGGTTTCCCTCCGACTTCCATTCCTGCCTTGTTTATTGATGTCACTGTACTATCCACTGATGCTTTTGGCTGCCATAGCTTTTTAAAAAATTGAAAGGTTCCTTACTTTGTATGTTGACCACTAGTTCCTCTTATTTATTTGTTAGCTATGTATTCCACAATTCAGTCGAGAACTTAGAAGATATATTGTACATGGTGCTTCTTCCTTGTGTTATTTCTACCCAACAGTCCTATCAAGTAGGGTGTGGAGTGTTGAATCTGCATCCTGCCCTTTGGATGCAGTTATTGCAACGTAAGTATGTCCCTTGGCTAAAGACTAGAACATCTTCCTGTATTCCAGAAAATTCCCACTGTGCATCACGTGAATGTTAGAGCTCTTTTTTAAAATTGAATTTTCAAATGGATCTTGCCAAGATTGAACTTAATAGTAGAGTAATAACTTGAATGTGTTTCTTACTGGATTCTCTCTAGGATGTGCTACACTCGATATCCTCTTCGTTGCCTGTGATTGAAAATACCCAAAATGCTCTGATAACAGAAGAGCTGGTTGAATGGAAGCATCGACAACAGATGGCTTGTATTGGCGGCCCACCCAACGCCTGTCTAGATCAGCTTGAAAACTGGTAGGTCTCTGAAGCATGGCAAGTACAATCAGGAATTTTCTGAATTAATTCATCCAGAAAGGAAACGTACCTGAAAATTTTCACAGAAAACTATCTGTTCTGAAAGCTAATACCTTCCTGAAGGGTTGGAATTCTGCTATTCCTCTCGTCATGTTTGTGAGTTTTCCACATTTTTAAAATATTTAAAATGTTTTTAAAATATGTGGGTTACATTCTTCTGTTGATAAAATGCACTGTGTTGATTGTGCCATTTGAGAATTATGACACTTGGATTCCAACAGACCTCCAATGCTACCAGGTCTAATAACTTTTCAGCAAATGTTCCAACAGTTGCATTTCTGCAGGTGGGCAAATTTCTTAAGTGACTCATGTCCCTAAAAAGTGGACATTAGTAATGGTTGGAAGACTTGGGAAATACTGCTGATTTAGAAGTGGAATCCAGGGTCCAAACAGTTGTATATGGATTCAAGCATGCCAAGAATGCTCTGAGACACATGTCTTAAGAGTCTTGTAAAGTTACATGTTGGCCCTAAACAGTTAAAGACTGCTGGTTCCTGCGCTTGTTACCCTAAGGAGAAATGTAGCAATCTTCACATACAATCATTGTAATTATAGGTTTACCTCAGTGGCTGAGAGCCTTCAGCAGATTCTTCAACAGATTAAAAAATTGGAGGAGCTGGAACAGAAATTCACCTATGAAACTGATCCCATTACCCAACAGAAGAAAGGGCTGTGTGAGCGGACATGGAGTCTCTTCAAGCAGCTCATTCAAAGGTATTTTTTTTCTTGTGTTAGGTGGGTCAGAATGGGCATTTCCTTGTTTAGAAAAGCATATTTCATCTTCCCATCCAAGCTGAAGAATCTGTCCCTTTCTCTTATCTAGCTGATTAAATTATTTGGTTGAAATGTGAGCAGTCACATTATTCCCAAAAGATCTGAACTCTCCAGTGAAATAATTTTTGTTTGAAGTTGTACAGTTTTTAAATTAGATTAGTTTGTATTTGGATCAAATTTAAAAGAAATTGAAAGGTGTCTCCTACTGACTGATTTCCTTGAAAATTGCAGAGAGTCTTCAAAATCTCAGAAGGCTAGAAGAAAAATGCCAAAGAGTTGTGATGGGATGGATCAGGCTTCCCCAACCTAGACAAAAATGTGTGGATTGGGAAGATTTGTTTATAGGAGGGGTACTCAATAGGCCGTGGCCTATTCGCAAATGGGCCTCAGGCCTGCACACATGCCCAGCCCAACTCATGCGAGCGGTGGGCTGGCACACATGCGCACGCAGCTCAACTTGGCAGTTGAGCTGCTTGTGCAAGTGTGCCAATACCATTCATGAGAGTCAAGCTGTGTGCACCTGCAGGCTAGCCCCTGCTTGTGTGGCCCAGTTCCCCTCTCCCCACTCCCAAAGCTAGGTCATCAGGCTGCAAAGGTTGAGGTCAGCTGGTTTAGAGAACCATGGAAATGTATTAAAAGAACAATTTTAAATTATATTTTTATTTTTAACTATTTAGAGATTGTTCTTTATAAATTTTGTTCCTAGCATGCTAGATGTTTGTTCCATATAAATAACTTGAAAAGAAAACTTAAAGCCTCTTTTTTAATGTTCACATTTACATTATAGAAGATTGAGGATCTGTTCATTTTTGGCATAATATTCGATTCCCCTTTTGAAACAATTCAAAGTTACTTTTTTTTTTTCTCTATCCAGCTCCTTTGTTGTAGAAAGACAGCCTTGCATGCCTACGCATCCTCAGAGACCATTGGTTCTGAAGACTGGAGTACAATTTACAGTAAAGTTGAGGTAATTCATTTTATACCTGATGTGATTCATGTATGGTGTTTTTTTTAAAATAACTTTAAAGGAAGTGATTAATTCCAAACTAAAGTAAAAGGGAAGACTCCCTCAAGTCAAGTCTGATCCGTGCAAGTTTACCAAAATGGTTTGTTACTGCTTTCTTTCAGAATATTTTATGATTTCCTAGTTTAGCCAATTAGGAAGAAAAAATATGCTGCATCTTAACATTCTGAAGAAAAAATGTTTCTCAGTAGAATATCATTTTAAATAAAATTGCCAATATTTTAGGGCTTGTTAACATTTACTTAGATGTAGACTTTGCTGCAGACCTGATTCTGCATTCTGCTGTTTCTTCTATTGAAGATAGTGAAGTACTCAAGTTCTGGTTCTTAGACTCATTTCATGATTGGCTCCACTCCTCAAGCAGAGATGGGTAATAGATCTTAACTTGGAATCACAAAGGCTGGATTTTGCAAAACACATGAGTAAAATGAAGCATATTGTGACTTAGTACGATATGTGAACCTTATCCATGTCACAGGATACAATTCTTTAACTATATAGGAATTGTCTTCCATATGTTTTTAGTTAGATGCATGTAGGATTGTGTTGAGTGAATTTGCATGCAGAGCTCTTACCCAGCTCAAACTAGGATTGGCTCCTGCAATGATCTCATAAGTAAAATATTAGGCTGGTGTGCACATTATGGTTTTTCAACTCAGTGGTGCCTCCTCTGATGACAGGTGTTTCTTTTAATGTTGAGGGGTTCTGGGTGCTCTATGAGTTTTCTTGTTATCTTGCAGATGTATCAGTGCTAGTTGATGTTACCTAGTTTGGGTAATGAAATATCTGCAAGAAAACAAGCAAGCTCAGAGAATCCCTCGTGTCAACAAATATTCTCCTTTATTAAGTTTTTTAGTCTTGTAAAAATTTGAGCAGCAGAGGAGGGGCAGCCCTCCTCATAATCTTCACCACCTGTTAACAAACAAACAAACAAAAAAGAATAATTTTACTTGCTCCCATTTCTGTTTACTGTGATCTTCCAAGAATCAAAGAATCTTCTGTTACAAAGATACAAATTAGATCTTGGGCTGATACGTAAGGAAAATGATTTTCTTGAAGGGCTTAAGGAAGATCATCAAGACCAAAAAAAAATAAATCATTTTTTTCTTTATTCTTACCTTTGTGTTGCTTGAACTTCCAGATTGCTGGTGAAGCTCCAAGAGCTGAATTACAAATTGAAAGTGCAAGTTCAGTTTGATAAGTAAGTGACCTGTTACCACTATTCAGATGAATGATCCCTGATCTTTTTTTTTTTTTTTTTGAAAATTTTATTGAGTTTTAAAAACAAACATAAACAAACAAAACATAGAACATAAAAACATAAAACATCTTTTTTGAAAGCACCCTGATCCCGGGTTACATCTCTTCGTGCAGACACAAATTCAAGTTCATGCTCATTTTTATATTCCATTCCATATCTTATTATCATTCTACGTTTTCTATATAACTTCTCCCCTCTTTCATCTTTCTTAATTTTATTTTATTTATTTCATCTCAGTTCAAATCACCATGCTTATATTCTTTGTCTGTCCTGTTTCAGCTGTCTATTATCTTTTCTCATTAAGCAAAATTTCTCCTGTGATCACTAATTGGAGTATGACGCTTTTATATCTTTCACCTAAAATTATAACACTTAATGTAATACATAATTTCCGTTCGGATTCTGCTTGGTACATTCTAAAACTACACAATGTATTTTAAAAAAAGAAAAAATTGTAAATATATAACATAATTAAAACAACAATCCATACCAATTCAATTCTATCATTAATATTAATATTCATTTAAATCTTGAACATTTTACACATTACTTTTCAAATAAGTATCATACTTCTATGGGAACACTTATGAACTTTCCATAATTACTTCCCTCCCACTTCACTTATATTTTATAAAACATTGAGTAATTAAAATGTTCCCATTCCTTCCTAATTCAATTCTCTCATTTATTTCATTTCATTTATTTTGTTCACAAGAGTTTCACTAAATTACACAGACTATTTTATTCCACTTTTTAATCATATGTTGTTTCCAATTTTCTAACATTATTTCTATTACAAATATAACAATACAATCTTATGTACCTTTACAGAATCCCTTTTTCAGTTAAATTTTCACCCATTATCTCTGAATAAATCCTGTTTCTTTACATCTTGCTCCAGACCTTTGTAACTTCTCTTCCCTTTCTTCTTCTTCTCTCTCCCCTTTTTACCCCCCTGTCTCTCCACCTCCATTTCCCTCTTCTGTATTCCCCTTTTCTGTTGTTTTCCAACATTATATCCCCTTTTCACATTATTTTTCCCTTTTTTGGCTGTTTTTTAGGTCTTAAATTCTCCATTCTCTTTCCCCCCTTTCCCCTTTCTTCCCCAGATAGAATTACTTGTTCATTAAAAATGGCTTCTTCTTTATCCCAATCTTGTTGCGCAGTCCTTTCTTGCTGTTTCTTGTAAACACCGATTGCCATTTCTAAGAATTGAAAAATAGAGCCAAAAGAGCCCTTCCCTTCTTGTTCCTCTTCTTTATATTTTTTAAATTCAATTTTCAGTTCATCCAGTTCATTCAGTCCATCCAGAAGTGATGCCATTGTAGAATGTTTTTTTTTTTAAGCAACCAGCCAATTACTTTTAGTCATTCAAATATGATTTCCAAAAATCCCAAAGTCACCAAACAATCCAAATACACACAAGCTGTTTCTTTTAACACTTTCTTCTTTTTTCACTTTCTCTTCTTGGGGTTACTATTTAGTTACAAAATTCCAGTTAAAATGTATCCTTTAGAAGTCTTGTTAAGATTTAACTTTAAATTCTTTTAAATTCCAAGCAGTCTCCTTCCAAGTCCTGCTCTTATTCTTTTCCTCTCCCTTCCCACTTATAACAAAAAAAGGATTTTTTAATATTCAGAAATCTTTATTGTCCCTTTGGCATTTAATTAAATTTCCAGTTTAATTACCTGTTAGTGCCAAAGTGGATTTTTCTGATTTCTTTATTCAGATCTTCTCGTTATCAGCGTGAGGAAGGAAAAAAAAAACTTTCCCTTTTCACTTTCGTTCGCTGCTTCCGACTCTTCTTTGGGAGTGATGTATCTTTTGCAAAATTTAAATTCCAGGGTACCTTAGTTGTTACTTTTTGTCCCGGTCAGCCAAAAACTTTCACTTCTTAACTTCCTCCTGCACTTTCTTTTCCGGCCGAGTGCTTCTTTGAGGCGGCCATTTCTGACCGCCGCTCTTACCGCCTTCGGAAAAGGGAGCTTAGCCAGCTGAGGAGGAGAGGTGCGGCTCCCCTCGACCCTGCCAGGTCTCCCCTGTCTTCACCACCTCTATGGGGTGGCTTAGCCCCGAAGCCGGCTGGCTTGGGGCACTCCAGCGGCAAGCGCAGGCAGAAACCACGCACGATCGCGGATTCCTGCTTGCCGTCGAAGCCCTGTAAACCGGAACTCCGAATGATCCCTGATCTTGATTTCCACACTTTCCAAACTTAGACAACTTTTACTTTTGCCCTATTCTACACTCTTCTTGCAACCTTTGTCTGGCATGATTTCCATTTCTTACAGTTGTACAGTTTTTATGTATTTTGCTATAGTATCTAAAATTTCTGATTAGCTGCTTTCGTTGGTTACTCATCAAAGTTAATTACTATTAATTTATTTTTAAACAAGAGAATCTGAGAAAAAAAATCGTGAATATAAGGATTTGTAATGCGCTTTGAGTTCATCTAGTAGAGTTCTCCAATCTTTCTGGGTTGGTGACCTGGAAGGGGGAAAGAGGGGAGGCGCATGTGTGGGCAGGGGCATGTGCGGACGTGCAAGTGTCTACAACATTCGTAATGAGGCTCGTGCAAGTGGAGCCACAGGTGCCCGTGACAAGGTTTGTGCAAATGGGGCTGTGAACACCAGCAATGAGGCTCGTGTGAGTGGGGCCGCAAATACCTGCAACGCTCATAGTGACGCTTGAACAAGTGGGGCCCTGCACGCACACCGCCATGCGTGCATTGGCCGGCTGTTACATGGCCCCAGTGGCCATTAGGCCGCTGCCCACAGGTTGGTGACCCTTGATCTAGTACTTTCCCTGCTCAGTTAAAAAATTCAGTACTATAGCATTCTTAACAGATGGCCCTCCAGCCTGTTTAAACACATCCATTTAGGAAAGATCTATTTATCTATTAACAGCTCTTAACCTTTTTCCTGATGTCCCATAAAAATGTTATTTCCTATTGTTTAAATGAAAATAAAATACTTTGCTGCTGACAGCTACGGTGCCATGATGACTCCATTACTTTGAAGAAAAATGCCTTTATATATGCTATGTGACTTGGAAACTACAACAGGAATAGCATTTCATCCATCAATGTAACAATTATAGCTACAGACCCTGTGACTCTCATTCTGATTGTAGTGAGCTAAGGAACAAAAAATGCAACCCAGAATAAGTAGAAGGTTCAGTCAAATGTCAGTCAAATAGCCTTTACCTTTACTTCATCTGTCAAAGTATATCTGTTCACAGACTACAAATAATTCTCGTTAACAGCTACTTGTTCAGCAATTGTTCAAAGTTATATGAAGGAGGGGTACTTAATGACCAGTCCTCATAGTTGCATCCGTTGTAGCGTCTTGCAATCACACAATGACCATTTGCAACCTCCTCGGTCAACTTTTTATAAGCAAAGTCAATGCAGAAGGAGGCAGGAGGTCACAAATGGCAGGAGGCCATCTCATGACGAGATGCTGCTACTGGGCAGGATTTGCCTCATTGCACAACTGCACAGCAACTGGGACTGCTATTACAAATTGGTCAGGTTATGTAACGCTGCAGCTTACAAATGCTTTGCTTAACAATCCTGGCCATAATTAGCATTGGTAAGTGGGACTACTTGTGCTCCATGTGTAAGTTTTATTTTGAAAATAAATAATAAGATAATTCATTTTGGGTGCTTAACAGAGATGCAGTCTCCAAATGGAAACTCCACCCGCTCAAACCAGCATATCATGATGAAAAATGGCTACCCTGTCATTCATCTCAAATTTAAAACCGTCTTGAAAAAGAGAGTCTGCGGATTTTCTGGGTCATTAAGAACTATACTTGGGGCAACAAGTGCCGTAATGTTGGGAAACTCACAGAAAACCCAATTCTCTGTCCCATTTCCATTCCACCTTGCAATGCTAGGGTCTTAAGGAAGCTCTTGACCTTCTTTAGAACGGGCAAAATCCTTTGGCGTAACTCCATTCTAGGTTGGAGAATATATAAATACTTGGGCCATAAATACCAGGCCAGTTTATTATTTGCATTAATAGCAATTCATGAATTTATTTAAAAGTAACCACACTCAGTACTGGATGCCAAATGTTTCAGAAATGAGCCTTGTAGAAGTGAAAGAGGCTCCAGCTTCACAATAGGCTTTTAAGTGAAAATGATGTGAGAATAGGCTTACAGAAAACACTTACCAATTGAAGATTTCTCAGTGTCCTTAATCTGAGCAGTTGATTGTGAAAGGAAAAGGGGGGAGATTTTTCCAAGTTACATAGAGATAACTTGATAAAAAGCTTAATGGAACGATTTTTGGAGAATGCTGAATTATAATTGTGAAATCCTATAGAACAATGGCTGCCTTGTCACTTCATAAGCTGACCTTTTTAAATTTATTTTGCAGAGACGTCAGTGAGAAAGTCACAGTGAAAGGGTACGTTCAATCAAGTTTGTGCCTGTTCTTGCATTTTTTGTAAAATAACAAATAAGGTTATATCATTTGTTTTCACTTGTCTCGTTTATAGATTTAGAAAATTCAACATCTTGGGGACAAATACCAAAGTATTGAACCTGGAAGAGTCAAACGGGAGCCTATCAGCAGAATTTAGACACTTGGTGAGGTGTTTGTGGTATCTCTGTGATTTGATATGCTGAAGTTGCTTTGGCTCCTTGTTAGTTATCTTTTTGCACTTGATGTTGATTTTTTTATAGAGCTTTTTATACCTTTTGAAGCTTATCCCAATCTTGTAGACTCCAGATAGCACTGAGCAGAGTAATAATACAAATATAGAAACCGCAACAAGAAATAAAAACCGTAATAAAAAAAGCATACCCTACCATGAACTCAACTAAATAGTCAATTCCAGTTGAAAGCACTTTATCCTAGTGATCTCTGACTGAGACAAGGATGTCAGTTTATGCTACAAATGGTTCTCTGGCTATGTTTCCCATTCATGAGGACATGGGGGAGAAGTTCATGATTTAAGATTTTGGCTCTCCAGTAAGAACTATTTCATGCAGTCTCATATAACTTTGAATAGGGTTGACAGTTCTTCTTTCTTTGAATAGACTCCAAGATTCTTTCAAGTTCTTTCTGCACTTTTGTCATTCTTCCTTTTGTCTTGCTTTAGTTTTAGTACTTTTTACCACTTTGTAGAATTGGACCCAGAGTGTGGTGACCCAGAATGTAACACAAACATAACAAAACATCAATAAATGTTCTTTAATGCCTCCAACTTGGCCCCATTGTTCAATAATACTCAGTTGGAGATAAAACATACTCAAAAATAGTCTTCAAAAGAAAGCAATATAGTCTGAATTTAATGAGCAGATAGAGGTGAAAATAAAACCAAACAAACTACAATGATGAAATTTCCACAGCAGAACAGGAGAAGTATTTACCAAATTCAAGCAGATAACAAAGCACAGTCTGTTGGAAGGATGCCAACCAAGATAACTTCAGACCAAAATAAAACACGTTTGTTTCTGGCAACACTGTGTTTTAACAGTCTCTTTTATATACTCGTCTCCCCAGCTGTAACCAATGAGGATCATTGCCACTTCCTCTCTCGCAAACCAAGTTGTTGCCTTCTCCATTCCTCCCTGCGTGTTCTAGGATGCAGAGGGGATGGGCCTGGTTCTTCCTCTGACTGCCCAGCCGGCCTCAGCCCTTCCCCAGCCTCCTCCACAACCTCCCGGAGCCACACCTCCACTCCCTGTGAGCTGTTCCTCCTCTACCTCAGAGTCCGATTCTACCAAGGGAATGACACAAAGTGACCATTTTACAATGGAGCCCAGCTTCCTTGAACCGAGATCTAATAATGGGAATTAATTTGGTTCATAAGTCATTGTTGTGGAATCGTATCCACTTCTGTATTATAATGAGGAGGAGTAATATGGGAAATGTTTTACTTTTTAAAGTAATCATGTATATTATATTCAAAAATTTTACAATATGATTCTCTTAGCAATTTATCAGTTATTGGACATTTGCAGTTTTTTTTTAAGTACTCTGTCAAACCTTTAGGAAACAGGTATTGCCTGGTGTCTGAAATGCATAGTATTTATCTTTAAATCATTCTCTAAATGAAAGTTTCTTTCATTTTTTTTTTGATAACTTAAAATTTGTTATAGTTTAGAAATAGGCTAAAATAAAACCAAAAGTCTGTAAGGGTAGATTATTGCGGTGTAGGCACAGATAATCAAATTGCTCACATTTTCTATATTGTGACTTTAAAAATATATATGTTTTCTTAAGTTTTGCATGGTACTTACATGTATGGTGTTCGGCTTGGTTCGGGTATTTTCCCACGTCATTATAGTTCTTTTAAAGTTGTAGCAACGTTTCAGCAGAATCTCATCTGCCATCATCAGGCTTCTGTATTGTGTCCGTCTGTGGGTCAGACTTTTACAGTGGTTTCAGATTTAAATTTGGGGCAGCCTATTGCTGTGCCAGAATGGTTTTTCTTCATCCTGATTGGTTGGGAGTCTTGGTCTGTGTTTATTGGTCTCGGAGTTTGCTGTGTTCTGCTTGATGGGTGTCTCTGGTATCTTCTGTCTGTTTTTGGCTCTTTTTGTATTTTGATTGGCTGGCAGCATTGTGTTACTTTAATGGAGGCCTTTAGTGCAGCTTGGCCGGGTAAATGGACGGCTATCATTAGTTAGGAAGCTGGGTTTCATCTGGGTGCCTGGTTGGGGTGTGTTTGAGCTGGAGGTATCAGGGGATCTGTTTGTGCCCAGGTGTTTGCCTGGCTTGTGGTGTGGAGATTTTTGTTTGTGAGTGCAGGCTTCCAAATGATTGACAGCCTGGTGGAATCATCTCTTCTGTTCATGCTTTCTGGTCTTTTTCAATCTCTATGGCTTCTCTGATGACTCTGTGGCTAGGGTTTTCCATAGTGGCCAGGGTTTTGGTGCCATTGAAGTTGATGCTATGACCTGTAGCTTCCATGTGTTGGACTAGTGAGGAAGTGTGTTCCAGCTTTTTGACTGCATTTTGTGTTCATCCAGGTGGGTACTTATTCTTCTATTGGTCTGTCCAATGTATGTGGCCGGGCATGATGCACAGGGGACTTTGTATATGCCTTGGTTTTCCAGGTCAATTTTATCTTTGGGGTTGCTAAGGATGGCTGCTATTTTTCTGTCTGTTTTGAAGGCAGTCCTGATGTGATGTCTGTGTAGTACCTTACTAATTTTTATTAGTAAAATATATATATCCATCTCACTTTTATGTGGCTTGAGGCAGTTTACAATAAAACACAATATACATAATAGAAAACAAAGATAAAAACACATAGCCAAGCATGATCTAATCTTTCAGGAGACGGGGTTTAATCCATACCCAGGGCTGAACACACTGATTCCTTGAGATGAAGTGCAATCTTTTTGAAAAGAATCTGATTTATTAATATTATCTGCCAGTTCAAATAGTGAGAGTGTGAGTTACTGTCAAGATACACTTCACACTCTTCTTTCTGCAGTTTAAAAGGTTTGAAAATCAAAATCTCCACAATACACTTCTATAATACTAATAATCAATAGGATCATCTCCAGTTCAATTTTCTGCTAGAAGCTTCTTGGTGAATCTCAGTCTGGCAGGTTTATAGGGGAATTGTTAAAAGTTGCCTATATAGTTGGGGAATGGTTTTGTGTGAGATACTCCTATAAGAAGAAATGGAGCCATAACATATGGAAAATAGTGAAAGGGGCTACATTGAGCAAGAAGCTTTTAAACCATACATCAAAAAATGTTGACAGGCATGTGGTTTAACCCAGTTTTCTTCTTTTGTAGCAATTAAAAGAGCAAAAGAATGTTTCAAGATCTAATGAGGTAAGGAAAATATGCCTTAGCACTTTAGTTTTATTTATTTTATTTTGTCAAGCAATTATTAGACAACAGGTATATAAGTACAATAAGGTATAAGTATAATACATAAGTATAATAAGTGAATCTGTATAGGCTTATTTGAAAACTCCTAAATCAGAACGCTGTAAAGCTGCCAAGTTTAGGCTTCCACGCTGCAGAAACAAACACTAATAACTTCATCACTAATTGTGTAATAGCAACAGATTCACCGGTTCTTGCCTTTCAACTTTTCACATAGAACAGGGGTCTCCAAATCGGCAAGGCTTAAGACTTGTGGACATCAACTCCCAATTTCTCAGCCAGCCATACTGGCTGGAGAATTCTGAGAGATTTGGAGTGCGGAATAAGGATTTAACTCTTACCTGTTTTGAACCTGCAACTAGGTTAGAACAGGAGCAATCAGCGATGAGGTTTGCAGGAATTCTGAGGTCCATCTCAGGAAGGAAACACAAAATTTTAGTACTCCAGGTGGCAGAGGGTGAAACTGATAGGTGGAATTCTCATCTGAATTAGGGCCACCCAAAATTTAATGTAGATAAAAATTCTTAGCCAATTTGGAATTGGGATTCCTTTTTATCCCATTTTAAAAGTCATTCAAATTTCTTTAAGGGCACCTTGCATTAGTATCAAACTCACGCTTTTAGGATCAATTTGGTTCTTTCTCACTTTCTTTGGTACCAAATACATCAAATGAAAGGGATTTCCCTGTAATAACCCCACATGCAATAAATTTTAACAAAGTAACAAATTAATGACTCCTTCATAGGTGATAGAATGTCTTGTTATTTGAAATTGATTTGGTGCTATCAGAGCTAGCACTTAAAGAAAGCCCTAAAAGTCTATTTATTGGCCCATGTTCCCTCTTAATAAGTCTCATCCTTCTTTCTAAGTTCCATATTATAACTGCTGCTTTAATAGTTTAGAAGAGGTTTCTGTAATTAATTTCAATTGGGATTGCATTTTTTCTCTTTTTATAGATATTTGTAGAAGATGTGCTGCAATATTTGAAAGAATAAAATATGAGGCTGTCAGATAGCTAAAGTTAGTTAAGTACGATAAACTAAAGTTCCTCTCTTATTTTTTAAGGGTCCTCTCATTGTAACTGAAGAACTCCATTCCCTCTGTTTTGAGACAAAATTGGAACAGAACGGCCTTGTAATTGAACTGGAAGTAAGTAGATTAAAAAAATAAAGGCATAGGGTAGCATATCATTAACTTCATTTCAGAAGAAGTCGATAATCTTTTGGTGGCTAAGGGCCACACTTAACATTTGAAGGAAGATCGAAGATCACAAAGTAAGGATGGCCATTTCACTTGTAGGTGACACATCTTTAATAGAATTGTTTTAGGATTATTACAACTTTTATTAGTTTCTAAGCTCAAAATACCCGGAAAAACATGCTACCAATTTTCAACAGTCTTAGTCAAAGAGTTTCCAAGGGCTGACAAATGCAATGTGCAGGCTTTAGGGCCACAGGTTTGTTCATTTGTTCAATTTGTATAAGTTGCCCATCTCACATTTTTGCCTGTGGGTGGCTCATACAGTAAAAATGAAAATGAACACAATTAAAACAATTTTTAATTTAAAAATATTATTAAAACTGTCATCTTTCTCACCTCTCATCTTTCCTACTACCTTCTCCTATTGGTATATTATGATTAATCAATTGTTGTTTTGTATCTTATGATTGGATCTTATGATTTATGATCCATGACTTATCACTTGGTTGTTTGTATGCACCAGAAACAAAGTCCTTGTGTGTCCAATCACACCAGGCCAATAATTCTATTCTAAAAATCACTAAAGCATAATATAATCTCCAGGAGAGGGCAATCAATCTTTAAAAACAGTGTTGTAACCATTTCATGGGCTGCATTCCACTATCAGATCCCCAGGCACCGTAGCAAACCCATCATCAGACCCTTCCAAAAACCAATAGGATGTAGCCAGTCTAACCTCAGAGGCCGAGTGCCACAGCAGGAAAAGCTGCCCTCCTGGATCTGCAGTGCCTCAATAACATTCCTTGTCAGGCAGCACCCCAATAACATGTCTCTTCTGTTGGACTCGATGGGAGAGGTAAATGTAACTGAGGAGATGTGATCCTCATCTGACCTGGCCCCATGCTGGGTAGGGCTTTATAGGTCATTTCCAAACCATCCTTTCCACAAAGGTAGTCTAAAAAAATTTATTCCTTTAATGTTGCCCGCAAACATTGGGAATTACCCAGTGAATATTCATGGGTAAAAAGCACCAAAATGTTTGCTGCAGTGTACCATTGGATGCAATATTTTGGAGGCTGTTTTATTACTGGAAGTGATGGTGTGCATGTCAGTGTCACCATACAAATGACAGGAGAAGTTATTTTGTCAAATGTCCTAATGTAAAATGGTGCCAATTAACGGTCATGTTTGTGAGATGGTGTCGTCATACCTCAAAAGCAATTCGATGGTTACTCTTTGTTCACTTGGCTGCTTGCATTCATTGTCCGTTTCTCTGAATTGATAAATGGAAACTGAAGTGATAGTGGCTATAATCACTGCTTCTCCAGTGCAGTTGGTGTAGTCTATGATGCTGATACAAGTCTTAAGTAAAATTAAGAAAAGTTTGACGTTGTGATTTAGGAAAAACGATCCTCAGTGATTAAAGCAGCCTTACACCTAAAATCAGACTGTCCTTGCTTGGCTTACTGTATCGATTGGTGTAGGATATTTTGGAGCTAAAGCCCAAAGCTCTGTTTCTTCTTTGGGGCTAGACCACAGGTGTTTAATGTGACCTTCTAATTAGTTTTCATTATTTCATTACCCTATTCTTTGTAGCTGTTGCTTTGTAGCTGTTGCTGTTGCTGTGTTTTGCTTAAATCCTGAATCACTCTAATGATTAAATGACACCGCTGTATATTGTGAAGTTAATAGTCTGATGTCAAACTTATGCCATTCAGTTCTGTTGGTTTAGGGCAGGGGTGCTTAGATCTGGCCCACAGGGCCACCCTGGAAACGGAAGGATTGGCTCGTGGTACCTCTGCCAGGGAAAACAGAATTTGGGTGAGCCACCTGTGGTTCCCCCAGGCTCTGCTTTTAGCTGCAATGGCCTCCTGCAGCCTTCTGCCAGCAAAAACGGAGCTCAGGGCCACCCCTGAGCTCCATTTTCACTGGCAGAGGATTTCAGGAGGCCATTGAACCAAAAAACGAGGCTGGCCACCACCACCCCCGCCACCCCCCAGTCAAACACAACCCTGATGTAGCCCTCAATGAAATTGAGTTTCACACCACTGATTTAGACCCATAACTCTCATCTTCTCTGCGTGACAGAGGAGGATGGAATTAAAAGCCTAATACTTGGAGAAGGCTGGATTGAAGCTTTGGGTGGATTCACAATTTACATACACGGATTATAAAATGGTCTTGCATTCCTAGCTTATTTAAAACTATTTAAAAAGCCATGACCATGTGATATGTGAACCTAGCTTCATTTTTTTCTGCCTTTAGGTAAAATTCACCATTGATGAATATTTGCTTAGCTTGTCTCTGTACTTTTCCCTTTCTAGACCACTTCCCTTCCAATTGTTGTGATCTCAAACGTCAGCCAATTACCAAGTGGATGGGCTTCCATTTTATGGTACAATATGCTGATGGATGAACCTAAGGTAACTTAAGAAGCACCTTTTCTAAGATTGAAATTGCTAAGAATCACTGCATTCAGACTGGCTGATTTTAAAGTCTCCGTCATAAACGCTTTTACAAAGAATTTAGTCTTGTTGAACATAACGGAATTTATGACATTGTACTAGAAGCATTTTATGTCATAAAAATGCTTTAATCTTTGGTAGAAAAAGATACATTCTCTAATCAGATCAAATAGATGCACTGTTGCTGTGATTGCTTTTTTCTGTTCACTCAAAAAAATCCAGCTTATTACATTCATCTGTTTATTACAAAATTGATGTTTATATGGCTTTTGGAGGAGATATTGAAAAATGTCTTGATTTATAATGATATAGGTAAAAATGGTTGTTTTCTGGAAGAGGGGAGATAGCATACCTATTCCTATCAAATCATTTATATTTCCAAAATTTGGAATATTCCAAAATATTCCAGTTTTTTAAAAAAGCCAACAAAAATATTCTGGTTTTCTGTTTGAGGAAAAAAAATGAAAATTAATACAATAACCTTCAAATCTTTGATACTGTTTAATAAGAGTGGAGTTTTCTGATTTTGTGATTGAGTACAAGGAATTACAGACATTTCTACTGATTTCTCCCCCAAGTAAAATACAACTGCCTGATTACTGAGTGTTAGTATCTGGTTTTAGGCTTGTTAATACTGCTTGCTTTGGCATCATGGATTGGTTTAGAAGGGGATGGTTCTGCACAAGTGGCATGCATGCTCACAGCTTTCACAAATTGAGTTTGGTGCACTTGCCACCTTGCCCGTCGATTACATGGCCCAGTTCCGGGCCATGACTCAGGGGTTGGGGACCCCTGGTTTAAACTTGAATGGCCAACATACTCCTTAGTTTTTTTATGCAATCTTAGATTGGTTTTTTGCCAAGTTAACAGTGCTTCTTGTAGCATCTGAGTGCCAGCATTTTGGGTGGCAAAACTTCCTACTTAAACATCAAATCTCAGGCAGTTGCAAGCACCACTGTGTGGTAGTTAGTGTGCCCTTTGTCTATCTGTTGTTGTTTTTTCAAATGATGGAAGTTAAAAACCAGAGATATTGGAGATTGTCAGTTGGGAGCAGGATGGTGCTGATGTAGATTCAGATCCCATCTCATTCCTGAAGCTCATTGAGTGACTTTCAAGTGTCCCCATTTATTTGTTATTCTTTTAAAGTCTTGTATATCTAGCTTACTCTTCATTCCTATCTGGTCAGTTCAAAGCATTTGGCTTCAAACATTACAAACATAAAACTTATCGGCATCTATTAAAGGCGCCACATTTAAGCGAGTAACTGTCTTTCCAAAAGACATTCCTAAAAAGTAGCTTCTGGAGGGTTATGGGTAAACAGGTGGGATAGGTCTTTCTTGGGCCCAGACACAGCTACCAAAATGGGCCTTCTCCTTGCCCTGCTATGAAGCATAAGCTCAGTAGACAATCTGTCAACTGTGCCTCACAGAAATGCAGGAGAAGTCATCTGAGCTACTTGAAAGAAAGGTGGGGGATATTTGCTTTATATATCCTAATCTGCTTCCATTTTAGAATTTGTCCTTCTTCCTTAATCCACCATGTGCAAGATGGTCACAACTTTCTGAAGTGCTGAGCTGGCAGTTTTCTTCTGTCACAAAAAGGGGACTCAGTTCAGATCAGCTGGACATGATCGGGGAGAAGTTGCTTCGTAAGTGGCATAATAAATCCTCTGTAGGGTGAAAACTGGAAGGTCTCAAATCATCATTTCCGGAAGCCCTCTGAATCTTCACACTGCCTCTGGTTTTAGCGTTAGTGCTTGATTGTTCCTGCTGCCACCACCTATCTTTCAGTTAGCCTCTCATCTTTTGTCCATTTTTGAGTGATTAAAAGAGCAAAATGCGAAAGACAAAAATAATTTCAGTAGTGGAACCTCTTGGCTATATAGCATAGAGCAGGGGTGTCACACTCAAGACCCATGGGCCGAATCCAGCCCATGGGGTGTTTAGGCCCACGGGGCTGCCCTGGAAACAGCGAAGGGCCAGCCCATGGTGTATCTGCCAGCAAAAACTGAGCTTGGGAGGGTGACGTGCGGCCCATGAGTGACATTGAGCTGGCCACGCCTACCCTGACACCCCACCCCCTGAAATCAAACAACCCTGATGTAACCCTCAGTGAAATTGAGTTTGACACCCCTGAATAGAGGCATGGTAATGAGAGATTTTAGCCCTGCCTGATTTCTAAAAATGTGGTTTTAATTTTATTTAATTTTTTTGGATGGAGAATGTGTAGATCTCCTTTTAGGATAATAACAAAACAAAACACATAAACCAGGGGAATGCTGAAGTGAAGATTCCAAATTTATGAAACATATATTTTAAAATCCAATTCCGTACATCCTTCAAAATCAATCATGAACTAATAATTGTGCACTAATAATTGAACAGATGTGTTACGGCTTTTGGGTATTGGATAGTCCAACACATTTGGATGGGAACAAGTTAAGGAAAGCAGTCTTTAAGCTGCATGTTCCTCAGACTTTTTCTAGGTGGTGATACTTAAAATTCAAAATACAATTTTTGCATGTGATTTAATCATAGCATTGTGTTCTATGTTGGTACAATATATAGTAACCTGATAGAAATGTCTTGGTTTTTTTCTTTTTCTTTTAGCAAATGGGTGTACTCCAGATGGCCTTATTTCATGGGCAAGATTCTGCAAGGTACGAGTCGCTGTTCCTCAGCTAATGCTATGGAGATCAATGTAACTTAATATAGAGCATTGCTCGTTGGATTTTCTTCCTACTATAAAAGAGTTCATCTGAATTATTCTTGGTTCTGGCTGAATCATGACTGGGATAAGACCAAAAAATGTTCTGAAATAGTTTGGAGCGGTTACGTTCATCAATGTAGACATGATCATAGGCTGCTCCAGTTCATGTACAGTGCAGTAGTTTCTCTGATGAACTTTCCTTTAGGCGTCATGTGATGTATAGATCCACCCATTATGGTTTAGTTCAACAGTAAGAAATGGGACCCTGACTCTGGAACAACTTAATGAACAGAGCTGAAATTGGGAGGAACACCTACCATAATCCACAGTCCTTACAAGCATCCATACCACCTTGAGCTGATCGGAGATGGGAATCTAATACTATCTGGAGGAGCCCTGGTTTTCCAGCTCTTCCATTGGGACTACTAAACTGTCTTCCATGCTAGTGGTTTCTTGCCATGGAAGACGATACGTAGAACAGAAGTTGACCTCCAATGTGGCAAATAGAGGTTTCCCATGCTATGTTAATAAAGCCTTTACTGTTTGAGGATTTATCAGGAGAAAGAAACCTTGCACAGGAGGTATCTCTTGCAAACAGTAAACAAAGAATAGGAAAGCTTTTAGCTCCTAGATGCACTGTTTTTTTTGTGGGGCGAAGGGCAGTTTAATTCAATGAAGATGTTATCTGAGTAACAAAAAGTCTACAGAAAAACAACCAAATTCAGAGAGCACCAAGGACTCCACAGCCTAATTCTAGGAAGCAGAGTTTGAAAAAGGGAAGGTCAGGAACTATGGAATAATGGAGGCCTTGAAGCTGCAACTTATCCACTCTAATCATTTAGACACCCCTATTTTAAATATTCAGAAAAATGAGTGCAGCAAACACCAAGCAAGTGACAAGAAGTGAAACTTAAATTAAAACCTAAACACCCGTGAGATGATGCTAGATCAGTTTGCAGTTATTACCACCTCAGCTTTTTGTCTGTCTTGATTTCAGGAAAACCTGAATGATAAAAATTTCACCTTTTGGCTGTGGATTGAAGGGATCCTTGAATTGATTAGGAAACACTTGCTCTTCCTCTGGAACGATGGGTAAGCATCTTTTGCTCAGGGCCCAAATAGAAAAATCAGACAAGTCTGGAATGACTTCAGTTGGACTTCTCACAACATATTGAAGTCTAATAATATTTACAGTCAGTAATAAAAAAGAAAATGACTCCTTTGGACTCCATTAACTTTAGAACCCTAAAAGGAAGAATCCTGTAGTGTGTGAAGGGAACCTGTTTTTCTTTTCTTCTGCACAATGAGATTTCTTTCTCTTTCCCAGCATCTTCCCCACCCACCCACCCCCCGGCTTAGCTTTGAAAATCTGTTCTTTAGACTTGAGGCTCCACAGCAGATTTAGAGAGCATTTGCAGTACTGTGGCAGGAAAGGGAAAATTTCTTCTGCTTTCTTTCCCTTAATAGAAACTGCATCGCTAATGGCAACTTACCAGGTTGTTCCATACTTTGAATCTGTACAGTTTCAATGTGTGATGCTATGATAGTACTAAAGAAAGGGCATTGTTCCCATGCCTGCTGCGTGTAAAAAGGCTTAAGAAGAAATGGAGAAGCAATATGGGAGTTTCACGCTAATCTGGGAGGGATTATAAAGTTAACGTCACCATGAAAGAACCGTTATAGTGTTTTTCCACTGTTCTTTTAAAGTGCTTCTAGATTTCTGCAGTGACTAAAAAGACCATTTTCTAAGGAGGTTAACAGCACTTTTTCTCTATTATGAAACCCACAAGTGCAGCCAAATGCTTTTTTAATGGCGCAGCATAAAATCGATCGACAGAATGTAGGCAGCTGCCTGAAGGAAAAGTAAATTATTTTACTCAGCCTTAATTTTGCAGTTTCCAGTAGCAAGGTTAGTTAGAATGAAATAGCATTGTTACAGGTAAGTCCTCAAGTTACGATCACAATTCAAACAGTCACTAAATGAACTGTTGTAAGTGGAGGACTACCTGAACATGAACCCAGGACATTGCAACTGTCATAAATGTGAGTCAGTTGTCAAGCGTATGAATGCCAGTCATGGGGGTGGCAACGATCACGTGTGGAAAATGGTCATAAGTCACTTTTTTCTGTGCCGTTGTGACTTTGAACAGTCACCAAGCGAATTATTGTAAGTCGAGGACTATCTGGAGTCCCTTTGCTGGAATTCTTCTGATTTCCTTTTAAGAACCAAAATTCTTTTGTGTACGTGGGGAGAGGGACTTTCTCACAGCCTTCTAGTGAGGGGGCTGTTTTTTTCCCCTCAGGGACAAGGGCTGTGGGGCCTGCCACTGGGGATCATGCAGATAACAGTCCTTGAATATTTAAGCTCCCGCTTCCTCCTTTTGGCAGAAAGACTCTGGAAGATGCTAGTTCTGCGCTTAAAAAGCAGTGCCCCTCCTTTGATACGTATGTGCTTCTTTCCCCGTGTTGCAGGCACATCATGGGCTTTGTCAGCAAGGAGCAAGAGCGCATCCTGCTTAAGGAAATGGAGACAGGGACGTTTCTTTTGAGGTTCAGTGAAAGTAGTCGAGAAGGAGCGATCACGTTCACCTGGGTGGAAGGGCCAGCAAACGGTAAGCAAAACTTGGAAGAAAGGCTTTGTGTTGTGACGAGCCTACTGATCCTCTTTATGCTGGGAGCTCTGGTGCTTTTAAGAAAGGAGATTCTGTACCTCTGATTTGGAAAAATTCATAGTTTTAACAAGCCCAGGCCTGGTTTCTCCCAGTAAGTTAAATCCTTATTAATTTCCACAATTCCATGGAATAAGAACCCAGTTGCCTTCGTTTAATAAAATCTCATATTATACAGTATATAGGGGAACAATGCAATAGCATTCTCTTTATCTACTCAAGGTTGATGAGTGGATTTTCTTTCTATAATATTAAGAGATAATTAAATTTGGTGTCTTTCTTCTTTCTCTCTCCCCTGATCTCCCTCTTATATATAATTTATTTTACTCATACATACAAATCAATCAAATAAGCATTGAGTCAGGCCAGGGCCCGTGAGCTCTCTAGAGTGACTGGCAGAGGCCATGACAGGAGCTCAACTTTCGTCCAACAGTGCAGGCAGGGATGCTGTCCTGGCCTACTTTGTGTCAACAAGAAGAGCAGGAGCACTAAGGAGAGCCCAGCCTTGCTTTTCTAGCAAGAGTTAGATGGAGATTCAAACACATTCAGACCAGCAAACTGTTTTACACGTCACTATGACCATTTGAGTTCCAGAAGCCCCTCAACAGAAGATAGCGGATTAGGTTTAAAAACAAAAAAGTAGCAAGGACCACCTCACAGTTTTTACTGAAGGAAAAATAGAAGTAAAGCGACCAAAGGAAAAGCAGCAGATTAAAATCCACAGAGCTACCTAATTAAATCTTGTCATTTGAATGAAAATACTACTAGGTCCAGAATATTGTATAGGAGGGAAATCTGTAACAATCCCAAATGCAGTCCTCAATGTATGCTTGTGCATGTAAGCAGCATACATTCAAAATTATTTTCAATTCATGGTTGCCTGAATTGCATAAATATATGTTTAAGCAATGTTTGAGATTGCAATGAAACGCTTAGGCCCACAGGGTGAAGTGTTGGAGATCTCAGAGCTTCCTTGTCAGAAGTCCTCTTGGTCTTCACACTGGCCTCACCTCCTGCATTGAAGTACCAATTTTGTTGTTCCTCCTCCTGCCACTTCTGGATGCACTTACTAGGAGATTGAGAACCCTAGTTATAGGAAAAGAGTTTAGACCGATACCCGTGGTATCTTTCTGGCCATTAAAAAGTGAAAGTGCAGAAGTTTAAGTATAATGTACATAGAGTTATTCCCTGGTTCTATAGCAGTGAGGTTTGGTGAGTAAGTTTCAGCATTTCTTCTACCTTTTTGACCACATCTCTCAGAACATAAAATAAATACAACTTTTTCTTAAAAAAAAATAAATCCTTAAATATTAACATGCAAACAATTCAGTGCGTAAGGGTATAAATATACTGGTATTCTGCTCAGATCTCATTAATACAACAAATGGCAAATTAAAAAGAAAATACAATTTATGTGGACAGGCCACAAGATGGCAGTGGTCTGCTACAGATGAATTGCTCTCTGAAAGAATTTCAAAAAAGTTGCTGGAGAGGATTTATATTATTACTAAAGAGATTATAAAGTGTAAATCAGGAACTAGAGGGAACCATGGTAATTCTATAATTTTCCCTGCTTCCATCCATAGACCTTTTAGCAACTTCTATACAATAAGGGGGAAATAGAGTATGGAGAGGAAAAAAAACTTCCATTGCTCCAATTCTGGCAAAGTTTTTGATAAATTTCTACATTATTAAGCTTCTGCTAAAGGTAGCCTCAAAAAAATCAATGAAAAATATTGAACTGAAGAAGCTTCTTGGATGAGAAGTGAAACAACTGAAAAGAAAAAACAAGGAAGTCCAGTTGCCTCTTCAAAGAAGCACCTTTGGGACAATTGAAAAATACGTTTGCTGTATATTGAAAAACTTGTAACATTTATCTTCTCCTGTTTCCTTCCCCCACCCCATCCCACTTTGCCCCAGATCCATCCTTCCACTCTGTGGAGCCCTATACAAAAAAGGAACTCTCTGCCGTCAGCCTGCCGGATATCATTCGCAATTACAAAGTGATGGCGGCTGAGAATTTTCCCGAGAACCCACTGAAGTACCTGTATCCATGCACTCTCAAAGACAACGCATTCGGAAAATACTACTCCAGACCCAAGGATTGTGAGTAGTTTTCTCTCTACAACTTGCCTTTTTCACAAGGATAACATTCTCGTGTCCAGATGTGCAGGCTTGTGTGCCTCAATTTTTGCATGCCCTCGGAAACGACGTTAGGGATCTCAGCTTTCCCTGCTTCTACCCCTGAATCCGACAATAGTTCTTTGGAATTTAGACCTGGGGATGGGCAAAGGAGTAACATTGGTGCCATATGAAACATGCCACTGACCTTCATTTGAAAGCATTGCTTGCACGCAAGCTGCTTCCAGTTTTGTTTTTCACAAGTTGGCTTGGCTCATGTCTACATTGATAACAATTCAAAAGATGTTTACCTCATGACCAGAATTCTTTCTATTAAGCTTCCCCCCCCTTTTTGCACTCATCTAAATTGATACAAATGGAAGTTGGGAGAGATGTCTAGACCAGTGTTTCTCAATCATTTTGCATTGGTGCCACCTCCACAGATATGGGACAGTAAGAGGTGCATTTTCTGGTGTCAACAAGACACTATTTTCAGTATAATACACATTGCCTATCTGCTGGTCCCTTGGCACTTGATGTACACACACACACACACACACATGGACGTTACATGTTTTTCACAGTGGCCCCTTGAAATATCAAATGGTCATATGGCCCCCAGTTGAGAACTTCTGGTCTAGACATTAGCTTGGTCTGGATGTTTTCTGTTTTCCAGATGCAAAAATAAACTTTTTATGTGCTTCTTTCTAGCTTCGGAACCCATGGATGTGGTTGCTGGAGGCAAAGGATACATCAGAACTGAACTAATCTCTGTATCTGAAGTGTGAGTTGCCAAGAAGAGAACAGAGTACACTTTGAAAATACTGGGGTGTCACCTTTAGCACTGGCCAATATCACACTGTGACAAAATAGAAACATTCTTCCCAAGATTGCTCAGGTGCTATGGTCGTGCACCTTCAGCGTGGCCTCTGGAAACCAGCATAGCTGAACGGTGGTCTTGGTTTTATGCTTGTACTGAATCTGGAAGCTAAGATTGGATCACTTTCCCTTCCCCCCTACCACCAGCATCAATAAACAAGTTTGCAGGGCAGGACACGACTTCTGCTTGCCCACACTTTGTTCTTGCATCACATGTCAAAATAAAGTTGTGGATTTTGGTTAATGATATAATGTGCCTCTTTGGTTTTTAATAGAGTGTTTATGGGGGGGTACAGACTTCCTCAGTTTATTGGGGATGTCTGAGTGTGTGATAAAGTTGGCAGCAGTATTATAAACTTTTGGCTGGATTGGGGGGGAGGATGAAGAGAAGGAATTGAAATGGCAAAGAGTTGTCCCAGGTCAGGGTTTTTTTTAAGGGGGGAGGAGGATGGTAAGCAGAGCATTCACCATGAAAAGGCTGGCTGGTTGCTTTCACAGTCTTCCTTTCTACTTTCCACTCCTGCTTGACTGCTGCATGCTATTCTCCCATGTCAAGTCTCTATTCTGCTTCACCCCCCAATTCAATTGTTGGCTTTATGTTTCTTATGTGCTGCATCATCCCTGGCTCTTTGCAATGTCCTCTTTACAGCAACCAAACAAAACACTTCCCTTCCTGCAAGTATTTTTAAATCCTTCCTTAGATTTTAAATGTATTGACAGGGCTGATGTACAATGCTTACGTATTTGTACCTTGTCCAGTTTGTATGTAATGATCATAACATTGTTGTAAGTTGGTTTTCTATTCATAAAGATCCTTAAAACAATTGGCCCGCAAATAAATCTGACTAGTATATAAGTAGTCCTCAACTTAAGACCACAATTGAGCTGAAAATTTACGTTACTGAGAAATATGTTGTGAGTTTTGCCCCATTTTATGCCTTTTCTTGCCACATTTGTTAAGTGAATCACTGCAAGTTGTTAAAGTTAGTAACACACTTGTTAAGTGAACCTGGCTTCCTCATTGACTTTGCAAAAGGGGATCCCCAGGACAGAAACCGTTGGAAATATGAACCAGTTGCCAAGCATCCAAATGTAAATCTCACGATCATGTGGATGCTGAGACATGTTCATAAGTGTGGGAAATGGTCTGAAGTCACGCTTTTCCTGTGCCATTGTAACTTTGAACAGCCACTAAATGAACTGTTAAGTCGAGGACTACCTATACAGGAAATTGTTCCTCTTAGTGTCATGTGGATTTTGGGGAGTGGAAGAAAAGATACAGCTCTTTACAGGTCATGGATGATCTTGTGGCTGTAGGTGGGCAGAGATTTCAATTAAGAATGTTCCTTAAATTCCACCTCCCCTAAATCTGCCAGGAAACCAAAAGGAAATGTAATCTATCAAATTTGCATATGATTTTAACTGGTTTAGAGAGAAAAGGTTAGTTTTCCAATTTGGGAAGGGGTTGTATGAATAATCTACAGTAGGCAATGTTTTAGAAAAAAGGAACCTTTTGCTATGTGACAGTGAAGAAAAACTCTAAACAGGTGCATTGAATCATACGTTTAATATGTTTTATTTTTCAGCTCTAATGCAATCCCATGTCTTGTGCAGGTTTAGTAGTGCAGGGTCTTTAAGCTAGCAGGGAGAAGTTCTATCCCAAATGTAGCAACCTAAATCCAGCTGTCTTCACCTGCATGTTTTGTCCATGATGGGCTTTGGGGAGAAAATATTCACGAATATAACATTTCTCTTTTTTTTAAAATTAAATTGGCCAAAATAGTAGTGATACCCCTGAAATAAAGGTACTTTTCCTTGCTGCCTCCTTGCTGAATTTATTTGAGAATCCTAAAGCACAAGTTCTGTGTTGCCTCAAGCAGGAAATGCGTGTGTGCCTGCCCTGCTCCCTAATCGAAGTTTAATAGATTTCAATATAAACTTGGGCTGATGTCGACTAACAAGCTGTACAGGCTGCTGGCTCAAAGCAAGCCATTTGTGTTTCAGTGTGGCAAGAAGGCTCTGTGATTGAATTAAGAACGGTTTGTAGGCGATAGTGAAGCTTATCTGCAGGCTAAGCCTAGAAATAGTGATGTGGAGACAATTGTTGTGCCAGGACTAATGGATCAGGTACCCAATTCATGAGAAACTGATCGTTTTTGTCCTTTGCTATCCTTCAGCCACCCTTCCAGACTGCCTGGCCCCGAGGCCCTTCTGCCTATGTCCCCGGAAGAATTTGATCAGGTAGTGCAAGAGGTAACTTCTGCAGAAATTATGGTGAGTAAATGACAATTGCTTTGTGGTCTAATAATGCATTCAGCTGCTTTTGTAACAAGTCTGTCATCTCCAACCAAGAGATGTATAAGCACTATAGCTATCCTTGATAAATAGCACAGTCTATGATAAAGGCATGTCCTCCTTGCTACCAGGCAATTGATGAATTCTGCAGGAAGTTTCAAACCATCTCTTCCTGCCAATTTGGGCCTTCCAGCTGAAGTCAAAATTACAACAGCCCTGCTTGCATGTTAAATGCACTTGTAACCTAGGTTATCCTGAAAGGGTTTTTTTTAATCTTGCTTGCATGCTTATTTGCACGGGGTGGTGAGATTTTAACCTAGTAGCTCATCTTTGTTTTCTCTCTTACAGATGTGTACAGAATGTACACCGTGAACCCTGGCTAGGCCTGCTGGCATAAAGTCTTGAGTGTGTCCTCTTTACCTGCAGTTCCTAGAACCCACAGGAGTCTCATCATTTTTAGTCTCTTAGGCTCTATATCTTGTAGTGTTGAGTACTCTGGTTTTTACTGCAAGAGCGGCTTGAACCTTCCGAAATGCTTACTTGCTACTAAAAATATTTATCTAGTAATCCTGTACGTAGCTGTTTTCATGGTGTCGTGTTCAATAATATTTCCAGCTTTTATAAATGAGGTTGCTTAGGTTGAGTTTGACCCATGTGTGAAAAGCTACAGGTCTCAGACTCCTCTGGAGAGCCCCTGGATCTAAACAATCTTAGGATTATCTTTTTATCTTGGGGTAGATGCTTTGAAGTTAATGCTGCCACACCACTCAATTTTCAGGGGTTGATGGGCCCTCCTAACACTAGTTGGTCAGTACGTTCCAACGACAACTGCTGCCCTTCTGATGAATAAAAGGTAAATAGGAATTAATTTCTATAACATAGTTTCCTTGTGAGACTGCAATAATTTCAACCTTCTGCCCCCATTCCTCTCAAGCATTAAAGTCTAAGGTAACATTCCTTTTTACAGTAACTCAGATACTGCAAATAATTCCAGTTTACAAAAATGCATGTGCTTCTTTTGGCAGATCATAAGATAGTCAGTGATCAGTGATCTCAGGAGAAAGACTGGTCAAGTTACTAGCTCCCAAGAAATATTAAAAGAGAAAAGCAAAACTTGAAATCTCTGAAATTGCACAGAAAGTCCTACGTGTGCAAAGAATAGAGTTAAGAGAATAAGGGTTCCCACATACACAAAAATAGTTATGATTTTAAAGGCAAAGTCTAATCAGAGCAATTACCTGTTCCTTGGAGGTACCCTGAATTATGAAGCAAAGTGCATGAAGCAAAGTGTCCCTGAATCTTTTTGGCCTCGTCAGATACTTTTAACCACATATTGAATTTGTCAGATGGTAGGCTTAACTGACTTTTCGGAGTCTAGGCACCCCAACAACTGCTTCCCATCTTCCTGTTGTTCCAGAAATTGGCAAAAGCAATCCAAGTAAACACCACTGGTGTTTGTTATCATATTAAATTGCATGTAATGTGATCTTTGTTATTGAGGGAAAGAAGGTTCTTCACACAAATGTCATCAGAGTGCTAGGAAATTCAAGACAGGGTACATTGTGTGTCATATTGCCTGTAATGATCATAGCTATTAAGTAATTAATAAAGTGAATTTATTGCAGTCTTCTATGGACTTTTTTCATCCTGGTCCCACTTAACAGCAACTAGGTGCGTATTACTCCCTTCAATATTTACCAAATGCTTCTTTAGACAAACAAACATTGCCCCCTTATATATTGAGAACAAAAGGGTAGACTTAACTAGGTTTTAGGGCAATGGCACCACAATGGACAACCTTACAACATAGTACGCTTCCACAGAATGCAGACTGGATGTGAGAGAGAAAAAATATCCAAGCTTACTACCTTTATTTATTTAACTTTATTTTATTTGGCCTGTTTATTATTCTTAAAATGCAATGCATTTGGATTTGTAATCCTGAAAATAAATCTTACCTTCAGAATGGTTACACTGAAATTTAAGTCATAGGAAAATGGTGACAAGCAAAGAATACATTCATCATGGTTTATTCCCTATATTAAAGCCAAATGTCAAGCCAAATCAGTCAGTTGCTCATCAGGTCAGTAAAGTCACTGATAATCCTGCCCTAAAGCTAAAAACGGTGCCAGTGCACTGCAACACAAACATACACACACTCGCACACACAAATGAGATAGTAGAATAAGATGGCTGTAGTACTAATAAAGCTCACTTTTAGATGGAATAAATAAAAATGTTTAAAATTCACTGTTGCATTATTTTTGAATGAAACCATGGGAGGCAACAGCAAAACTGAACTGAAGATAATGTAAATCCACATATAAATAAAAACTCAGGAGCTACAAAGACTTATGAAATACAACTCATAAGAAAGAAAAGCTATACTATAGTTGCAAGAGATTGGTAGGTACTAAATAAGGTTTGGGGTTTTTTTTTGTAATGGCTAAGGGAAAAATATAAACTGTTGGGTAATATGGCCATTTTTTTATGTGTTGGTTATTTTCTTCAGCATTTTTATTTGGTTTTAAAGCAAAAATAAAACAAAGTAAAACACAACGTTGACTGGTGAACATATATTCTAGCACTTTTAAGATGGGGTTGTGTGTCTGGAGCAACATTCCCTACTTTGCACAATATATACAACATTTTTTTTAAAATAACTAGTATGTGCTATAGGAGATATGAATTAATGAGTTTTCCATAATGGCATCTGGGATATGAGGGCTGGCTAATGTTCTGCTCTAGAGAAAAACTGGTCAGCTGCAAGTGAACTTTCTAGAGGTTAATCCAACAGGGTCAATACGGCCAAACTTTTAACTGAAAGGACAAATGTGAGGGAATGGTGACGCTGTGAGTGTAATGGTAGGGCAAAGGGGGCAAAAACAATGACCTTGTGATGCCTTCTTCTTAAAAAATCGTCTTAGCATAAATGAGTTTTAGCATATTCGCAATATCCAGTTTAGCATGTATACATACAGTTTATGACCAAATCAAATGCGGTGTGATCGCATTGTTTTGCCATAGGTCACAGTTCACAATGGGGAAAACTTTCAACCAGTTGAAAGAGGGACGGGGCGGGGGGGAGCAGGACAAAGAGTCTACAGGTGCAGTATTCTCTACTTACATTCTCCTACGTTTGGTCAAATAAACCTTGGAAGAGATTCCCTGATAAAAACACTTGGAACAAGAGTTAAGCCTAGGCAGCATCCATCAGTCCATATGTAAGAAATTACATGATGTAAGCGAGTATGGTGGGAAAACATTTTGAGTGCTTTATGTTCCAAGATGCCAGGTTGGATCCACAAGAGCCACAAATCTCAAAATCTAGCAAGACAACAACTATGTTGGCTCAGGTATACTCACAGACAGCTTTCTTAAAAGTATCCATGTTTTCACAGCAAGCAGGACAAAAAAGCTTCATGAGTATGACCATGGAGTAAAGCTTCATGGAGATATCCCTCCCGCCCCACAAAAAAACCCTATGCGTATAGTCAACAATAATTTCTATCACTTGCACATAGCACAAGATAATATTGCTCACATGAATAGTTGGGGTTTTTTTTCTGAAAAAGAAACTTGTCTTTTGTGTGCAACAAAGAAAGCTGCTGTAACATTGGAGCAAAGCAGTACTCTGAAAAATATACATCGCTATCCAACAGAAACATTCACTCTTCATAATCATTTTCCACAATTAAATAGATCATTAACTTTGAATCTCAGTCAGAAGAATGTTATAGTAAGCCATCCAGGTTTTTCTGTACAGTTTGGTTTTCTTTTCCATTATTAGAGTTGTCTGGAGGGGTGTACTGAACTTGATATTCTTGAAGAATCTTGAATACATCATGATGTCCAAAGTGCAAAGCTTCATCCATAGGTGTATTGTTCCATCTGGAAGAAAATTGAATAAGAAGTGGTAGGAGTGTTAAAGGCATCTCAATCTCTAACAGGCTCTAAATTAACATGATGATGTATTTATACAAAGATTTCCATCCTCCACTTCTAATGAACACACAGCTCTCTGTTTAGCTTCTAAAATGAATGCTGCCTATATAGAAAACCCCTTCCTGAAAAGTGGGCTCCCAAAACAGCATTTCAGCTGAGCCTGTCCCCTTGCATAGTAGAAACTGACTGAAGTTAATGCTGTTTGATGGGTTTCTTTACAATAGACCTCTTAAAATCTGATGATTCAGCTCCTTCCTTCAATGAAGCACTATGTACTCACTTGGCCAGGCCAGTCTTGGATAGCTTAATCAGGATAAATCATACTTAACTTGTTTTGTGTTACTACCAAGTATCCTGTCTTCATCTTCAGTCTGAATGCATGTCAAGTCCTATTTTAATGTGATGGAAGGAGAAGCAAACATCCTAGGTGTACCATAAGACTGTGATGGAGCAGTGGTTAGAATGCAGTACTGCAGGCTACTTCTGCTGCCTGCCGGCTGCCTGTAATTTAGCAGTTCAAATCTCACCAGGCTCAAGGTTGACTCAGCCTTCCATTTTTCCAAGGTGGGTAAAATGAGGACCCAGATTGTTGGAGGCAATAATATGATTCTGTAAATCGCTTAGAGAGGACTAAAGCACTGTGAAGTTGTATATAAGTCTAAATGCTATTGCTATTATCAAACAGTCCAGGTTGAAGCAAACCGGAGCAATTTTATGTGAGGCTATAGCAAATACAACTTTGCAGGCAACTGCAATGTCTTCCTAAGCTTTACTAGGCCCTTGATGCAAGCAACTTCTTACAATGGGATGATTATATAGACACAATGGTAACAGCAAAGAACAACTTTTTTTCTGCCCTACAGACAAAGCGCAGGCTTTAACATGAGCTTTGTTTGTTGCTTGACTGGATTCCTCTGAATCTTATTCTACTGTCTTGGTCTTCCTGCTTTATGGTCCTGGAAAATCAAAGAACCCATTTGACTTAGCAAGCAATGAAAGCACTCAGAGGTACTCCAAAATTAAAGTGTATGATTGGCAGCCAGCCTCGAGTTTATCTTTCTCCATTCGTGGTGAATGGTGCATTTTGCCATAATACCCACAATATCCTCCCTATCTTCACAACTTTGCTTTCAGTGGAGTCCCCCTTATCCCCCCACCTCTCATAGTGGAATATTTGGAAAATACAAACATGGATAGATAGCTGAAGTCTTATCTTTGTATTAGTCCAAATATAGCTAAAAACAGTTTAATCCAATACCTTCATCATCACTTCTTGACCAAATGCAATCTAGACCAAACTCTTGAACTCAGAGAGATGTATCTTCCTTCCTTACCATCTTCTTAATGTTCTGGCTTTATTAAGCATTCTAGCCTTGTTATCAAAAGTAGCCTGTCTGTCTCATGACCACTAGGGAAACTTCCATATTTTGAATTTTTTGTTTAGAATAGAGACAGGAAGAATATTCTTAAATAGTAAATGGCAATTGAGTTTAAAATGGAAGCTTCTTAAAATACCTTGCTTTTCTAGGAAAATTATGGTATATAATTTGGAAGCAGGCATTTAAGAAATAGCTTGTGTTCATGGCTAAATAGAGAGAGACAGACAGAGAAAAAAAAGTGAACTGCACCAGGCCTGAACATCCCACTTTACAAATTCCCACCACAGAATATTTTTTGTTCCGTTCAAAGTGGTGTTCTATCACCAACAGAAGTCTTAATATAACTTAATATGACCCAATTCTAAGATCACCAAGTTTGTTCACTTTAACTCTATTTGCCAAATGAATTGATGCTAGACGAGACTGTTCCGTCTGCAGCAATCCTGAAAAGCCATAAAACTAAAGGAGAAATTCAAATTAAAGTTAATGATTACTTTTTGTAAACCAAGAATGGTGTAAGTACACATACACATTTCAGGAATGTTAACTGTGGGGCATTCCAACTCAACATTTCATTTAGGTGAACTTAAATCCAGTGAACTCAGGCGGTTAAGACTTGTCTCCTGTACTCAATAAAAATGGGGTAACTGCGTTAATTTGCAGGGAGAAGCAAGTATGCTAACAAACTATTAATATTCTGGGGCATGTTTATTTAAGATCTACAATATTATCTGAGGGAGCCAGTCACTCTCACTCAACCCTAAGAAGAGGGCAGTGGTAAACCACTTTTGAGATCTTGCCAAGAAAACTGCAGGGACTTATCTGGGAAGCCAACACAGGTCCACATACGCACATACTGTATGTTATTTTACTGTTGCCTTGATCCCTTGATCTCTCCCACCCAAAGGACTTTATGTTTAGCTCTGCAAAGAAGCCTAAGGCTTATTCCATTTCCACATCTTGACACAGAAGATTTAACTGATGGCTAGGCTAACTTAAAGGAGCAGATGTTGCATTACACTTTGTGGAAAATATCAGATTTTTAGGGTATGAATTTCTTGGAGCATACTGTTTACGAATCCAGTACTAACATGCATCACTTTTAACAAAGTTAATTAATTCTCTACTATATTTTTCATGCAGATGCTCACCTGTCTTTGGGAAAAGGATTCACTTTGCAAGCTTCCAGCAAAAATTTAACTACCTCTACATGACCTAAAATACAAAAAGAGATAAGTGCATAAACTCCTTATATTCCCCATACCAAATGCAAACAGCTAGTTTAGATATTATTCATGGTCCCAACCTTCTGCAGCTGCTACGTGCAATGCTGTTCGAGAATCATAGTCTCTTTGTTCCATATCCATACCCGACAAGGCAAATCTGAAAAAATGGAAGGAGGAAAACCTGATCACAAATAACATAGAGTTAAACGAACAGCTGCCCCTAAACATCTGGCCCAGTGAACACATCAGGATTGTTTAAAGCTGGTTGCCATGGGATGGAGCACTTGCCAATTAGGAAAAGTATTGCGATGTTGGCAGGGACAGCAGCTAAACCAAAAATGTCAGGTGGGCACAGGATGCCAAGAAAACCGGTTTCCACTGGCCCCATGGTGGGGACTGCATTGTAGTATGATCCTCAGACACAGTATTTGGACCATTGTTCAATCCTGATTAAAACTGGAAGTCTTCTTCACTCTTACGTTATGCTAGGACTCCAGAGTTAGAATGATGTTTAACTGTGTTTGAGCTGGAGTAGAGGAAAATTGAAGAACTGCATCAAGCACTGAATTAAGTTTAGCTCTTCAGTGTAGTTCTCTCTTATGCTTTCTTTTCCCGTCCCATTGCGTCTATCATCTATCTACAAATTATCCTTTTTTCAAGGTCTCCTTTTGCTATCAAATCCTCTTTTTCTTTAACTAATAATGGCTTATCCAGCCATCAGACAGCCATATATAGTAAGACAGCTTAAAGGCATTTATTCTATTTGGAACTCAGCAAAATCTGAGGACCTTGGGCAGACTGAGTTCACAGTAAGTTTCCAAGTATTCCAGAGCAACCAACCAATCAATTTTTATTTATTTCAATCACTGGATTAAATCAACCAATCAATTTTTTATTTATTTCAATCATAAGACAGAGGAAGCCCAATCAATTAAGGTTCTAAAATAACCAGATTATTTTTACCATGGCCCATTTCCGTAGTTTTTCCTCTGATCTGACTGTTCTGCTCCTCAAATGTCCCACTTCACATTTCCAACTTCCAGCACCCTTGACATATATTTTGAATAGTGGATTTCCCCACTAGACAAACAGTCTATGGACAGCAGGTAGTAATATTTAAATTACCTTAGCAGGTTTGAGATAATATGGTATGTGGAAATGACCTTAGGAGAAAGGGGTAAGAGTCATAGCCAGAGTATGGCCAGACAAGAGGCAGCTTAGCATGCAAAAGGAATGTGGGCATGGCAAAAACCTCAGAAGAGACCCTCCCTAGTTTCTTGGGCTGTAAAAATGGGGGTGGGAGAGAGAGATGCATTTTGAGACTTGCAGGATTCTGTTAATGTAACCTTGCAATGAAGTAAAATTAGTCCATCTGGTTGTGTTTTCTGTCTAGACTAAGGCTGACAGGATTCCTCCAAAGCAAGGCAGATCAATTCCAGACAGTGCTTGAATAGAAATTGCTCCAGGCAATTTGAGCAAGGGAGTAGATTGGGAAGGAAATTAAAATGCCCCCAAAATGCAAACAACTTCTGTACTGCTGCCAAGAAAATCGTGTGTGTGTGTGCATGTGTGCGTACGTGTGCTGTTAGCAATAGTCAAGCTTGACTTGGGGAATCTTTCTGTCTTCACAGTGGAGGAAAGGTTTGGGGGAACAGATTGCGTGGATTAAACTTCTCCATGGGAAGAAAGGTGTGGGGGGGGGGGGAGGAAAAGGGGTTGCTTTAATTCTGGAAAAAAGGTCCCTTTGATCCCATGTTGTTGTTTTTTTGACAAGTGCACACGCATATATGAATTGAGAAAGCCTGATACATACACACAGAATCACAGCAGACACACTTTTCATTCAAGTGTAACCATCTCAAGCAAACATTTCCTTCTAAGATTGACTTTACCTTCTAAGGGCAGACACGTCTCCTGTATATGCAGCAAACAAAAGATTTATTACAGACTTCACCTGAAAGAAAGGAAAGAAAAAAAATATTTACAAAGTTATTGGCAGAGGGCCAAAACGTGTGGGTGATAATGTCATCCTTAAAAGTTTGTGACTTACATACTTAACATTAAAAGGTGTGTCATTTTGCTGCCATTTTATTTGTTACAGAGACTTCCAGTGTCGGGGTAGGGGTTTGGGGTAGGCTTTTTTTTTAGCAGGGGGGATTTGAAAGGAGGTACTGTATAATTATTGTGATAAATGCCTAAAACCGTTCTGTCTACCTGATTGGGCCTTAAGGCCAATTTAAGGTTATAGATATTCTACTATTGTTTCCAGACAGGATATAAACTTTAGATCTAGAGTTTTGTTTGTTTGTTTGTTTGTTTTGATGAAAAATGATCTACTTAACTTTGGCCATTTTGTGCTTCAAAACAATTTTAGGGTCTCTGTTAAGACAATATTTTTCCTTTCACAAAATAAAATATTTTATGCAAGTAAAGCTCCCCACCCTCAGCAGTTACTCCTGTTCCTAGATAACATCCAGCAATGGCCTGGGCATTAAAAAAAGAACATCGCATGCTGAATCACCACATATCTTTAAATGATCTTGTGAGAGTACATTAACTAGTCTGAGAGCTTACATAAGCTTGTGAAAATCAGTAGAGACCTTTGCTCCTGGTGAGAGATTTAAAAGCCCCATGCAGTATCAAGGTTGGACAAATGGTCTTGTACAACTTCTTTGCTAGGTCAGAAACATCTGGTTTATTTGTTTTTTTTTTTTTTTATCTCACCTTTTATTATTTTAAAAAATAACTCAAGGAAAATGAACATACCTAATCGTCCTCCCTCGATGTTCCTCACAACAACAACCCTGTGAGGTAGATTGGGTTGACAGAGAGTGAGTGGTCCAAAGTCACCAGTCGGCTCTCATGTCTAAGGTGGGACTAAAACTCGTGGTCTCCTGCTTTCTCTCCTTCCCTTTTGTGAAGCCTTGTCCTTAATGCCAGATCACTCTCTGCTTCTCTTTGCACAGACAAAGGGACAGTCAGTCCCCTTCTCCATATACAAGGAGACATGAAGCCACCTAGACTGAGGAGTTTCAGAACGAAAAAGACCAATTGTTCTGCGATTGATCTCACCTCCATTATTATATATTTAATAGTCTACTGTGGTTGTCCAAGAAACTCCAGTAGTTTCCATGAAAATCATGATCAAGCAAATAAACACTATCTATTTGCTTAAATGTCTACGGAGATTCTCAGTCATCCAGGTTATGGTTCTCCCAAAGGTGCTTTGTCAAGGGGCAACTGGACTTTCTGTTTTCTCTTTGAAGACATTTCACTTCTCATCCAAGAAGCTTCTTCAGCTGAATAAGCTTCTTGGATGAGAAGTGGGAAAAGCACCTTTGGGACATCTATTTACTTGCATCTATTTGTATCTGCCCCAAGGTGAAGACAAGAAAGGCTGGAAGGAATTCTGTCCCAGGTTTCCTTTTGATGAGTTGGTTTTGGAGCCGGGTTTTTTCCTGGCATTTCAACAAAATGCTACACATATTGCTGTCAAATTGCCAGTTGTTATGGCCTGCATTCAGTTCCTATCATAAACAATTTGTAGCTCCTAAACAGCTCAGTTCTTTGTCTTATACCTCATAGACTGAAGAATTTGCAACCACGAATGAGATCCAAGGATGTGGGAAATTACAGTCCCTACCGAAGTCAGATGTATTTGTAAATATGATTCAAAATGTGGCTTATTTATTTGCATAGATGATAAAACAGTCCTTGACCATTTTCCTTAGATACCCAAAGTCAATGAGAAATTAGTAGAGGCATATGAGATAACAATACATTCACAAAGGTTTAGTGTTTCCCAGAAAGCGAGTTAATTAAAATAATCTTGGCCCAGTATTTCAACCTTTTCTAACCTTCTGGAATAGCAACATAATAGCTTCTTCACTTACATTGCTCAAAGAACAGAAGCTATAAAAAATGGAGTTTCTATTTAACATGAATCTTACAGGAATCATCTCATCTAGGACATTTATAAAATAATGAACAAATCCATAATGAAGAAATTCAAACCAACCCACAATACTAAAAGTGCTATAAAAGGAGGCAGGTTTTGAATATTATTATTTGAAAAATCTGGATTAAATTTGACCAAGAATTAATATTAATAAGTTCAACTGAAATGGTACTCAGAAATGCATTTATCTCTCAAAATTAAAATAGGTACACACGCAGAATTGATTGGCTATTTAAAACAAAACAGGGTACTTAAATTTGAATAGAATAGAATAGAATAGAATAGAATAGAATAGAATAGAATAGAATAGAATAGAATACTTTATTGGCCAAGTGTGATTGGACACACAAGGAATTTGTCTTGGTGCAAATGCTCTCAGTGTACATAAAAGAAAAGATACATTCATCAAGAATCATAAGGTACAACACTTAATAAATCACAGGGTGCAATAAGCAATCAAATCTTACTAGGAAACAGTCAATATAAATCATAAGGATACAAGCGACAAAGTTACAGTCATACAGTCACAAGTGGGAGGGGATGGGTGATAAGAAGTGATGAGAAGATTAATAGTAATAGTAGTGCAGACTTTGCAAATAGTTGGATAGTGTTGAAGGAATTATTTGTTTAGCAGAGTGATGGCGTTCAGGAAAAAACTGTCCTTGTATCTAGTTGTTGTATCTAGGGATGAGAAGTAAAGAAAGCACACAGCCTTGGGGGGGGGAGGGGGCTGTGCTAATTGTACAGGTATCAGATGTGATTCTGCCTAACTTCACCTGCTGCTTCCTGTTTATGATCCACTTACAAGGTTCAGGTACAGCTAGCTGGTTTAGTTTAGTTAAAAGAATGTCTGGAATGATGGTATTGAATGCTGAACTGAAGTCTACAAAGAGGACCCTTGCATAGGTATTTGGAGATTCAAGGTGTTGTAGGATGTAGTGCAGAGCCATATTAAGAGCATCATGTTGATCTATTTGCTCGATATGCAAACTGCATGGGATCTAACAGCTGATCTGTGATGGTTTTCAGATGGGACAGCACTAGCCTTTCAAAGGTTTTCATAACTACAGATGTTGCAGCAACTGGTCTATATAAACTTTTTGCAAGGGAATAACAGAAAAAGGAGTTCAAAAAGTTATGGAAAGTAACACATTAAATAAGAAATTGAAACAGTTATTGAAGCATGATATACAAAGCCAATTATCAATCAGCAAGTTTATTTTCTTGCTTTTTCAATGTATCTCTTCTTAATATCGTTATAATATAGTTACTGCACAATTTTTTTAAAAAAATTAATGGATGTTATAAAGTGATGGAGTTTATACTATAGGCGGCTACAAAAATATTTTAAATAAAACTGAATTAAATAAATAAGGCAGACTACATTGATCCAAGAAAGCACTAGTTCTTCCTGTTACTTTCTTCCAAGAAGCTGCTCAAAAATTCTCAAATGAATACAGTGGTACCTTGGTAGTCATTGTTAATTGGTTCCTGGCGGCATGGCAAGTACCAAACAAACCACACAACTTAATACATGACCTTTTGTTTCAGCCGAAAAGGGTAGCAAGTCATGAGGCAGCCCACATTGACAAGTTTTTTTTTACTTGTCAATTGCTTACAAGATAATAGGTATAAGTAAAAAACATAGTTATGAATACATGGATACATATAAGAAAAATTAAAAAAATATAAAAGAAACAATAGGACAGGGACGGTGGGCACGTTGGTGTGCTTATGCACACACACCCTACAGACCTCTTAGGAAAGGAGTGAGGTCAATAGTAGACAGTCTAAGGTTAAAGTTTTTGGGGTTTGGACAAAAAACCAGAGTCAGGAAGAGTATTCCAGACATTGACCACTCTGTTGCTGAAGTCGTATTTCTTGCAATCAACTTTGGTGCGATTAACCTTGAGTTTGTATCTATTGTTTGCTCTAGTGTTGTTATGGTTGAAGCTGAAGTATTCTGCGGGGTGGGGAAGGTGGGCTGGTAGAGGTCTGGTGGATAAGGGATTGCCTTGGGGAGTACTCTTCTGTGGTGTGGGGGGGTTTTGTTTGGGGGGGAGTAAGGGTTGAGTGGGGGGGTGGGGGGGGGGGGGTGATGTGAGGGGGTGGGTTTTGGGTTTGTGTTTTTTTTTTTTTGGTTTTGGGGTGTTGTGGGGGGGAAAAGGAGAGGGTTTTTTTTGTAGGTTTGTTTTTTTTTTTGTGGGGGGTTGTGTTTGGTTGTGGAGGGGGGGGGGGTTTTGGGGGGGGATGGGGGGGTTTGGTTTGGTTTGGGGGGTTGTTTTTGTTGTGTTTTTTTTTTTTTTTTTTTTTTTTTTTTTTTTTTTTTGTTTGGGGGGGGGGGATTTTTTTTTTTTTTTGGGTTTTTTTTTTTTTTTTTTTTTTTTTTTTTTTTGTTTTTTTTTTGGGGGGGGGGGGGGGGTTGTTTGTTTTTTTTTGTTTTTTTTTTTTTTTGGTTTGACAGGTACAGAATTTGATAGGACGCTCCCAATTCTGACCATTTGTTGTCTGTTTGACAGGAATGCTTCTATCCAGTTATGTAGGTGTCCAGAGATACCGTAAGATTTTAGTTTTAGGAGTAGTTTGTCGTGTACCACTAAATCAAAGGCTTTACAGAAGTCTATGTAGATTGCGTCTATTGCTTTGCCCTGATCAAGTTGTGTAGTCCATATGTTTTTGCAGTGTAAGAGTTGCAGATTACATGATAGTTTTTTCCTAAAACCAAATTGTTTATTAGAGAGTAGGTTGTTTGTTTCTAAGTGGAGGATGATGGTTTGGTTAATAATTGATTCCATGATTTTACAGGTGACGCAGCATAAAGAGATTGGTCTGTAATTTTCAACTAGGCTGGGGTCTCCCTTTTTGAAGATGGGGATGACCGTGACTTGTGACCATAGTTTTGGCAAGGAGCTGGTCCTGAAAGATTTTTCAAAGATTATGCTTAGAGCTTTGGCTATGGCAGTGGGTAGCTTTTTAAAGAAGTAGGCACATATTCCGTCCAGTCCAATAGATAAAGATGGTTTTAGATTGCGCAGTGCTTTTTCAACAATGTCTTCTGTAAAATCGATATGTATTAGATCATTGTAGGTGTCTGTGGTTCAACTAGGAAATACTGGGCATGATCCATTGCTGTTTACAAATACTGAGCCAAAGAATGTGTTAAAGAAATTGGCTTTAATAGTGTCATCGTTGCAGTCTTTACCATTAGGTCCTTTCAGGGGTGGGATGGACCTTGAGTCTTTTAGTTTGTTGTTTATAAAATTGTAGAAAGTGCAGGTGGAATTGGTGCGTAGAAGGTTTTCTTCTTGTTTAATGTGATAATTGGTGCATTCAGTTTTTATCTGGTGGCATAAATTTTTGTATCGGCTTTTGAAGTTGGCAACGTGACCAGATTTGTTTTTCCGCCAAAGGGATTTCTTTTTGGATTGAAGCTTCCTTATTGTTTTGGGTAATTTGTTTTTTCTGGTTTTGGGAGTTGTTAATGGTACATATATTTTGATGACTCTTTTGACTTCAAGTAAAAATATGTTGTAATGGTCTTCTACAGTATTGCATCCAGAGAATAGAAATTGCCAATCAAGGGATGAGAGATCGTTGTTTATAAGATCATAGTTGCCTTTTTTGAAGTTATAATTGGGGATTCCGACATTGTGATGATTTTTGGGTGGACGTATGTTGAGACAAAAGTCAATCATGTTGTGGTCACTGTTGGAAAAGGGTTCTTAATTTGTATTCCATAAATTGAATTCAAACTATTGCAGAAGATGAGATCGAGGCAGTTGTTAAGTCTAGTGTTGTTGGTTACTAGTTGTTCTAGTCCCAGATTTGTTACTGCATTGTAGAAGGTTGCATGTGTGGGTTCAGTTGTACATTTGTTAAGGGTCCAGTTAATATGAGGTAGATTGAAGTCACCAAGAAAGATAAAAGCGTGTGGGCAGGATGCTGCCCATGTTAGTAGTGTATTTAGCTTGTTTGCATATTCGATGTCATAATCAGGGGCTCTGTAACATAGTAAGAACCAAAATGTGATATTTAAGGACAGTTCACAGATGATGGTCTCAGGAATAGCAAGCTCCTGGGTCACTTGGATGTTTTTTATATGTAGGGACTTTTTATAGAAGATAGCAACACCACCTCCTCTACGGATTTCACAATCTGATCGGTAAACATGATAGTCTATTACTGTGGTAATGGAATCAGGGAGAGATGCATTGAGCCATGTTTCACAGACAAATATAATGTCGAATTTAGCCGTATTTAGTAAGAGGAGAAATTCAGGTATTTTATTTACAAGGCTTCTTGCATTGAGTAGCTTGCATTTAAGGCCAGTTGTGGTTGGAATAGAAGTAGTTGGGGCGTGCATGCCTAGTTTTGAGTGATGTTGGATTGGATGGGGTGGGGTTGGATGCGGAGTTGTGGGTTGTGTGACTTTCTGAAGTTCTACCTTGCCTGTCAAGTACCAAACAAATGACACGTACTGGGACAAAATTTTCACATCAAAATGAGTCCAGTAGAAAATCTGATGAGTTTTAAAGCAGTTGAGTATGAAGGTATGACTGTAATTTCTAATGTGGTCAGCTAGTCTTCATACTGTCCTTAAAACACAAACTTCCCTGTTGGTTCAAAACCGAATTATCGCTTTCTTTGCCCCAACATGAAACTCTACGCAGATAAAAATAAATCCCTAAAATTATCTGTCCATTAAAGATGGCTTCTTCTTCTTCATCCCAGCTTTCTTGTTGTTGTATTTCCTGGTAGGTAGAAATCGCCATTTCTAAAAAATGAAAAATAGATCCAGAAGAGCCCTTGCCTTCTTGTTCCTCTTCTTTTAACTTTTGAAATTCCATTTGCAATTCTTCAACACATAATGCCATTGTCAGGAGAAGGATTTTTTTTTAAAACAACCCAAATATTTTTAGTCTTTCAAGAAATAGTTTCCAAAAGTCCCAAAGTCACAAAGCAGTCCAAATCAAGACAAACTATTTCATTTAGCACTTTCTTTTTTTTATATTTTCTCTTCCTGGGGTAGAATTCAATTACACAGTTCCAAAATAAGTTTTTAGAAGTCTTATTGCCATTTATTTCTGGTCTTATAAACTCCAAGCAGTCTCCTCCAGTACAATCTTAAAATAAGTTCTTTACCTCTTCCTTCCCACTTATAGCAAAAAGATTTTAATTTTTAATTCCAATGTTCAAAAATCTTTTATCCCCTTGGCTTTAATTTTCAAGTTTAGTTACCTTCTGTGCCCAAGCAGGTTTTTCAGATTTCCATCTGTTATTTCCGTAGGGAAGGAGAGTGAGAAAAAATAACTTTCCCTTTCAACTTTCTTCCGCCGCTTTTACAGTCTTCTTGGGAAACAATGTATCATTCAAGAAATTAAATTTCCAGGGTATTTAGAGGTTCCTTATTGTCCCGGTTCAGCCAAAAACTTTCACTTTCTCCGACTTCCTCCTGCACAATCTTGTCCGGCTGCAGACTTCTTTGTGGCGGCCATTGCTGACCGCCGCTCCACCGCCTTGGGAAAAAGGAGTTTAGCCGGCTGAGGAGGGGGGTTGCGATACCCCAGACCCCTGCCCGGATCTCCCCTATCTTCAGTTACCTCTACGGGGTAACCATATCCTCAAATCCAGCTGGATCGGAGGCACTTCGGCGGCGAGCGCAGCGGGAACCGCGCGCGATCGCGGATTCCTGCCGCCACTGAAGCCTTGCAAACCGGAAGTCCTCTAAGATTATCTGTCCATTAAAGATGGCTTCTTCTACTTCATCCCAGCTTTCTTGTTGTTGTATTTCCTGGTAGGTAGAAATCGCCATTTCTAAAAAAAATCTTAGTTGAGGAAGAAAAGAGAAAGGGGGGAAAGAAAGAAAATGGAGAATTCAGAACTTAAAAAAGCAACCAAGAAAGGGAAAAATAAGGTGAAAAATTGATACAATGTCAGAAAGCAACAGAAAAGAGAAATACAACACAGAGGGGAGACTAAGAGAGTGGAGATTGAGAGATGGGGGGGGGTAAAAAGGATAGAATTGACAAGAAAGGAAGGGAAAAAGCAAAGAGAAGTCATAAAGGTTTAAAACAAGATGTCAAAAAACAGGTTTTTTTCAGAGACAAAGGGTAAAATATAATTAAAAAAAAAAGATTCTGCAAAAGTGCATAAGACTGTATTGTAGATATTAGTATTTGAAATCGAGTTAGAAAACTGGAATATTATATGAGTTAACAATACATTAGAGGGAATGTATAAAAATGTTTAAGATTTAACAATAGAGTTTAATTTCCTATGGAACATTGTTTTTACTATATTATAAGCTTATTTTTCTTCTTTTGTTTTACTATTCTAAAATGTAGTGCTTAGAATGTACTTAGCAGAATCAGTATGGAAAGTATGTATTATTTTAAGTGTTAAATTTAGGGGAAAGATAAAAAGTTGTCATACTTCAACCAGTGATTACAGGAGAAATATTGTATTAGAAAGAAAAGATAAATAGATAATTGAAGGAGAAGGGACAAAAGATGCAAGTATAATTATCTAAACTGAGATGAAATAAATAAAATAGAATTAAGAGACTGAATAGAAGAGAGAAAATATATAGAAAATATAGAATGTTAAATAAGATATGAATAGTATATTAGGTGAGCATGAATTTGATTTATGTCTGTACAAAAAGATATAACCCGGGGTTAAGCCGCTTTACAAAAAGAAGTTTTATGTATCTTTGTTTTGTGTTTTGTTTGTTTATGTTTGAATTAATAAAACTCTAGAAGAATGTTGGAAGAGAATAATGAAATTGTAAATAAGACAGATGGATACAATGAATATATTGAAATCAAGGCAAGAGAAATATAATTGAATAGAAGGAAAGGGAGAAATAGAGAGAAGTTGGGTAAAGATATGAAGTTGAATATATAAGATAAATATGCATATCAAACTGTGCTTCTATGGAAATGTGATAATTTGGAACTATGCTGTCTTTAAATAAGATGTTTCATTTGTTTTTCAGAAAAGATGTCTTATGTTTTTATATTCTATGTTTTGTTTGTCTGTGTATTGTTTTTAAAAATTAATAAAATTTGTTTAAAAAAAAAAAAGAAATCCCTAGAATGAATTTGTCTTGCTTAAAGCTGAATTACTTTTCTAACAATTTAATGTCTGCCATCACAGACATTTAACCTTTGCTTTGCTTTCTTGCCAACTCCTCTTTTGGCTCTTAGAAAATGTTCCAGTCCTTTAGATTTCAGATTAAACACAGAAACTAGATTTTCCATTTCATCACTCTGTCAAATGAAGGGAAGCAGAACAAATAAATGTCTGATTAGAGGGATTTATACTTATCTCACAGACTGGCGTAGCATTCACCAGAATTTTCTTGACACAAAGGAATCCTAATCCATGCCAAATACTTAATACTTATTAATAAGAAATTATGAGCCATGTCTGTGGGTTCCAGAAGCAACACAGTGTGAAGTGACTGTTTTGTTTTGCAGACTCCATTTCCTTTTTTTTTAAAGTATAAAAAAATCTCTTTTGGAAACTAAAGCCAAGCAGGACAAGAGAACAGGGTTTTCTTACCCCTGTCTGTTGTATGCTGCACACCTTCCAGGTAGAACTGGGAAAATAGGGACTGGCTCTAACTAAAACAGTGGCCTTTTTAAAAGAGGTCACTTTCACAAAACCAACCTTGATTTCAGTGGCATATGAAGCCCACAGCCCAATTCATAAGCTTTCAAGTGATCTAATGATCACTAAATGAACTCCGTTGGCAGCAAGTAACCAAAAGTAGAAAATGCTTCAACAGCTGATGCCCTCTCAAGGACTTTGCACCTATTATTAACAGGAGATGCCTTCCATAATCCAGCTCAAAGTGGGATTAACTCAGCTATACAAATAGATCCTATCCTTTTTGAGATGAATGTGTTTCCTGTGGAGTTGGACCAAAGGGTTGGCTATGAATATTCCACATTTGTAATTCAGTCTCTCCATCCCATAGGGAATAAAGGCAATCCCCAAGTATTCTAGGATATTAACTGGACTGCCATTTGTCAGAAATGGTGTAGGGTCTCCACTTGGGCGGGGAGGGGGGGTTGAACCTACAAGGTCCCTTCCAACTCTGATTATCTGTTATCTGTTAATGAGCAATACCATACCTATTTGGGGTTTCTCTAAAAAAAAGAGGGAAATAATTTATCTCCCAGTGCATTTAATAGCCTGGATTAAATGTCATCCATGCTTGGAGTCAGAATAGCTAAAAAAAACCTGCTAGCCTAACATTCAGCTTCTTCATGCGTGGATTTGTTTGCAATGCTACAAGGATTGGAAGAACAAAACAGGAAAACCTTTGCTGCCTGTTCATTGAAAACCAATGACTTCATCCAAAAGGCTTCTGGGGTCTATTTTTTTTCCTCCATTGTTTCAATGGGCTGTCTAAAGCAGGGATTTGTACACACTATCTCTTCATTCCTGGCTGTTTAGTTGGGGAAGCTGAATGAATGCTAAACCAGGAACAGCTCCCGAGTCCTTTCAAGTGGTCTGGTGGGATTCTGACATTCTGCTGGCCTGGGCACATCTATTCAGAGGCTCTCAATAAGGGCTGTGAGTCTGATTCTTCCCTCAGTTTCCCTACAAATGTGCTAGATATCACTTTAAAATGCTGGGGGGAGGACACACTTTTATTTCTCATTGCTGGCTGCACTATTCAGGAGGAAATATTTTGGAAGCAGACATTCATAATTTATTGGAAATTGTCTAGGTTTTTTTTAATAATTAGTTGGAAATTACTTGTAAGTTTGTCTAGTATTTATCTGTGCATTCACAGTCAGAAAAGGATAAAAAGTTATTTAGCTCACCGTGGTTTTAATAAAGATTTGAAAACAAAACCAGTTGAAGAGATGCAATAAAATCAGTCACAGTAGATTATAGAGCTATTTCTGGCCTTCAGTCCAATAAGATTAATGAAAGTAGAGCAGAACTTTTGGAAGCCAAGAATATCTGACAGGAAGATGAGATTGCAATACTTTTGATTTCTAAATCTCTTGAACATCCTGCTAGTTATTAAGGCCAGAAGATAGTAACCTTTTTCTTGTGCATTCCAAACTTCTCTTGAGAACTGATGAACTACTGATGATGAAAGGATGAAGATTGTATATTTTAGAGGGACAAGAGCCTATTTAATCATGTAAAGAAGCTCCATCCTTTGTCTGCCTCATCGGTTAGGATGAAAGCTGTTAATATTACATACTTCGAGAACCATATCATAGGAATTAATAGCCTATAATACTTGCGACTTCTGCATAGGTCACTCTTAAAACTTTGATCCAAGTGACCAAAGAAGTTCCTATCTTATCCATATATACAATGGAAGAAGGCAAGGTGGTGACAGGTGAATATTTCTGGTGGCGGTTCCTCTTCTTCAGAATGGCTTATCCCAAAAGGCTGGCTTCTTAAGAGGCTCTTTGGAGTTTCCAAGTAAAATCTGGGCCATTAATAGCGATACAGTGCTGCCCTGTTATTGTTAATGTGATCCTCATTATATATACCCATAATCATCAAGGGGAAAAAGTCAGGTTGAATTTCAAGGATATCAATAACAATTGCCACTATTGATGCAGAATGTCTGCACCCAGAAATAACTAGAGTCATGTCCACATGGGAACTATGGAAAAATATTCTTGATTTTAATATCCAACAAGGGATCTCTCAATCAGCTGTGAATCTCCCTCCCCCTTTTATTTTATTGGCTGACATCTTACTGATTTACCAAGTTCAGAAGGAATGCACACACTCTTAATCAAAAGAAGCTGAAGCAGATTGCTGCAAAACCTAAGTTCTACCCTGAATGTCATTTTCTTAAGCTTTCCTAATGAATTTGTCTTCTACAAAAAAGCTCTCATTTTTCACTTCACTTGCTCTCTACCTTGTCCAGATTTCCTTGTCCATCTAAAACAAGCCTGCACATGTAAAGAAAAAAAAGGACATCATGACAAATTAAAAATAACTGTGGGTCACAAAGAATGGAGTACTGATCAGATGTTTAAAAGGTAGTGGTGCTATAGCAGCAAAGGAGCTGGCAGTGTTGTGATGAGGCCTGGAGGAATTGACAGTTTTTCAAGGTAGTAAATCCTTCTTGATACTGCTGATGATTGACAGCAGTGGATTTATTTTTTTAAAGAGCACTAGTATGCCACACAAAGCTTCTTGGCAGGCCATGGTCTGTTATTTGGACAGACCTCATCTGGAGCTTTGACTATTGAAGTCTAAGATCTCTATGGTTAGACTTTGGATTATGTTGCCTTGCAAATGGCTAATTGCAACTATTAAATAATATATCATTATTGGATTGCAATGAATGCCTTTAACTTCACATATTCTTCAACACGTTGCATTAACATAGTTTCACTTTTGGACTTTCTTAGTAAGAAATTATGTTTTAGAGTCTAAAATATCTGGTCCCAACAAAAGTGGTCATATATTGTGCATATTATATGCAAGTTGCCATGGTTGCTGTGTTTGTCTTCTGAGAAAACATTCCCTGAACACAAGGGAGTCCACTATTCAATTTGAATGGGTTCTTGTATATTCTTGTGGTTTTATCTCCCAATATCGCAATCTTTATTGTTGTCTTAACTATCCATGATGATGTTATCCATTCAATTGTGTCTTGACACTTGGTGATTCTACGGGCCAGATATCTCCACACCTTCTAATCTTGCATTGCTTTAACTATCCGTGTTGCCAGTATTAATTCTTTTTAGCACATAGAATCTTACATGTTTGGTCAGCCACAGAAGTAGCAATTACAAATGATAATATCAGCCAAACCATTGCTTGCCCTTGCTCCCCCAAAAATAAAAGCTACTGTAAACATATTGTATCTCCAACAACAACTGAAGATTTCAAATGTCCCATTATTTAAACAGCATGTTAAAGGAGTATTTATGTCATCTGTCTTCTCAATGTATTAGAAATACAACTCTCACTGTTGTGGAGGTTTAGACAAAAGCATTTAAATATTTGCCAGTGAATTATCAGGCAGGACAGCTACAGCCATGTGGAGGATTTTTTAAAGGATTTGCTACACTATTGTTTCTAAGCATCCTCTCTGACCTGTGTTAAAGATGGCCCTGTGAGCTTCAGGAGCTGGAACAGCAAGACTTACAAAAAGATTGCAGGTGGAGAAAGAATTACCATGCATTTAGTTGAGGTGGAATAAAAGGTTTTTGAAGAATATTCTATTAGAGTAGGGATTTCCCCTTTTTTTCAGTTTATCAATCCCTTCATGAAGTTTAAGATTGTTCATCAACCCCCAAACATTTATATGAAAATAATTTAATAAGTAGTTTAATAGTGCCACCAATAACAATGACATTAATTGATTCCTTGTATTCCCAAAATTGACCATTTTGGGGGATCTCACATTACAATGTGCAGCACAAAGCTTTTTTCTCTGTGTTTTACTTATGGTCTGTGAGTTGGTGCAGACTGTGATCTAACTAACTGGTGAGTCTGTTTGGATGCCACCAAATGAATTTAATTCAAGGGCTACCCCACAACTCTTGTACAGTTGCACTAGATTCAAATTTGGTGAGGTAAGGACAGAGCAGTATTTTTTATTATACTTTTCCTGTAGGGCTCTAATCTGACTTGTAGCTTCTTACTAGGGAATTATTACAGATGTATTGGGTAATATCATAAACACCTCTCTAAGAGAAAGCAAGATAAGGTATACTTGAGGCAATTGTTAGTTCTCTTCCATAGCAGTTACATTGGATATTTCAGAGCCAGGAAGTGATAAACTAATGTCTAAACATCTAAACATCCACGGCTAGGTAAAGTGACAAGAGGGTTAGTCTTGTAAACTGTGAGCAGGGATGGAAAAGGCAGATTATCTTGATCCGTTTCAAGCTGACTTTATGGGTTTTAGGACTGAAGTATCCTTGGCTGACCTGATGGATTTTCTGACTGAGTATCTACAGAGGAGTTGGTAACTCTGATTTTCTCAACAGCTTTCGATGTCATTGACTATGCTATCCTTCCAGTCTACCTGAATTTCAAAATAAGAGGAGGTATTGCCTTTTGAGTGGTTCCATTTCTATCTTTCAGGGTGGAGTTCGTTTTAAACAGGCACTAAGATGTTGTCCCTCAGAACTTCATTGTGTCTCAAATGATACTTAAGTTTCTACAAGAAAATCATGAGATTAGTCAGGGTGTTATCAATATGCAGATGAAAACCCAATCTGTCATGTGCCTTCCTGAATACCTACTTATCTGAAGTCAATAATGGAGGGGATGAAATTGGAATTAGATTCAGAGATGCTCCCTGGGAAGCCACAGTTCCAGAAAGGTATGATGTATTCCTTTTCTTAAAACCCGGTTGCTATAGAATGGTCTCTTGAAGAACTCTTAAAATCTTCAAAGTGCTGTGTTGCCTATCAAGCCATTTGTGATGAAATAAATGGCAGATTATCTTTAAAACCTATAAAGCTTGGACCCAGGCTACTTCAATGCTTCTTCCCATATCACCTCCTCCCTCCTTGGGAATTATTGTTCTTTATCCAAAAGTAGGTATGTTTTTTAGTCAAGCTGTTAGCTTACAAAGGATGTGACAAATGTACTATTTCTCTAGGACAGAATCTTGGATGCAATTTTTAAAAAGAAAATCTTTAGTTAAGATAAATACAGGTAATCCTCACTTAACAACTGCCTTGTTAAAATTTATAATGGCACTGAAAAACTAATTTTACAACTGGTCCTCATACTTATTGCCATTGTAGTACCTCCAGTCACATTATTGAGATTTGGGTGCTTGCAACCAGTGGACATTTACAATTTTCATAGTGTCCTGTGAGCACAAGACTACCATTTGCATTCTTCACAGCCAGCTTCCAACAAGCAGTCAATGGAAAAGCTGGCAGTAAAATGGCAAGTCACACTCATGTGATGTCTTGCTCAATGACCACATCGCTTAGCAATGGAGTTGCCTGTCGCAAATGTGGTTGTTAAGTGAAGGCCTTTCTCTTTTTTTACTAAATACAAGTTTATTACAGGTTCAAAGATGCTAAAATCATTTCAAAAGATTTAAGCAGATTATCATAGCATAGCCCTAACACAGTGAAGTAACTAATCTAATACGAAGGACCATCAGAACAAGTGCGTGAGAATAAGAATGAGCTTTCCTTTTCAGATTCCTGAAATAGCTCTTGTAACTTCTTTTCCTTAATCCCATCATTCACTTAAACATATCTGTTTCACATTTGACAGATGGTCACGAAGAGATAACCTGAAATGATTACCTCCTGATGAGCAAAAATGACAAAGCATGTCATTTTTTGTCTATATTTATATCAAGGTATATGTTTTTCAAGTCAATATACATTTCTAAGCATCTCTTCATGGCTTTTTTTTATAACCATTAGTTTCTACAGATGTGCCCAGAAATACATAGTAAACTTACGTTTGATAATCCCCATCCTTGTGATGTTTAGGAAATGGTTAAAAACCCAGTTGTTCTCCTAGGCCTCGTGTTAGAATAGGTTATGAGGGTGTGGGGTCTTTTTCATTGTTTATTATATTTCAATTCAATTCAGTTTATTGCAGTCATAGACCAGAGACCAGAACAAATAGTGAGTATTCAATTAAAAATTATAGGATGAAATAACAAATAACAGATTAAATCTATGATAAAATTATTATATTTGTTTAACAGACCATTGGACTATTTTTCTGGTCAGCCAGATTCTTTTTTATTGTATCTCTGAATGTCCTTTTTATTTGCAACCCACCCAGAGTTTTCAACACCTTAAGTGGCCTCTAAGTCTGGAAATAAATAACAATAAAATATGGAAATATTTTATATTTATCATCCCCCCATTAATTTCACTAGTGTGATATTATTAGATGTGAGGCAAAGAAATATAAGATGCTTTCTCTCTTATAGCCACCGACATCTTTTTTGCATTTCACATAGAGTAAATTAATAAATGCAAAGATTATATGTATTTGTTTTATGAATATTGTCTATCAGTTAAGGTCCGCTGTTCCCTCCTCTCCCACCCTCAGATCACACTGCCTGCTGTTTGAGATTATCTGAGGAGGTTTCCCTGTATTAGTTCATCTCCCACGTTAGGGGTGAGACTCCTTTTTTAACTATGAATTTTCTGTAACATATGCTTTATCAAGTTGAGGGTATGGGTGTCCAGTGTGCTAAAAATGTCAAGAGGACAGCTACAGTGTGTGTTTAAAAAATGGGTGGAACTTCAATTGCACTATAGTGGCCACCATCTTGATTTTTTTATCATACTGTCTGTTTGAAGGTTTTGTCTTTTAAAAGGGCAAGAACAGACTTTTAAAAAACACATTCTTAATTTGTTTCCATTAGTTTTAATACATCTGATTTTACTTTTTTTCATTTTACTGTATATTATAGATATCCCAGTTGCCAGTGTTTTAATAAATTTAATGTTCAGTGAGTGTTTACGTGTGAATTTGCACAATTAACTATGACTTATGCCATAGTTCAAATAATGTCATTGAAATGACTGTTAGTATGTTACAAAAAGTCTTAATGCATGCATACTTGTTCAAAGCTTTTTCTTCTGCAGACATTTTTATTTCCTCTGTGAACATCTTCAGGAAAAGCTTATCTCTTGAACAGGTCAGCAGGATCGCTCCAGAGCACTCAAGTGCTGATCAGTTTCAATTTTTATATGCTTAAAAAAATGCTCTGAAGAATTGCTCCATGTAAATATGACAAAATATCCTGAAAATAACGTACGTAAATGAGCAATATATATTATGTTTTTATATAGGTCTGCAGCACAAGAACAAGTGTCCCTTTAGCTCAGGGGTAGTCAACCTTTTTATACCTACTGCCTACTTCTGTATCTCTGTTAGTAGTAAAATTTTCTAACTGCACATCAGTTCCACAGTAATGGTGATTTATAAAGTAGGGGACAAAACCCCTACCTCCCACCATGAAAGCTGGAACGCCCACTAGTGGGCGGTAGGGACCAGGTTGACTACCACTGCTTTAGCTGAAGGGAAAATACATAATTATTTGTGGTACCAAATAGGATAATTAGTTTCTTTCACATTACTGGGAGGTGAAGTAAGACAGTTGTTGACTATTAAACATACTGACAAAGGCAAAGCTATTAGTTTACATATGGTTGTAGTTTTAAATTTTATGGAAATCTGGAAGGATAGCTGTGATTTAAAATATCTCCATATAAAAAGACAAAAAAAATCTACCAAACCTCTTAAATCAAAACCAGGAATTTAAGAAATTATGTAAGGAAACTAAGATCAAAGATAGTACATGAAGAATACATGGTGACACAGCAAACATTCACTGTAACTCTGTTTGGAAAACAAGTTTAGTCCAGATTATAATGGCCAGCTATGTTATAAATCAAATGCTATTTCCTGAAATAATTAGTCTCCAGCTTGGAACCTAGAAAAATTATTTACAAGTCTGTATGTGTAATTAGGATTCAGCAGGGGATTGATCAAACCCAGTTCATTCTTAACATAGAAACCCAACTATGTCGATTTTGTGATGAGCAAGTTAGGTCAATTGCCTCAATTTAGCTTGCAAATATTTTTATACCTGCCATCTCATACTAAGATCAGAGATCCTCTCATGACTCCAGGAGTGTTTGTTTTATACATGTGTGAATATTTGGGAGAGGGGAGAATGAATTTCCTAACATAAATCTACCTACTTGCAGTTCAAAACTATTTCATGAAAATGCAATAACTAAGCATATATATTATCATCACACATATAACAAGGTAGATGATAATTATTGGGAAGAAAAATGTTCTCTGAAAGCACTTTCTAAGAAATCTCATAACTCTGACTCCAATCCACAATGCATTTCTCCAATTGAAGAAGCTACTTGGATGAGAAGCGAAATGCTTCAAAGAAAAATACCAAGAAAGTCCAGTTGCCTTTTGAAGATCACCTCTGGATTTCCCTATAATTACTTAAATGGTTTTCTGCTTTCAATTAATGTTGGTTCATTTCTTCAGCAGCTGAATTTGTGTACTGTGTTTGCCTCTGTATTTAAAATCCACCTAATTCTAAATAATACAGAAATGAATTGTTTGGTAAACATAAATGCCTGATGGCAAATGATCGCATTAATCAATGTGCAACTACTAAGGTGAATATAAAAAGTTAATTCAATTTTTGAGACCACATAAAGGAATACAATTTCATTAAGCCAGAAGATATTTACTGCTGTCTATACTAGAATTTTGACAAAGATAAATGTAAAATAAAATCAAAAGAACAGCTAGAGATAGAAGAATATACCTCACAATTGCTTTCTTATGTACAGTAATTAGAAAGATTTAAAGTAGATAAAATAACTTTTGGTTTTGAATATTATAAGACTGAATTCAAAACAGAAATGTGTACAAACAATGAACATGTTATTGATAAAATGCATAAACTTCTATTAAACTTTGGATCAGAAAAAGAACAAATGAAAGAATGTATGATAAAATGGGCTAAACCAGGTATGCCCAACCCATGGCCAATGCAGCACAAGAAAACAAAAAATATTTAAAAAGAAAGGAAGTTTGTTATTTATGTACATTGTTCAAAAAAAATAAAGGGAACACAAAAAATAAGACATCCTAGATCTGAATGAATGAAATATTCTTATTAAATACTTTGTTCATTACATAGTTGAATGTGCTGACAACAAAATCACACAAAAATTATCAATGGAAATCAAATTTAGCAACCCACGGAGGTCTGGATTTGGAGTTACACTCAAAATTAAAGTGGAAAAAAACACTACAGGCTGATCCAACTTTGATGTAGTCCTTAAAACAAGTCAAAATGAGGCTCAGTAGTGTGTGTGGCCTCCACGTGCCTGTGTGACCTCCCTACAATGTCTGGGCATGCTCCTGATGAGGTAGCAGATGGTCTCCTGAGGGATCTCCTCCCACACCTGGACTAAAGCATCCCCCAACTCCTGAACAGTCTGTGGTGCAATGTGGCGTTGCTGGATGGAGCGAGACATGATGTCCCAGATGTGCTCAATTGGATTCAGGTCTGGGGAATGGGCGGGCCAGTCCACAGCATCAATGCCTTTGTCTTGCAGGAACTGCTGACACACTCCAGCCACATGAGGTCTAGCATTGTCGTGCATTAGGAGGAACCCAGGGCCAACCGCACCAGCATATGGTCTCACAAGGGGTCTGAG